>NC_050576.1:145254111-145556208 GCF_011100635.1 Trichosurus vulpecula | reverse complement strand
CTGTCAGTATCGATAATTATTATCATCACTTTCAGGTAAATATGCCATTTATATCTTACAAAACTAAGTCAGAAGACATACAGAGCTGGATTTTAATAGGAAAAAATAGTTATAAAAGCTCAAATTAAAGTTCTACCAAGAGTCACAGTTCGTTGTGATTTTAAAACATGAATATACACACATGTGCAAATATACATACACAGATTTATATGTAGGCACATATATATATATATTTCTAATATGCAGGAGTAATATGTTTGTTTAAAACAATCCCTCCCACCCTCCTCCAAAACAACATTCAAGCTTTTCTCGCTCTGCATTTAATATCCCCTTCCTGTTACTTCTCAAGCTAATTAAAATAAAATTTCCCCTGTACACATCAGTTATTACAATATTTTGGTAACAACAGAATCAAATTATATTTCTCATTAAAATATACACACCTCACTATTGACTTCCTGAAGAATTTTCATCAAGTTTTTTCCAATATAAGATGGACAACTATGTACACAACAAAGCAGATGTTTTAAGGCATCAGTCAACTTCTGGTGAGATTTTGGCTTTTTTCCTGTTTGTAGATCCTCAAATAAAGTATTCAAATCCTAGAACATTAAAAGGTAAAACACAACAATAGTTTATGGAGGGTCTTCAAAATGTAGAAGTGCAAATTTCTAAAAAATGATCAACCAAAAGACAAGTTAACATTATTTCATTAATAATTTGCCATTTTGTGTGTGTAATTCATTCATAGGTGATACTACCGGCAAACACAGGACACTACAAGCATATTTTATCTAAGAGCAAAGGTCAATTATTCCCAATTATTTTATTCAGGGGGAAATGTACCTCATTACTATAAAAATGTTTCAATAACATTCAATAATCTCAATAATATTTCAAAAATTGAACTTTTCCACAGATTTGATAGTCTAGCTCTTAAATATTTTTAAATGGCTTCTTAATGTCTTTTGATACTTCTTTAAATTTCCAATTATATCTCCCCATTTATTCATGTTAAGAAGAGATTTTCCCCCCCAAAATTGTATTATCTATTATATAAATTTCTGTGAAGCAACTGATCAAATTTCTCATGAAATAAGATGAAAATCTTATTTATATAGCTGTTAACTGGCAGGTCGGAGGAATAGCCTTGACTTCATATATGTACATGAAATCTCTTTCTCTCTCTCTCTCCCATTCTATCTATCTACTTACACATTGCTAATGGGAAGATTTACCTGTGCTACATAGGTGGCATCTGAAATAATCTCTTCTTCTTTTTGGACTAGATGTTGTATTATTGGATGAAATGGAGACTCTACTTCACGTAAGGTCTGGAGGCAGAGAAGGGCAGCCCTTCTTACTTCTCTTACAGGACTTCCCAAGTTTATGAGTAAACATATCACCACTGAGGAAGAAGAATAATGTTAGGCATGTATTAGAATAAAGCTCACATATGTAAACACCAACCACAGGATAGGAAAATTTGAAACACTTTTTAAAGTAATCAAATATTCTAAAACTTAAGAGAAGCTAAAATCTGTGTCAATTGTGGCATTTTCATAGATTTTTATGTTCCTTAATTCAACGTGTTCAATTCAGCAAATGTTCACTGACTGACTACTATCTACTACGGCATGGCACTGTACCAGGAACTAGAGAAACAAAAAAATTTGAGTTACACACAGAGTATACAGAGTCCTTGCTCTCAAAGGATTTATAAAATCAAGGAGGGAGGGGAGAAGAGATAAGACATGTACACAATGGGTACAGAACAAGTTAAACAGGAAGGGAAAGATTAAAAAAGGTGTCATGAATGGGGCTAAAGTAATGCATCCAATAAGGAAGCTAAGGTGTTTTTCCCACCCTCCAAAGCCCAATGAATATGTTTAGTCACAGCTAAGACTCTAGCCAGATGTCTCTATATACCTTGTATAAGAAGCCAACATTCAAGCCCTTCTACATCAGACTGACTCAAAAAAGCAAGAAAAAGAACTCCACTTACTCTGAACAGAAACTTCTAAGGTTATTAGCTCCCTTCAAATAAGTT
The DNA here is from genome assembly GCF_011100635.1 of Trichosurus vulpecula. Classification (NCBI taxonomy): domain Eukaryota; kingdom Metazoa; phylum Chordata; class Mammalia; order Diprotodontia; family Phalangeridae; genus Trichosurus; species Trichosurus vulpecula. The sequence continues at coordinate 145,554,158 of NC_050576.1, read as the reverse complement.
AGTTCCCAACACAAATAAGGCCATACTTAACTGACAATTTATTCTTAGCTGACTTCTTTCCATTTATAAAACTGTTACCCTTCTTAAAGGAAGCTGCTCATATATCTTGTTTCTATAAAATTATAGCATTATACATGAAGATTATTTTTCAAAGTTTTGAAGTGATTCCCTGCCCCCGCCACTCTAGTGAAAGGGCTGGGGGTGGGAGGGGATTGTTGAAAACATAAAGCCCAATTACAGCAGCATTAAGCATGCAAGGATATTATAAGTATACTTGTATAAGTTTGAAACTTTATGAACTCCAACAGCTACTACAACTTACAGCAACTAGGGAAGGGAAAAATAAATAAACACGGTTACGAAAAATGAAATTTTAATACCTGGAGAAGATGTTGATGCCAGGTATTTTTTCTTCTGTATAGCCTGGCCTGACAGCATTGCATGTCCTACGTAAAGAGCTTGAGTCTGTAGTATTGTTTTCACAGTATAGTTAAGTGGATTTGAAAGGCTATAGTTATAGGTCCACAAAAGTGAAAAGAACTTAAATAATTCGAAAATATCTTCTAAATGTACCTAATCAAAATAAAAAGAAGATTAGTTTTCTTCAAATTACTAGCTAACATATTGCCAAATATCATTTTCAATGCAGCACTGTGTATACTGGGAAATATATGGTAGCAAAAAATATATATTAAAAAAAAATTCCTGTATTTGAGCAGAGCTGTAATTTCTGAATTATGGTACAAGTACAATTCAAAATATAAAAACAGGCTTGGCTAAAATTCTTTTCCTGGAAAATAGATTTTGAAATGAGAAATTTCTAAAACTGTAGAAGACAATTTAATTCCACTACTTTTTGTTTTCCATAGGATAAAAAATTACTTTAGCTGAAACAAATTTCAGAATAACAATGAAGTACCTCCAATAAAAGTCTCATCAGAACTCTGAAGTGAAGGGCATCAGCACCAGCAATAATAACTTCAAATATCTGGATCAGTAAGTGCAGATAATCTCGGCTATCTTCTTTCATAAGTTCAGGATTCCACCACTTATCATCTAATGGACATAAAAACATGTCAGGTATGAAATAGTCCACAAATATAAGAATATGATGAGCCTGCAGTGGCTAAACACAATGAGAAATTTTTCACCCAAGAAAAAGAACGATTTTCTAACTACAAGACAAAATAATTAGCACATCTAATTTTTCTTAACTTGTTTCTAAGACAATCATATCTAAAAATATTCACAATGATTTACCTTTAAGAAAAGATTCAGGAGGCTTCAAGACTTGAATAAAGTTTTTCAATGAAAAGGCAAACATAACTGCATCTTCTACAGCAATCATCTGACCTCCGTTGAGCTTTTCTACATACTGAATCCATAGCTCCACTGGTATTCCTTTGTCTGACAGTTCAGAATGGCATTCAAAAGAAATTTCCTGAATTGGTAAAATAAAAGGAAATATTGGTCAGTACCATCTTAAATATAAATCAAAAAACAGAAAACATTTTTTTGTTTTTGCATCCTACAGTCATTTATTATTTATATGTTGAGACACAGAAAGTAGCAAAGCCAAGAGTTTCCTTATTTTCCTAGAAATGATAACAGGAAAAGAAATTTTTCTTCTACTTAGAGTTCACTAATTTATTTAAATAAGGAAAAGAAGTGACTGGAAAATGAAAACAGGAACAAAACCTCCTCTACGTGAAGTAAAAATAACAGGGTTCCGCAAAGATTCTTGAGAGGATGCAGACTCATTCAATATTTTAAAAAATTTATATGGAAAAAGGAATGTACAATCAAATCTCTTTTTGCATATAATACTAGCACTTTTGGGTCAATGAAACAGTAGCTAGAAGGTGATGTCACCTCTAGAAAATGAAGGAAAGAAAATGACATAAGAATCAATCTAGGCATGTGTGAAGAAAAAAAAAGTCCAAACTACTCTTAATAAAATGCTCAGAACTCAGAGATCAGTACTACTCATTATGACCTTGGAAAAGGATAGATTATTCCCTAAAAATATTGGCCTAATGTGAACTATGGTATGGAGGGAAGGAGCGGGGAGGCAGATAAGACAAAAAAAAATCAGGAAGGGTACTAGAAAAACTTGGGGAGTTTCCATATCTGAAAGTACTATGTGGTAGTGTCACCACACTTCAAGAGAAATAAAAGGCAAAAGAAGTTTAGAAAAGAGCATCTTAAGTAAACAATAGCATGAGAGAAGGCAGATATATTGTAGACAGACTGCAAAGAGAATTGCTGAGAGGCTGTGAGGACAAGAAGAATATGGACAATCACCAAACTCTGGAATATGTGAATGAAAGGGCACCAGGACAAATAAATGAACGTGAAAATTTATACAAAGAGGGGCAAGCCATAGACTTTGTTACTCTAGGAGGAGGTAAAGGATAGAAATAAGTTTTTTTAGAGTGGTTGAGGAAAAGTCTTAGGTTATAGATTCATGATGGGTAATGCATTTAAAGATGTCCCTCTTATGGTACATTGGATGGCCAAGTATATCCTGTACTACTTATTGCCATCTCCAGAATTATTTGTCTATGATCATCACTCAATGACATTTCCTTTTCTGAGGAATATTTTTAAGGACCATACAGTCAGTCTACATCACCTTCTCCTCATCCTTATTGTCTTCATCTACAGACTTTGAGGTGGTTCTCCCAACTTTTTCCAGGATATGAGCCCTGTCTTAGAGCTCTCTCTCCATATCCTCCCACCCAATTCATTAGCTCAGCCACTTCCTACTCAGGTTGGTGAATCTCTCATAAATTTACTTCTCAATCCCTCATCTCTTAAATTGTAATGATTTTCTCTACCCCATTTCAGCTGCATAATATGAACAAACATTAGACTCCATCTTTTCATCTGAAATTCCATTCTAAATTCCAATCTAAGCCTGATTTTCACCTTTATCTGTCCTTACCAAAGAAGTAATAACTTCGCTTTCTCTTATTTTTCTTTCCAGCAAATTGAAGACTCTTAGTGCAAATGGAAAGTGAGTTTCCTTTAATGAAGAGCAGCAAGAGACAAGAACCGAAACGATGACCTGGGAAGTCACTTTCTGTTTCAACGTGTAGCTTTCCTTTTCACCAACAGCTATCAAATCTTCCACCTTCAAAAACAGACAAAACCATCATTGCCTATTTTGTACTCCGTAAGATAAATCTGCTGAGGGTCAATGCTTACAACTCTATACATCGTACGGAATTCTAAAATTTATCTTGATTGTAAAATACAACTAAATGTTTAAAATGAAGAGCCTATAATGCAAACACAAAAAACAAAGAAAGAAATTACAAGTTCTAATAATAATGGTCCGAAATAATATGAACAAAAGGTATATTCAGATACTGGAAAGAGTTACTAATTAAACTGAATGTTTAAGGTCATATTTTTTAAAATAGATTTTTACTGATATCTTTTGTTTTTATATATCACCTAGATTTTCCCATGCTCCTCTTTCTCCCCCCAATCAGAGAATCATTTCTTATAACAAAAAATTTTAAATAACATTAGAACAGAAAATCACCAAAGTTTATTAATACATTTAAAAAAAGACATTATAAGCTCTTTTACACCCATGGACAGCCTTCCACTGCAAAAGAGGGTAGGATTGTCCTCTTGTACATTTTCTTTGGGAAGACTTTTGCCTTAATGTCATAATTCATTTACTCTGCCACTGGACTCTATTTTTCTAGTTAAAAGATGTTATAGAATCTACTACTGGACCTAAGGAAAAAAAGGGGAGTGAGACAGTTCTAGGCTCTCTGGAAAAGAGGAAGAAGATACACTTATAAGGTAGATTTAGAATCTAGTCTATATTCTCTCTGTAAATGTTAGTAAAGTGCCACTTTTTATTATGTAAAATTATTTTATATAGCACTGTTTATTTTTAAAAGCATAAACATTTACAAAGAACTCTGACAAAGCAAAATCCAAGAATCAAAATCAAAGGTTCGGCAAGAAATATTTTTAAATGGGAATTCTGAAAATACACTTACCATCTTTAACATTGAAGAAGGATTCCCTGAATTTACATTGTCAGCCAACAACTGAACCATTTTCTGATTTGCTACACCAATCAATTCAGCTGGCTTTGCGGTTTTAATCACTTTTTCAAGAGCTGTGAAAAATAGTGAATCATTGAAGAAAACTACATGAAAACTTCTAGTACTTAAATCCAATTCTGAGTATATTAGATTTTTATTAACTTCATCTTCCTTCACAATGTTTAGTATCCTTTTATTGTGTATTATTTGTCTTAGCAAAAAAAAAAAAAAAAAAAAAAAAGATTGTCACCAGTCATGAACATGACAGTTCCTTTCTAAAGCATAGGATTTTTGTCTTTTATCATTTTCCTTTGGAATTCACACTGCTTATCTTTTTATTTTTTAATTTAAGAGGACAAAACTGAATATCTTACCTTCTTTCCAACCTTTTAGAATAGGGTGCAATGAGCAAATTCCTGATTTTGACAGATAGATAGCCATTTTCATCTCTTGGGATTTTGAATTGTCACTGGTAACAACCATAAATGGCAGCAAATGTATCACCACTTGATTTAGTAATTGATCATTTCCATTCAGAATCTCTTCTTTAATTAGAATGTCCGCTGCTAATTCAAGTATCTTGTACCTATTTTTAAAGAACTAGTTAAGGAATATGGTAGAGACCTACAAACAGTTACTAATTATGGACTGAGACTAAAGTCATCACTCATTCCTCCCAGAAAGGGACATATTTTTCCTGTTAAGGCCCCAACACAAATGATAACAATTTACTTTATTTCCTAATTAAAATCTGACTCTGATCTCTGAAAGAGATGAATGAGATAATTACCATAGAATCTATATTACTGAAAATGTACAGCATTCCAAACAAGTTCTCACATAACAATTAAAATTTTCAGCATTAAAAGAACACTCTGCAACAGTCAGGGGTTTTTAACCTGGGGTCCATGACCTTGTTCTTAAAATATTTTGATACCTTTATTTCAATATAACTCATTTTCCTTGTAGGCCTACGTATTTTACTTTATATACTTGCATACATTATTCTGAGAAGGGGAACAGGGGATCCAACAGACTGCCAAAAGATATATGACACACACATAAAATTAAGAACCCCTGGTGTACAGAATGAAAATATCAGATCTCCAACGTCAGATTAGCATGTCACTGCTACAAAGCAATCACAGAGAGTATAAAGAAAAGTAAACATATACCATGTTCCATCCTGTGAAAGTCCTGCTCTTTGAAAAAGACTCAAAAGACTTGAAACCGTTTCTTCTGGGCTAAACTCTTTTTTGAAAACCTACAGATAAACAAGAAATCACCATTTCAAATGTTTCTTGCCCCTTTAAACTGAATTTGAAAGAGAAAATATTTACCCATTATCCACCCCTAAGAACCTTGAAGCAACTTATATTTTTATCACTCCAATATTTATGAAAAGGAATTACAATAGGCCATTTTAAAAAGGTATGATTTTTCCAAATACCATTGACGACATCAATAGTATTGTGCCTTGAATTACAGACTGCTTTATACTTTTCAAAATGCTTTCAAATCCATTATCTCATTTGATGTTGCAAGTACCCCTGTGACAGCTAAATAATGTAAACTACCAGATGAATCCTCTAAACATGCTGTTGCTTTACACTGTGCACAAGAAAAACAGCAACTATACTTTAGGAGTTACCACCAAAGTGGAGAAGGGCAAATATTATCCTGATTTTCAAAAAAGGGAAAAGAACATAGTTTGAAAACTAAAGGCCAGTGACTCTGACTTCAATTCCTGGGAAAATTCTAGAATGGATCATTTAAAAAAATGATTGGTGGTCATGTAGAAAGGAAAAACAGTAATTACAAAGAGTCTGCATGGCTCCATCGAGAACAAGCCATAAGAGATCAAGAACCAACTTTTTTTTTTGGACAGAATTACAAAACTAGCAGATGAGGAAAATGCTGTGGATATAGTCTGCTTAGATTTTAGTAAAGCCTTTATAAAGAAACTCCGACTATTTCTGTGGAGACGATGGAAAGATAGGGACTAGAACAGAACACAATAAATGGATTCAGAACTGGCTGGATAGCCACACTCAAAAAGCAGCTGTTAATGGTTTAGGGTCAACAAGGCAGAAGCCCTACGGTGGAACCCCTCCAGGGTTCCCAGTTTGGTCTTGTGCTGTTTAAAATTTTCACCAATGACTTGGATTAAGGCATGGGGAGAAGAGGGAGGGATGTTTGCTCATCAAATGTGCGAATGACACAAAGAGCTTGGAGAGATAGCTAATATAGTGGATGATAGTCAACATACTCAAGAATCTTGCAGGCAAAAGCCCTGGGCTGAATAAATTAAGATAAAAATAAAGTCTTATACTTGTGTAGAAAAAGAAAATGAACTTCACAAATACAGATGTGATAGGCATGGTTATAGAGTAGCTTTTTTAAAAGTGGGGTTTTAGTGGCCTCCAAGTTCAATAGGGTGAGCAGTACAACATGGCAGCCAAAAGGCTCATCTGAGCAGCACAATTTCTGAAGTCTACCACCCTCTGCCCTCATCGGACCCCATCATGAATACTGTGTTCAGATTCAGGTGCCACTGAGATTAAAAAGGAGATTGCTAACCTGGAAAGAGGACAAGGGAGGGAGATCAGGACAGTAAAAGAGGTTGGATCCATGCCTGATAAGCACGAGCTGAAGGAACTGGGTTTGTTTGTCCGGCAGAAGAGAGGACTCAGGGGGAACATGATAGTGTCTTCAAGGATCTCATGTGGGGAAAAGGATTGCACTTGTTCTGTGCAGAGCAATGGGTGGAAATTGCAAGGAGGCCAATTCAGGCTTGAGGTCAGGAAAAATTTCCTAACCTTCAGGTGTCCAAAAGTGGAATGGCTTGTCTCAAAGTGCTGAGATCCCCCTTTTTGGAGCTTCTCAAGCACAGGGGGTTTCTAACCTAGGTATTCCCTATACTCGGTAATGTGATAATGGAGATTCCTTCTCAGAACCGGTTAGACTAGAGTTGCTGCAGCATCTTTGATCTCTAAAACCCTCTGAAGTCACTTAAACTTTCTGGGCCTCAGTTTCCCTATCTTTCCATGAGGGGAAAGGGAGTAGGTCTAATGACCTCTTAAGGTTTCTACCTGCTCAAAATCCATGATCCTATGAGAATGATTTACATGAAGAAATTAACTGCCAGATACATTTCTGACCAAAGAAATTTTGGGAACATGGGATGTGAGGAGTGAAGACAAGGGAACATTAGTTAACAATATTTGCATTTTAGTGACAAGAACATACTTACCTCAAAAGCATTCACAGCTGACAGAACAACATCTAAATTATCATCACCAATACGCATTATGATAGCATCTTTTATGAAAGAGTCATCAATGCTCTCCTGGATAACAGAATAAAAAAAGAAATTTTAAAAAATTAATTTTCCAGTTATTAAAAGATCTCATCAGCGTTTACTGAAAACACAAGGCATCAGGGAAGTGAGGGAACATTTCAATTAGGGGACCCAGGTTCTGGTCATACTCTTCTACTAATTAGTTATGACCTTGCACAACTCACTGAACATCTCTGGACCTCATCTGTATAACAAAAAAGAGCAGACTGCATGTTTCCTTCTATGTCAAAAATTCAGTCTTTTCTAATTTTTCATTGAATATGTAATTAAATATTTATAACTTAAGTATAATTTAACCATCAATTTATATAGATTTCAGGGGGAAAACTACATGTCAAAGGAAAGGGGAAAAGAATGTAGAAAAGCTGGACTACACTTAGACAGTGGGCAGGCTATGACTGCACTTTATGCTCCTGTAACTGACTGAGCAAGGCACCCTGGAAGAGTCAGCAGGGATGAAGCCACCTCCAGACTAATTTTCTTCTCTCCCTAATCAGCTGAGCTCACTGGTCCTACTCTTCTACTAATTAGCTATGGCCCTGCACAACACACCAAACATCTTTGGGCCTCGTCTGTTTATCAATGTATTGAATGATTTTTTTTAACCAAAGTAAAAATTCAGTTTATAATTAAGAGGGGAAGAAAAATAATGGCTGTTAGAATCTCTAGCTCTTGGAAGAACAACATACAGAAGCATATCTCTACATCCAAAGCAGTAGGGCTGCTACAATTACACACCATCAAGTGTACATGACTTTACTCCAATTTGTTATTCTAGCATAAGATTACGGCATCCTATAGAAGAATTACACACAAACGCACAAGAGTCATTTGTCATTCACCTTTGATGTTTCCATAATATTCTTCAGATGGTTAACTGCCAAAAGTCTCACTGGAGCCAGTGGATGGTTCAAGCTAAGCGTGAGGCAAGTATCAGAATCTGCCAAGAACTACAGGACATGTCACAATCACTGAATGAGTCCACAGGAAAGATCACCATTATTTGATTCAGAAAAAAAGTTGCGTTAGATCATTTTTAACGTAACGGCCCACCTAACTGTCCAACATAGGCAGTAACTGCCAGAACCTAATTTTAAACACCAAAGTCAGAACACAACACTTTCTGTCTTCCTTAGAGAGAAGCTCTCCATGGATTGGCTCACGATAGACCAAGAATCTATACTAACATATACTAAGATAAGCTAATTTTATATTTGTAATTTTTTTACTCCAAATAAAAGCTGCAATGCTAAGAAATGAACAATTTATCATCTAATTACAAACAAACAAAATACCCCGTGGCTATGAGTGGTCCCTGAGTGAAAATTAAACTCGTCTGAATGAACTGACAACAAAGATTAGTAAACAACTTAATGGTTATTTAATGGCATTAAAAATTTACCCCTGAACAAACTAAGGAGATATGCAAGTTAATTGTACTGACTTAGAATTCATACACGTTATCACTAAGGGTATAAGGCTAATGTTTATAGCAGGGAGTAACTCTCCAACTAATCAGTTATTATCTAATTTATATAACTATTCCCAAGACTAGGTCTTTTGCCAGTGATCCAGTGATTTCGCTAGCACAAGAAAAATGTTGATTAGGCATGGATTCTCAGGAAACTTTTGAAAATCCAACATGTCTATGAAAATGCAAATACCAAAGACTTGAGGGACAAATGTACAAGTCAACATTGTATTATTAAGGTTATTTCATCTTTCTTTACCCCTTAACTGAAGAAAAGAGGGGTGGGTAGAAAGACAGAGACAGGAAAGGATGAAAGAAAAGCATGGTTCACTAGAAACTTGCATTGCATTATATTTTAGAGAACATTAACGGAGACCAGACAGAAAAACATTCCTGCCAGAAGCTTCCACAAATCAAACACATTCAGTGCATACCTTTTTAATCATGCTAGCATATTTTCGTCAAACCATGCTACACTAGCCAAAGCCTTTCCTCATGCTGTACCCCAAAACCAAGACATGCTCCTCAGCAGACTCAAAGCCTCCCTTCTTTACTCAGCAGTTCCTGATTTTCTTCAAGACTTTTCTAAGTTAACAGGAGAAAGAGAACAAATTTCCTTTGCCCCTCCTAGCTAATGATGCAATTTTTATAACTGCTCCCTTCCCTTCATCCTCTGTAGTAACCAGAGCCTACCTGAAACTTTCCTCCACTTGTGGAGAGAGAAATAAATCGATGAAAAAATTCTTGCTTTTGGGGATCTGTAACGTCCTTCAGATGGTCCTCCAATACTAAATCTAATGTCTTAGGGTATCTGTAAGAAATAAAAAGCCACCAATCAAACTACCAAATAATTATGTTACAGAGCTAGAAAAAAATAATAAAATCCATCTGGAAAAACAAAAGGTCAAGAATGTCAAAGGAAATCAATTTTTAAAAAATGTGAAGGAAGGCAGCCAGTAGTGCCAGATTTCAAACTATATTACGAAGTGGTAATCATCAAAACAATCTGTACTGGCTAAAAAACAGAATGATAGATTAGTGGAATTGATTAGGCACACAATACACAGTAACAAATGACCACAGTAATTTAGAATTTGATAAATCCAAAGATCCAAGCTTTTGGGGCAATAACTCACTATCTGACAACAAGTGCTGGGAATAATGGAAAGCAGTTTGGCAGAAATTATGCAGAGACCAACACCTCACACCATATACCAAAATAAGGTAAAAATGGACAAACGATTTATACAGAGAGGGTTGAAGAACATGAAAAATTTTATCTGTCAGATCTGGAGATAAGAGAAGAGTTTATGACCAAACAAGAGATAGAGAGGATCACGGGAAATAAAATAGATAATGTTGATCACATGAAGAAAGTTTTTGCACAAACAAAACTAAAGCAGACAAAATTAGAAGGAAAACTGAAAACTGGCAGAAAATTTTTATAGCAAATTTCTCTGAGAAAAAGAATTTCTCTTCTTTCTAAAATACATAGGGAATTGAGCCAAATTTGTAAAAATAAGAACCATCCCCCAATTGACAAACGGTCAAAGGATATGAACAGACACTTTTCATAAGAAGAAATCAAAGCTATCAATAGTCACATGAAAAAATGCTCTAAATCACTACTGATTAGAGAAATACAAGTTTAAACAACTCTGAGATACCACCACACACATATCAGATTGGCTAACATGACAGAAAAGGAAAATGACAAATGCTGGTGGGGATGTGGAAAAACAGGGACACTAATAAACTGCTGGTGAAGTTGTGAACTGGTCCAACCATTCTGGAAAAGAATTTGGAACCAAGCTCAAAGGGCAACCAAATTGTGTATACCCTCTTACCCAGCAATACTAGGTCTGTATCTCAAAGACATCAAAGAAAAGGAGTAAGGACCTATTTGTACAAAAATAAAGTGGCTCTTTTTGTGGTGGCAAAGAATTGAAAAATCAAAGGATACCCAGAAGAATGGATGAACAACTGTGGTATACAATTATGATAGAATACTACTGCTCCAAGAAATGATGATAGTAACAGTAATATAGTATGTGTGTGTGTGTGTATATGTGTATATATACATGTACACATACGTATATATACACACTGTATATACATACATATATGTACACATACACATATATACTGTGTGTATATACACACACACACACATACACAGTAATATAGTAACAGTACTATTTTAAAGACGATCAACTATGAAAGACTTAGCTTCTCTGATCAAGATAATTCCAAAGAACCTATAATGAAAAACGCTACCCACCTCCAGAGAGAGAACTGGTAAATGCTGAGAGCAGATTGAAGCATATTTTTTCACTTTCTTTGTTTTTCTTTTTTCTGTGTATTTTCTTTTACAACATGGCTAACTGCTTTATGTTTTACATGACTTCACATTTATAATGGATATATTTCTTCTGTGGAGGACGGACAGGAGGGAGAGGGAATTCGGAAGCCAAAATTTTTTAAAGTGGATGTTAAAATTTTTTACATGTAAATATTTAACTCAATAAGTAAAAAATATATTAAAAAAAATAAACAAAAAGCTAAAATTAATCCCTATCCATAAACAACTAAATTAGTTAGAAAGGAGGGAAAAAAAGGAAATATGATCAAAAAGAATGTTATTCAGGAGAAAATATAAAAGTAACCCTCTATGCTAGGAGTTAATATTTGAAGCTTAAGATATCTGACATGGACTTATTGGCTCCCCACAATACTATTCTCATTCTAGTCCACCTATTTTTCTGGTTTTTGATACTGAGTCACAAAAAACCATTTTTATTAAAAATAAAGATTGGCAGATGTTAAAAACATTATCAGCAGTGGTGGTAGAATAGCAGGAAGAAGTGCAGTGAGCTCAGCCCCCTGCCCCCAAACTCTTCCAAACACATCTAGAAAACATACCAGACTGAATCCTTATCTGGAAATTCAAGAAAAAGTCATGGTCCAGCCTAAGTCAGTAGAGAGACACAAAGAGTCTTTGGGATATCAAGGATAGGATCTGGCCAGGTGCATGAGGCTGTGCACCTGGGCAAGAGGAAGTCTCAGACCACTTCGGGTCCCCTCCCCACCCACCCCACCCCACCGTAACAGGAACAGATGCTGAGGCTTTAGTGCTCACTACCGGGGTCCAGGTTACAGATCCAGGATGGACTGAGGAAAGGCTCTGAATCCATAGGTGGCATTATAGGGGTACAAGCAATCGTGGGGACTTAAGTGAGGAGCATTCAGCAGTAGCAGTATAGCTCAGAGCAAAAGCACAGCAGGGTCTAAGTTCCAGCTTCCAGGCCTATCTAAAGCCAGCAGAGGTCTAACAAGGGCAGAAATCCCAGATGCATAGGTACTATAGGTCTATCCCTCAAAACCAGCTGCGTTCAGCAGAACTACTGTTGCTCAGACTCAGACCCAGGTCAGGAATTTGCAGAGCTCAGAGGAGGAGGGCAGCAATCAGACTTTGCCCTGGGTCAGACCATTTTGGGAGCACTGAGCTTGCAAAAGTCTCTAGTGTAAGGTGTCCCTGAGACCCTGGAACAACACAACATTCAACACCCAGCAACAGGATTAGCCCAGCCTTCCCTCCAGAAGAGTGCAGAGCACCACCGTAACTTCAAGTCTGAAGTCAGGAAGTAAACTGGAAGAATGAATAAACAAAAAAGAACCCCATCCTCAAAAACTATTACGGATGGCCAAAACACAAATCTCAAAGAAGAGAATGACTCCAAAATATAGACAAGAAAAGTGTCCAAGAAAAACACAGCTTGGGCACAAATTCAACTAGTATTCCTAGAAGAAATGTAGAGTTAAAATATATATATTTAAAATGTTTTTACAAATGAAACGAGAATGCTAGAGGCAAAGAAAAAAAAAAGGAAAAGAAATGAGAGCTATTTGGAAAGGGAACTAATAACTTTGGCACAAGAGGAACAAAACCTCGTACAAGCAGTAAAATCTCTGAAAATCAGAATGAACCCAAAAGAAGACAAGGGAATCTAAGTGGCACAGTGGCTGGAGCACCAGGTCTGGAGTCAAGAAGACCTGAGTTCAAATCTGGCCTCAGAGACTTACTGGCTGTGTGACCCTGGACAAGTCACTTAACTCTGTTTGCCTCAATTTACTCATCTGTAAAATGAACTGGAGAAGGAAGTGGCAAACCACTCCTGTATCTTTGCCAAAGAAAACCCCTAATAAGGCCATAAAGAGCCACACATGACTGAAAATGACTGAACAACAACAAAAAGACAATGACTCCATGAGACAATGAGAAATATCACAACAAAGTCAAAAGATTTAAAAAGAATATGGAAGGTATCTCACAGAAAAAAACAAATGACCTAGAAAACAGACTGAGGAGAAAAAAAATTAATAATCGCTGGACTACCTGAATGCCATAATGAAAAAAATAAAGACTAAATATAATATTTCTAGAAAATTAAAAGGAAACTATCTATATCTCTTAGAAGCAGAGAGATAAAATGGAAATAGAAAGAATCCACTGGCCACTTCCTCAAAGACAAGCCAAAATGAAAACTCCCAGGAATATTAAAGATAAAATCCAAAGCTTACAGGGTTAAGGGAAAAAAAAATACTACAAGCAGCCAGAAAGAAAGAATTTAAGTACTGAGGAGCCATAGTTAAGGTCACACACAATATAGTAAGCACCATTATGATGGAGCGGGGAGCTCTGAATTCTATATTCCAGAAAGCAAAGGATATATAGGCTTGTAGCCAAGAATAACTTACCCAGCAAACCTGAGTACAGTGGAAAAAATGGACCTTTAGTGAAGCAGAAAAACTCCTGATGAAAAGACTAGAGCTGTATAGAAACTTTTAAGTTCAAAGGAGTTAAGAGAAATGCACTGTACCCAAGAGAAGGAGGAATTAGAAGGATTAGTTGGAAATAAAACCAATCTTAAGGATGTACAAAAATATTTATTGCTCTTTTTAAAGTGGCAAAGAATGGGACAGCTAGGTGGCACAGTGTCACATGGCACTGCTGGGCCAGGAGTCAGGAAAGACTCTTTGTCTTGAGTTCAAATCTGGCCTCAGACTCTTACTAGCTTTGTGACCCTGGGCAAGTCAGTTAACCCTGTTTGCCTCAGGTCCTCATCTGTAAAATGAGCTGGAGAAGGAAATGGCAAACCATTCCAGCATTTTTGCCAGGAAAACCCATTAATGGGATCACAAAGATTTGGACACAACTGAAAAATGAACAACAACAAAAACAAAAGAATGTGAATCTCAGTGAGGGCCCACAAATTTGGGGAATGGTGGAACAAATTACGGTATACAAATGTAATGAAATATTGTGCTGTAAAAAATGCTGGAGGTAGTTTCAGAGAAACCTGGGGAGACCTGTATGAACTGACGTAGTGAAGTAAACAGAATGAGGAGAACAATTTATACAATAGCAATAATACTGTAAAGAAAAACAACTCTGGAAGAATAAGGAACTCTAGAAAGTATAATGACCAATCGTGATTCCAGAGAACTGATGGGGATACATACTATCTGCTTTCTGATAGAGAGGTGAAAGACTCAGAATACAGAATGAGAATAATTTTTTGGACATGGCCAATGAGGAAATTTGTTTTGTTTAACTATACATGTTTGTAATAGGGGTATTATTTTTCTTTCATTCTCAATTGGGGGTGGGCGAAAGGAGAAAAGCAGATTTTTGAAGATCAAAAAATGTAATTAATATTAAAAATAAAATCTATCAGCACCTAATAAAGCTGGAATGGGCACTAGAAATGGAGACATTTTGCAGAAAAACTTTGTGGGGAATTTTTCCTATGTATCCTTAGAACCTCCCCCTACCAAACAGAGAGGGTATTCTGCACTTCAATTTAAGGAAACTGGTCAAATATAGGTTTGATTGTTATAAAATATGTCGTTTGCCTAACAAAAAAGTTAAAGGCAAAGAAATAGTTTTAAAGGCTTCTTCTAATGCAGTTTTTAAATTTTTTCATTTAGCAACCTGCGGAGAATTGTGGTAAATTCTACTGTCTGTAATACTTTCCACTCCCTCTCCTCTTTTCCTCATTCAAGGAAAAAGAGAGCAAAGGCGGATGAGGAAAAATGAACAAAGACTAAAGAGCCCAACTCTGGGATACACTGTTACAGCATTCCTTCTCCATCACTGACTCAGAGCCCACACAAGCCTTTTATAAATTTTTTGAAGGACTCAAGTCTAAAGAAAATTAAATTAGTCATGAATATAATCAACCAATACAACCATTCTAATTTTTTTTAAAAAGTATAATTCTCCCTTTCATTATAGGCATGTATTAATTAGGGTTCAGATATATTAAGAGCCCCAAAATCTGGACTGTGAGCGCTTTAAGGGAAGACTGTCTTCTGCCTCTTTTCGTACTCCCTTAGTACATATAGTTCCTGACACATAGCAAACACTTAACGCTTACTGACTAAGGATTAAATGGACATCTTCAAAACCAAAAGGAAGAGCTCAAATTGTGTTAAAATGAATGTTTCTCTAAGAAAATCTCTGTAAAACAGAAATATCTCCAACACTTTCTCCTCCTACTGACAGCCCACTGCATACTGCAAACAATTCAACACAAGATTTCTGTGTGAAATATGATTTTTTAATTTACAGAACTGATTAGAACTGGGAAGCCCTACTTAATTCATAAAGAAGTACATATAAGGAAAAAGTAACTTACTTGCTTTCCAAAAGCCTAATGAGAGGAAGAAGTTGTTCATTAAGTAGTGTTATTGCCTTAGAATCTGTTTCTTTCTGTGAACTGTATGCAATATATTCTTCGAGAAGAGTGCTAAGAAACAAAACAATTAATAAAATATGGGTCAATAAGAGGTCTCCTTATTAGATATGCAAGTACCTTTAACCAGGAAGAAGAAATGCCATTTCTTCCCTATAATTAAGGCTTTCCTATTAATAGTTACTGAGTGATATCAAAGTGTGCTCAATTTTTGTTTCATATTAATCTATCCTGAAAACATCTGACTCCAGAGCCACCAATACAATGAAACAGTATTACAGAAGACAAATGGAATCTAATAAAACAAAATAATATGTCTTCACTGACCAGTCTTGCAGAAATACAGTATCTGTGAATAATAAAATGGTTTGCATCAAAACAAAGTGTAGAAAAGCAAGGGAGCATGGGAAGGGTGAAAACCCATCCAGGAATCAACCAGACTACATATATAATTTAAAAGTGGCATCTTACCTAGCCAACAAATGGTCTAAGTTGTTTTCCAACGATATATCTTTAAGTACATCTTCTAAGAGTCTAGCATATATGTGACTGTCCAGCTCCTCAGTTTCTTCTTCTTCTTCTTAGTAAGCAACAACATAGAAACAAGCATTATAGGGGGAAATCTCAATTATTTTTAAACTGATGTCTTACACTTCAACATCTCATCATGAAAAAGAACCTGGCTTCTCAACAGCTCTTTCAGCACAGAAAAAGTTCTATTAAATCCAATCAAGTTAAAAAAGATACAAGTACTGATCTAACAACAACCCTTCTATCTATCATCCAGGAACCATCCAAGCTAAACAGAGAAGACTTGGTACCAGAAAGCTGGGTCACTGGAGGATAAATCTCTTTTGGCCACAGCAACCAAAGAATACCATCTATCCACTAAAGCATGGAAGGGTTTCAATCTACATCAGTGGAGGGATGAAATCACAGATCTTGGGAAAAACAAAAGCATTCAAAAATACTAATTCTACTCAATTCACTAATAGACAAGTTTTAAAATCGGGATGGTTTCAAAAGACATACTTTACTCTCTCTTTCACTGTTATCCAAAGGGATAATATTTTAAATACATTAAGATTGCATAGTGATTTACATTTGCAAAGCACTTTCATATATGAAAAACATTAGATTTGCTTACAAATTAAAATACCATGCAGTCAGTATTATCTTCATTTTACAGATGGGAAAAGACACAGAGAAATCAACAACTTCTCAGGAAACACTGCCTGTGACAAGAATTTAGGGCTTTTAATAACCAACCCAATCCAGTAGCACAAAGAATTCTAAAAAATCTCTTAAAAACTTAAAAAACCTAAATCTAGTAAAGGGATAAAAATACACTTCAATAATTCCCTCCTCCAACCAGTTTTTCATAGTCCTTACTAGATACATCATCAGCATTAGGCCTAATGGTATCAGTCACTGGTTTTTGGAATATATAATGAGCCTCATTCATCAAAGAGGCTTATTTCTGAAAAGTTGCTTGGAAATCAAACTTTAGTATAGAAAATCTTTTCCCACTGACTGATAATATCTGTGATGTTAGTGGTAGCAACTTTAGTTTAAGTGTTTCTTCTTAGAGGCTCTCTCTCAAGTATTTAATGAGTTAAAAAAAAAAAGTACATGCTAAATAACCACACCTCATTTTTAAAATTTTAAAAAGCTTCAATTAACACGCCTTAAGAAGCATTCCCTCAATTAAGATTAGTCAGAAACTGCAATATTTAATGCATAAGAACATCCAAATGTTAAGGGACATTTGAAGAACTAAGCTCTCTCATTATTAGCAAAGAATAAATCAGTTTAAGACACAATCACTTAGCATAATATAAAATCACATACCTGTAACATGATGAATGATGGTGACAACAAGATGGGGAAGCATGTAACGCAAAAGAGGACTGATATCATACGCCACAGAAATTTCATGTAGTAAGGAAACAAGGTCAGGAACATTACATAGGTGAGCAAACAGCCTATAAAGAATCAAGTCCATATTATTTGCCTCTGGTAGTCAATATAGGGCAATTATAAATTAAAAGCATGTATCATTTAACTCAAAACAAATTTATTCAGTTGTTCCAGGAACAAAGAATTTGTTTTTTCATTATCCTATACTTACTTTTTCCCAAGGCCCTCTACTTTCTGTCTCTGCAAGAGTATAATCAAGCAACCTAATCCATCCTTGATCAAAGAGGGGATTTTGGTCAAGGTTTTGCCAATCTGTGATGCCAAGGAATGAACAAAAGTATCCTCCATCGTCACTTTCACTGAGACTTGACAGATTATCATGTAGGTTGCAGCTCTATAATCAGGTAAAGATGACTTTAGTCCCTAAAATTTTTTCAAAAGATTGGAGAAAAATATAAATTATGTTTCATCTCATAGATACACAATCATCCTGGGACAAATAAACAGAATTTTAGTTTTCTACTTATACATGTCCCAAAAGTCTTAGTGCAGCTTAAAGCTACTTTAAGCTTGAAAATGCACTACCACTTTTAGAATACTACATAACAGAACCTCAGTGCATCATGTAAAGTACATGTCTGCTATCTTTCGGAAGTGGGGTGGGTACTTGCTGACCTTGGGCAAGTGTAAGTAAGGGGATGCCAGGAATCAAGGAACAACATAAGGCACATGCCAACAGAATGTAAGTTCCTTGATGGCAAGACTTTTGTCTTTGTATCCCTGATGCCAAGCACAGTATTTGGCGCAGAACAGGCACTTAATGAATAAATGCTTGCTGAAGACATACTTAAAATACACATTCCAGAGTTTACAAATTCCTCTTTTAAAATATAACCCACCAAAATAAAAGGTGGGGGGTGGTGCGGGGGCGGCACAGAGAGAGCAGCTACGTGGGGCAGAGTCAGAAGACCTGAGTTCAAATGTGGCCTCAGACACTTGACACAATAGCTGTGTGACCCTGGGCAAGTCACTTAACCCTGACTGCCTCACAAAAAATAAACGAAATACAACCCACCTATGATCTCTACCCCACTCCCTCCAAACATAATTAACTTATTTTTGTCAAGTTTCTTTCCTCCTAATATTTAGCTAAGACCCCTGAGAGACTGGGAGTTTAATTAGGGAGAAATTTTGAGACAAGAGATGAACGCCACCAATCTGACTATTGACAGAGGAAAACATAAGAATGCTAAGACCCATGGAAGTAGGTAGAAGAGACACTGGCATTAACATGGGAAGGTGATGAAGAAAGAAAAATCAAATTGGATTGTACTAATCTGCTTTTTTCTGGTCAAATGTTTCAAATGATGAGAATAGTAGCCAGATAATTTGAACTTGGAGATTTTCCAATAAGTTCCCAAGATGGCAGCTTTGGAGAGAGACGGAAAATACTTTCTCTAGAAATTATTACCTCAACAATTATCATATTTTTTACACGATTTAAATAACTTTTCTATAAATGTATATCAAATATCAATATTCTTCTAAAAGAATTCTTAGAAATTAGTGAGTAGATAGGAGCTAATAATAATCCATTTTACATATAAAGAGAACATACCTTTTGAATATAGGGGAAAAGCTTAGCAACTAAAGCATCTGATATGACATTAACAGACACTAGAGCTGACACAATTGTGGAAGCATAAAAAGTCAGTAGGACTCTCAACTGAGCTGAACTTCCAGGATACTCTGAAAAAACCTATAAAGGAAAAATCAGAAAGAATTAGACTAGGAAGACAATAACTAGACATAAGTATAAGAACCAAATTATTTTCTTCAAAATTTTTAAATACTTTTTTTTTGCATCCTCTTATTTTAATGCAACATAACTAATTCCAAATTATACATCTCATCGGGTGTCTGCTAAATTGGGAGACTGTGGTAATGACCTAACTGGCACAACAGAAACCCAGTACCAGCAGTAGTCTGTCATTGTACCAATATAGTTACATATTTTAAAGCTGATGCTTAGTATGATGTATCTAGCTACCTTCTAAACTAATCATGTTTTGTTTTATTATCAAGCTTTTCCTCTATGCAGTTGTTTCAGGGGACAATATTTTGCATACTTGAGTCTAAGATAATAATACAGGTTATAACATCCCCTCAATATAACAAAGGTTGTTTTTTGTCATTTCAGTCGGAAAATAGTAAGTGACAGGGTCAGCAAAGACAACGCCAGTTTTGGGGAGGTGTGGTGGTAGGTATGTCTTTTGCAGACTGCCATTTTCAAATGCAGGTCTTATGGTATTAAAACAGGGCCACATGAGCATCTAGAGAATTGGAAGGCTCTGGAAATTCAGAGGGACATACATGGGCTAC
Organism: Trichosurus vulpecula; assembly: GCF_011100635.1. Taxonomy (NCBI): domain Eukaryota; kingdom Metazoa; phylum Chordata; class Mammalia; order Diprotodontia; family Phalangeridae; genus Trichosurus; species Trichosurus vulpecula. Next base: position 145,534,193 of record NC_050576.1, on the reverse strand, counting down.
ATCCACAACTAGGAGAGTAAATACAGTTTTCATATAACATAATAGCACTGATGACTAAGGGGACTAAGCTCTCTTTCTAATTAATACCAGAAATTGGAGCACTCAACCATCGCTGATGTATTTACTTTTTCTTCTATAAAATCAGAAGACTAGATGAACATAATAGGCTAATGATTGTGACAATGATTTATCATTTACATTCCAAGATATTTATGTATATACGTGTGCATATATATACATATACACAAATAAATATTTCTAAAACTGCTTTTTCGGGAACAGTAATTCAACTTGTACTAAAATAATCTAACAATTCACTTTTAAAGAAAAGCATTTTCATATCATGCGAACTGCTCACTTACTGATGCAGATTTCATAGCAAAATAAAACTGTTTTATATAATGAGATAAAGAAAGGTATTCCCACTACATCTGGGTGGATACTCCCTCTTAATGGCCAGTCTTCAAGAGTTGATATGGCCAAGAAGTCCCTCATCCTGTCACCACCAGCCTGATGATGAGCTTTTCCAAACAGAAAGTACATTATCAGGCCCCTACTTGAATCTGAAGCCTTTTCTGTCAGAGTTTACATTCTACTGGCAAAATTTTGAAAAAAAGAGGGCCATCTTCATGCCTTGATGGAGCACCAGAATATGACTTTAATGGACATTATATATACAGAATAAAACAATATATACCCACCTTTACAGATTTGGTTACTAGACTGCATATAAAATCCATGAAACCAAGGTCTTTGTAGCAATGGGTAACCAAAGTTCCTTTGGCTAAATGAACCCCAGACATCTGTTGGAAGAAACAGTCAAAATAAATTTAAAAGACAAGACAAATCTATCACAAACGAATTTAATCAGCTTAACAAATATTAACTGAGTGTCCATACAGCGCTCTGCACTAGATTAGATACTATCGAAAAAATGTACTAACATATAATTTTTGCTTTCAGAGTTTCTAAATCTAATTAGGAAGAATAACACATGAAACAATAAACAAAAAATATAACACTAAATGCAAAGGTAAGCATTACAGGCTATAGGAATTTTGAGTTTATTTAGAGATACAGAAATCAGTAAAGGCTTAGTGAAGAGGAAGGACTTAAAGGATGGGTAGGATTTCCATAGGCAGAGAATTCTGAATACAGGAAACAAAGGAAAACACGAAGGTGAGAATGTACAATGAGGAAACTTTGCTATAATGGGGTATGCATATTGTGAAGTAGTGGAAATAAGGCTGGCCATAGAAGATGGTGGGAGGCAGAGTTTAGATTTGATGTACCATGAAATAGGGAGATAATGAATGTATTAAAAAAGGGTAAAGAGATGGGGAAAGAAAGGTGATAGGGAATGCAGCCAAACCAACTCTGCAGTTTGAGTAGCACTAACTTTGGGAGAAGAAATAGGCTGGAGATTTGTCCTCTTTTCTTTCCTCAAATGCTATTTCCATACCCCTGTCCTATTGCTCTGAGCCTGACCACAAAGCCCACTCCAAACCAGTGAAGGCAAAGAAATCACAAAGAGGCATGTGTAAGTTACAGACTGTCCCTGTGATTTTTTCCACCTTTTTTTTAACTATTTTTTAATCTTGATTTCTCCCAGTCTGCTTTTATCTACACCTACTTTGATAATTTAGTGCTCTAAAAAGACATGCAACCAGTTTTTCTAATTTTGGCCTACCAAAATCACTGCAAACTAAGAACTATCAAACATTTACATGCATACAGCTTGTCCTTTGAAGGCTATGTAATAGGAACCTCACCATTAAACTGCATAGCCTTCTAAGTTTTGTGTTTTTAAGCTAAAAATTGAGGTAATAAGCAAATTTCCTAACACTTTGTGCATTTTTATTCCTTCCCCAAAATTATTTTTATATGGAATGAACTTAATTTAAAAATTTTCCCAACTGGATTATTTTCCTTCCATTGGTACTTATGATAAATAATAGAGTACACAGATTTTTAAATACGAGTCAAATGAACTAAATAATATTTTTAAAATGAATTTTCCCTTTATCAAGATTTTTAATCATGGCAATTATAACTAGATGCACATACCCTGACAAGTGTCATTTAATAATCATACCTTAACAGGTTCCAACCAATTCCACTTATGTGTTGGACTACTAATTTTTAGAAGTTGTATAACACGAACAAATATTTTTGTCTCATGATATGGAAGAACACAACCAATGAGGCTATCTTGATTGTAAAGATGGATATGAAATCTAGGAAGAAGGTAAACAGTTAAACTTATAAAATACATTAACAACATATTTTCCCCCAATAGATAATTTAAAATGCCACATTTTCTAAACTTAAGTGTTCTCAATTCTAGAAAAATGTATAATACACAAATATAGAATAAGTTATAAGGCATATCAATTGATATTTAAGTTTTGTCAACAGGCAATCACAATGTGATGAAACTTATGTGAAAACCAGGTTTATTACAAGAGAAATGAACATGCACGTGAAACCCCAAGAATTCCTAGTCCTTACAGAAATTTGCCTATTTAAGACAGTACAACAAAAGGAGAAAACAGGAAGGGGTGTGGCATGGGAGGAGAAAGGTGCAGTAAATGTGGGGTAAAGACAAAACCCCTCCCAAAGGGGAGGGGCAAGGCTACGGCAAAAGACTTATTCTTTTCCCTTAGGAACGGCTAAACTATAAAGATGGGGGTCCACTTATCTGCAAAGAACTCCAGAGGCACAAGCATTTTCACTGCCCAGCACAGAGTGGCTGGTGCCTGTCCTGCCTCCAAGGACACACAGAAAATCCAGCTTAGGGTGCAAACAACAAATTATGTTAGTTTGGGGGGTGGAAGGGCTTCATCTTTGACACATTTAGGGCCTCCTGTATGCTCTGTGTCCAATGTTTCTGGAAAATACAGCAACTCAGACAAGTTCAAGGGACACCCCTTAACAGTCCTTAACATCACTTTATTTTGAAATACAATAGTTGGATATTATAGTGCCTCTTCAATTTGGTTCTGCTGGGGGACCTTAAGTAAGTCAGTTAACCTCTCTGGGCTTCGAATTTATCTTCTGTAAACTAAAGGTACTGAACTAAATTATCTTTAAAGTTTCCTTTATCTCCAATGATTCAAGACAATTCCAAAGCACACATGATGAAAAAATGCAATTCATCTCCAGAGAGACAACTGATGAACTCTGAGTACAAATTGAAGTATAATCTTCTCACTTTTTTTTTTACAATATGGCTAATATGGAAATATGTTTTGCATGATTTCACATGTATACCTGATATATTGCTTACCTTCTCAGTGGGGAAGGGAGGAGAGGGAGTGGAAGGGAGGTGGAGAATTTGCAACTCAAGATTTAAAAAGATAAGAATGTTTAAAATAAATAATTTTTAAAAAAAAGGAATAAAAACTTTGACTGAATGGTGGAGTATGCTAGGCTTGAAGAGTGGCTTGCTGAAAATGAGCAGAGGTGGGAAAGGGCAGGATAAGATCAAGAGACCGTTGGCAGTCTAGTATGACTGAAATGGACATGAAAGCTACAGCTATAACTTGCTAAGTGAATATGAACTCATCAATATTCATTCCACAACTAAAAAGTTTCCTGTATTTCTAAAATTCTATGCTTTAATGGAAGTAATTTCCATGTCCACGGCAGACATTTATAAATATATAGTATTTGTAGATATAGTAGATATAGGCAATCCCCAGCTAATGTCATCATTCTATTGGGGGGAAATGGTCAAATGAGATTATGTAATTAACAATTATGGAATCAGTTCCATCAGAACAATGTCATCAAGAAATAGTCAAAAAATGTTAGAATGAAGTTTTCAGACCTTACAGGGGAACTGGATTATATCTAATGTACTGACATTAATGTGAAAGACCCTGGTTAAGGCACTGTCATTCAGAGTCTGCTTGTGTGTGTCTATGTGTATGTATATGTGTATATGCGTATATATATATAAAATTCTAACATTAAATTGTTAGCCTCTATCCATTACATCAGATCAATTAAATACTGTTAAGGAATGACAATGAATTAATAAGGTAAATGTTGTCTGAAACATAATTAGGAAGATTCTCATCAGTAAAATTAGTCTATTCACTCTTTAAGCCTTGAACAGTGGCTTGCTGAAAATGAGCTAGAGAGAACCTTAAAAATTGTCTAGACTAGAGGTTCTTAATCTGGGATCCATTAACGTATTTTTTAAAATATTTTGATAATTGTATTTCAACAGAATTGATTTCCTTTTTAATCTCATGTATTTTAAATTTTTAAAAGCATTATTCGGAGGAGACCACAAACTTTGCTGGAGTGCCAAATGGCTATGACATAAAAAAACATTTAAGATCTTCACTTTACAGATGAGGCCACAGAGCGCCAAAGGGAAATGATCTGTCCAAAGTTACACAAAAAAGGGCAGTTAACACTCCGTTTGCTGCACCAAACTTTCTCTGATTTATATGAAGACCTTCTACCTACATATCAGGTACACTGAGAGGATTTATGAAAATGCACCAATGACATAAACTAGTGGTCCAAATAATCCTACTAGACTGACATTTATCACTAACCTACTGTAGTATTTGAGATCAGGAGACAAAAAAGGGGAAAGGAATAGTGCACAAGGTTGGAAGTATGTGCCCTTGACTCTTCCCTAACAATTCAAGAAACTGCGGCAGTTCTATGGAGAAAAGGATGTTTGAATATCTTTTCCCAGGTGTTACAGGTCCATTCTCAAAAGTAAGGTAGAGTGACCTCATTTAAATAAAGACATTTTAAGCCATTTATTACAGGTTCCTAGTACCTATTTTTGTAAACACCAAAAAAAAAAAAGGTCATTTTAATGTTGGAATAGGATGCTTGCCCAGTATATAGACACTGCAATATAAGAGAAAAAAATCTACTAACAAAATTATTTTAACCTTAAAATTAACTACACAAATGAGTACTTTGAACTACATTAGTGATTTTTAAAAATGCTTAGGATTTTAAGTCTATTAGTATGAATACCGTTTAACTGACTACCTGTGAATCAACCACTCCAGGCACTTCTGTGCTGGCTTAAGCATGAAATAAGGAGACAAGTGTATAAGAAATAATGAAATATTTTCATCCAGCTGTTTGTTCACTGCCTTAGTCTGAACACTCCTCTCCAAGCTTTTTGCCAACTGGCTGAACAAAGTAGACTCAAACTTCTGAAATGAAGAATCAATCCCAATAAGCTCTTCAAGGCCAGTACATCCTAAGAAAAAAAGTGGAAAGTGGTTTTTGCATAAAAATTAAGACAATAAATCTTACTGTCAAGACCCAGAAATATTATAATGAAATGCCACCATTATTTCAAGTATATTATATATATATATAATAAAAGTTTAAGACATATGCATTTACTCTTTAAAACACCCAGTGACATAGTGATGTCTAGAGGTTTGGGCAATGCTACATGTATGAACTCTTTCCCAATTCTGATCTTACCAGCAATTTGCTACATGATTTAAAAAGCATTTGGCTAGCTTTCAAATGAAGTGACATAGTGATGTCTAGAGGTTTGGACAATGCTACATCTATGAACTCTTTCCCAATTCTGATCCTACCAGCAATTTGCTACATGATTTAAAAAGCATTTGGCTAAGCTTTCAAATGAAGAAAATATTTATCAACCATTAAGGTATAACAAGCATTTGAAAATCCTTAAAATAGGTCACTACACAAATAAAGAGCACTGACTTTCAAGAGAGAGGATCTGAATTCAAAGGCAAGTAGCATTACCTCTTTGGGTCTCAATTTCCTTTTCTGTAAAATGAGTGGGTAAGATTAGATGATGTCTAAGTTCTCTTCCAGCTCTAAATACTACAAAATTATTCATGCAAACTGTAGTATTTACTCTGTGGGTTCTTGTTAAAGTTAAATATTAAGGGCTGCAAGCTAATTTACATAGAATTTATTTCTACCTAAAACACAAATACATTTCTGATCCAACCTTTTATCTCATTACTCCCTTCTAGTCCAATCAGGTTTAGCTAATCTTATTACTATATGCCATTGTAACTCGTATTCCATGAAAACCTTTCTTAGTTCAAAATAATATTGAAATAAATCTTATAGATGGAAGGAATGTCAGAGGTCCGACTTAGTCCTGAACAGAAATCTCTTCTACAACATTTCCATCAAGTGGTTTCTGTCCCCTAATAAAGGAACCTCCTTTCCCCCAGCCAAATCCCATGACAGAGAATCCACTACCTTCTGAAGCAGGCCATCCTGCTTTTGAACACTCTAATTGTTAGGAAGCTTTAGCTTATATGGAGTTAAATCTGCCTAAGCTGAGCATCCATCCATTGCTACTAGTTCTGTTCTCTGGGGTCAAACAAACCAAATCTAAACCTCTTCCACACAATAGCCCTTCAAGTATGTGAAGACAGCCATACTCTTCCTCCAAAATACCCTCTTTTTTTCCCCAAAATATGCTCTTTTCTAACATAAACCCATTTCCTCACCAGCTCAGTTGATCTCCCCTAAGTACACTCTGGTTTGTGGTCAATGCCCTTCCTAATTTGTGGTACTAGAAATTCTGTATTTCTATAGGACTTGTAGTCTATCCATGATGGATTATACACTGCCTTTTATGCCCGAGCCTTTTCTTTTATCAAAGAAACTCCTCTTTTCAGGCAGAGCCTAAGACTCCTACTTTAAAGAGTTAGACCTAGAGGGGACTTTATAGGCCATCCAGTCTAATTCCCTCATTTTACAAGGAAGAAAACTGAGGTCCAAAGAGAATAGATGACTTGCCTAAGGCCACTGAAGTTATTAAGAAGCAGAGGTGGGAATTCAAATCCAAGCATTCCAATTCTAAAGTCAGAGGCTCTTTATATGCCACACTGACACCTATTTTTGTAAGCATCATATTGTAAAGCAAAGGTATTGAACTCACGGCCTTCCTAGAATGTGGCCAAATTAAAACCAGATAAAAAATGATAATGGGAAATATTTAATGGAATAAATTAAAAATACAATACAATGTAGATAATGTTGATTTGAAGTTTTCTAAGTTAATATGTGGCCCAAAGGGATTTGTTTCTATTTGTGTGATGCCACTGGTACATATGACACAATCAGGGTCACAGTAGATGCCTAATAAATATTAGTTGATTTTTGAAAAGCCCACAAAGCCTGTGGCAAAGAGCTGGTTTGATGCAACAAATTTTGGTTCTCAATCCACTCATTCAGATGCCACATAAGACAACTCTTCAAAGCTGCTATAACATAGAAGAAAATGTTAAGTATACCAGAGAGGGGAAAAAGGCTTTTGAACTATGCAGTGATGCAGAAAATAAACACTGAAAATCATTTTTTTTTAAAATGTGATGTGCTTACCTATAGCAAAGATGGTGTCTCTGTCAATGCTGGCTGCTTCTCTACAATCAAACAGCAAGGATGCAACCTCACGCCTAGTCAAGAGACTAGGATCATTTTGAGGTAGAGCAAGACGCTGCAGTTGCTGCGATAAAGATGTCATCTTTTACCACCTTAAAAAAAAAATACAACAATGTTAATGAGCAATCCTGGGAACTTATACAGTAGATGTGAAGACTATAGGCGAGTACCACTCCTGCATAAGTATTCTGCATGAAACATCAGGCCATTCAACCAATCAATCAACAAGCATTTATTAAGTGCCTACTTTGTGCTGGACACTGTGGTAAGTGCTGGAGACACAGAGAGACAAAACTCAAACAGTTTCTGACCTTTGAGCTCAAATTCTAATAGGTGAGATGGCATGTGTATATATGTACATGCAAATACACACAAAATGAATACAAAGCAATCTGGAGGGAGGAGGCACTAGAAGCTGGGGAACTCAGAAAATGTCTCATGTAGAGACCATAATTAGAGATTCTAAAGAAAGAGATGAGAAGAGGCATAGGTATAGGTATACTTGTGCAACACAGAGATGGGAAAGAGCTTCAGGTGTGAGTACCAAGAAGTTAGCTTGGCTGGACTGAGAAGTGTGTGAAGGGTGACAATGTGTAATGAGCCTGGAAAAGTAGGTAAAGGCCAGATTGTGAAAGGCTTTAAACAGCAAACAGAACGAGTTTTTATTTTATTCTAGAGTCTAGACTTTTAATTTTATTATAGGAGCCACTAGATCACATCTAGTAGGGAAGTGACCCAGTCAGACCTGAGCTTTAGGAACTCAACTCATCATCTGGGAGGAGGATGGGCTGACAAGGGAGAGAGGATGGAGCAAATATGACAAGTTAGGAGACTATTAGAACACTACTGGTAAGAAGTGATTAGGGCCTGACCTAGGGGCATAGAAAGACCTGACAAATGACTGGATATCTGGGGTGAGGAAGAGTGACGAATGGCTGAGGTTTCACTGGGTGACTGAATGGATGGTGGTACTTCCTACAAAAAGAAGGAAGTTAGGAAGAGCAGTAGATTTGGGTATAAAGACGAGTTATGTTCTGAATTTGATGAATTTAAGATGCTTGTGGGACATTCGGTTGGAAATGCCCCATGGGCTGCAGAAGACAAGGGCCTGAGATAAGATATATAGGAACGGATAGAAAGAATGAAAGAAAGAGGGTATTTATACCTGGGAGTTAACGGCATAGAGGAGCCAAATCAGTGTTGACAGTTCGACCCCAATAAAGTGGAGAGAGAGAAGGGTCCAGAACAGAGCCTTGGTGTACACCCAGTCAGGGAATAGGTCAATGGATGGAAAGGGGATTATAATCCAGCAAAGGAGACTGCAAAAAAAAAAAAAAGGTCAGACAGGTAAGAGAACACGAAAGAGCAGCATCAGGAAAACTCAGACAGGTGACCTCCAGAAGAGATCAAGACGGTCTGAGTTTTGAGCAAAAACAATGGAAAACATGAACTTGCCTGGTAACCCACAGTTCCAGAAGTCAGACTGCTAAAAGCCGAGAAGTGAAAGCATAAAGACCTTAAGCAGCTTTATCCGCAGGAATTTGTGAAAGAGGAGAGATGTGGGACAACAGCTTGAAGAGATGAAAGAGGACTAATGGAGGGCATTTTGATTTTACGGAAGAGGAGCCCAGGGCCGGTTTGTAGATGGCAGAGATTAAGCAGTACAGATCAAGATTAAAGATTTGGGGGGGGGGGGCGCTATGGGAACAATCTGCCCAAGAGTAAGGAGGGAAAGGTATCCAGGATACAAGCACGGAGCGGAATGGCCTCGATGGGAAGAGCAGCCTCTTCACTAGAGACTGGAGAGGAGGAGGAATAAATGGGGATGATATCCCGGGGATTGGAGATGTGCCGAAGAAGAGGAAAGTGCCGGCGAATGGCCTGTTTTGCCCGTGTTTGGGAGAGGCGCTCGGAGCCCGCCCTGCCCGGGCAGACACTACAGAGTGACAGACACGTGGGAAAAGACACACCTCTCCTGGGGCTCACCAGCACCGAGGCGGCCGGCCGAGCCCGGGGTTAAAGTGTCTGAACCAGACACTCCCCCCTCCCCACCTCGGGCTGTGGTCTCTGCCACACACTGGCTGGGGCTGAGGCTGTCTCCAACCTCCCCAAGCCGGGTAACCCCAGCTCCCCGCTCCCCTTCCGCCGTGAAGTGGCACCGGCGCCAGCGTGTCCGGGACTACGCGCACCCGCTCCCCGCTCCGCTCCCTACCTTGCCTCGCGCAGCTCCCTCACCGCCTTAGTGCGCCGCTAGGAGGGAGACAACTACTTTTCAGCAAGGTTCCCGCACATGGGAACTGCGAGCCGGAACTCTGACCCGGAAGCAAAAGGTGGTGCCCAAGCTTACGGCTCGGTTCGCTCTCGCGAGAGAACCCGCCGGAGGGGCGAAAGTCTCGTTCCCAGCTGAGTCGCTCCACCCCCTCAATCCTCCAAAGGCGGGGCTAGAGGTCCACGTGACCCTTTGTTCCCACCCTTTCCTCCACCCCCGAAGTTTGAAGCCGAGTGAGCTTGTTGAACTAGCTTTGGAACTGAATTAGTCAAAGTCTATTCTAGCTCCTAGGTTTTATCCGAAGGGGCATACGTTTTAATGGTAGAGGCGACGTGAAAGCACTAGCTATGTGACCGCGCGCAAGTCACTTAGCCATGTTTGCCTCAGTTTCCTCACTTGTAAAATGAGCTGGAGAAGGAAATGGCAAACCCTTCCAGTATCTCTGCCAAGAAAACCCCAGTGGGGCGGTGAATGAAGAGTCAGACACAACCGAAACGATTGAACCAACAACAAAAACAAAACCATGAAAACCACAGGCATATGAAAAAATATACAAGGTAAATAGGAGGTATTCTCAGAGGAAAGACACTAGTATTGAGGGGGACAGGGAAGAGTCTCAGGGGGACTCTATAAAGGAGAATTAGGGCTAGGAATCCTGTGAATCAATTACGCATTTTCATGGGGTTTTTTAGATGGAATAGAGATTTCCTATACCCGTTATACGCATTATCACCTTGAGAGATGTAATAGATAAGAGTGCTGGCCTCAGTCTGAAAGATTTGGGTTCAAATCTTAACTTACATAATCCTCAATGTGGTGACTCTAGGTAGCTACTTAATCTCTCTCTGTTTACTCGTTTGTAAGATGGGATGGATAACAGCATCTACTTCACAAGATTGTCATGAAGTTAAAAATGAAATAACATGGGAACATTTTGTAAACAGTAAAGAGCTAAATAAACATGAGCTATGGGATCTGGGGAACTGTTCCCCATATGTGGAGACCTAGACATGAACTACTTTTAGAGATTTTCCCAGGGCAAACTCTGGGTATAATGAGGGCATAATGAGCCAAAGGCAGAGTGATTTTAGGGATAGCCCTCAAGGTTGGACCTAGGATAGGTAAATTCAGATCTGGGATATAAGGCTACTACTGTTATATGACCTCTATGGGAAAATGCCAACAAAAAGGTCTCAGACAAGATCTGATGGATGAAAAATACTTTACCAACCTAAAAGCTCATCATATTAATAGGAAACAACCTTACTCAATCCCCTCCCTACCAATGTACTAATTTATTAGACTGATAGACTATCCTTCCAGGTGCATATCATAGTCTGGACCATAGTTATTTTTTTATCTATTCAATTTTTCCATTACAAATTCTGATCCCGATCTCTTTGGAGAAATCATTGACTTTATGCATGTTTCTGTTGTCTTTTGAGTCACTTACAATTTCGGTTACATGATTTACAGTTATATAGCATCACTGGAAGCACATTGGTTTCAAAGATACAAATTTTTGCTGCAGCAAGCAGCAATGTGATAGAGTTCAACTGAAACCAGAGGTCTCTGTGTAAGATGGAGAAAGTTTAATTAGGAAGAAATGATCAATTTTTTATATCCATTTCACTTTCAACACTGGCCATGAAATGCCTTTCTAGATAGAAGATTACATGGTAACTCACCCTCCATACTGTGAGGGGAAAAGAACACCCCCACAAAAGACTTAAGAGTCCAAATGAGAATCATTAGAAGCCAGCTAGAGATAGGAAAGGAATGATACGATCTCCCAAATCTGCTACCAGATTGATGCGATGGTGTGGCAGTGTTTTCCAAAGAGGACTTCTGAGCTTTCCTTCTTTTGTACAGGAAGTTTTGTCTCTGACCTATGTCTCCCTCTTTGGGGGAGTTTCCAAGATGTTAATGCTGGAGAGCAAGGTGTTAGCTATTACCTCTGTTGTCAGAATTTTTGAGTGTAGTAATTGATAGCTGTTGTTTCATTTAAGTTGTGTGACCCCATTTGGGGTTTTCTTGGTAAAGGTACTGGAATGGTTTACCATTTCCTTCCTCCAGCTGATTTTACAGATGAGGAAGTGAGGCAAACAAGGTTAAGTGACTTGCCCAGGGTCACACAGCTAGAAAGCATCTGAGGTCAGATTTGATTTCAGGAAGATGAGTCTTCCTGACTCCAGGCCTCGCACTCTATCCAGTGTGCCACCTGGATGCCCTAGTAATTGGTTGAGGGATATGTAAATATGGAACTGGAATGTTGCATTTACTCAAGGTTGCTAACAAAGGAGAGATGTGGAGGACCTGGTATGTGATTCCAGGTATTATGGGCCATTTGGGACCAGACAAAGGTTTATCTATCATGTTATAATTGGTGAAAAAGGAGACTTTCTCTCTGGTTTTATGGATGAAAGCAAAAGAAAGCAATTAACAGTTAAAACTACATAGATAAATAAGATAGCAGGCAATTTTAAAATTACTTTGCCAGTACCAGAAGGATGGCATTGGGGTCGGTGGAATAAACTCACAATTACAGAGATCCCAGCAAAAGAATGGTAAATACTATTTTGTAGAAATAGGCACTTTCTTATACTTATTCTAGTAAGCAATACCAATTAATTCCTATTCCCCAGTGGGGAAGGATGGCATTTGTAGCTACAAAATTCTAAGAAGCATACATATTCTCATATACATCATAAGAAAGGGTCATAGAAAACACAAGCCAGATGCTGTAAAATGAATCAAGGCATTCATAATTTAATAGGCCTCACAACATATCATAATCTGGGTAATATGTGTTTTTCAGTCACTTTATTTCTTCCAGTGCAGATGGTCAAATTCATCTTTTTCAAATTATTATGAATCTTACTGAGAAGGCTTGGTAGTGTTCCAGGGCTCAATGCAATTCATACCATATCATCTGTGAATAGCTGTACTCACAGAAACGTACCAAAGATAGGGAATCATTCTTACTTTTGGACTCTGCACAGGATATTGTTTATAACACAGGCAAATACCTTAAGTGTAAGCAATCATTTTCCTGTTTCGTGTCTCTTAATATTGACCTTAATACTCATCAGGTTTTAAAATAAAGTTATCTTCATAATCACCTCTGCCATAGAATCTTGTATAGTTTCAATGAATGTGTGAGAGACACTTGTTTGGAGACAATCCCAAAGCTGCATTTTGCTCTATGCTTTAGAAAGAATCAATTACTTTTAGTCATCAATAACCAAAGGACATAGTAGAAATTTATACTACGTATATCTCTCAGTAAGTTGTGCAACTGTGAAGACATGTTTGATCTGCTGTGAAAAATTGACTGAAAAATGTTCTAGTATCCCATCATCAGAGGTAATGGCTGTGTGTGCGTAAGCCCTTCTCATAAAGATTTTATGTTGTAAGATGCCAAGGATCTATAATTATATTAATACGGATCCTCCCTCCTCCAAGGAAGGAGCACCTCTATAACTTAGTAGATGGGCTCCATGAGTTGCTATGGTCAAAAAGTATATCTCTCTGAAATTAATCTATCCAAATTTAGCCACGTTGGCCCTCTCCAAACTTTGGCCAAGCTGACCCTCTCCAAATTTAGCTAGGCCAACCCATTCCAAACTTAGCCAGACTGAGTCCCTTCAAATTTAGCTAGGCTGGTTGTCAGATAGCGGACATACATCCATTTCCAGGCCTAGCTCACAGCCTTTCTCATTTCTAGGACCTGCCAGAATTTGCCTTTCTCTCGCATTGACTTTGACAGCCCAATGTCACCTCCTAGCCAAGTGTGTACAGATGGAAATTTAGGCATTATGGCTTTAGAGTTGTTAATGCCTTCGTAGTTGCCATTCCCCCTTCTTTTTTGGGGGTGGGTGGGTGGGTATAAAAACATTATTTTTTTCTATTCTTTTGGAAACTTCCCTCCTTTGACAACTAGGTGGCGCAGTGGATAACATGCTGGCCCTGGAGACAGGAGGACCTCAGTTCAACTGTGGCTTCAGACACATATTGTCTATATGATGCTGCCAGTCACTTAACCTCTGTTGGCCTCAGTTTCCTCATGTGTAAAATGGGAACAACAATAGCACTTACCTTGCAGGATTGTTACGAGGATCAAATGAGATAATACTTGTAAAGTGCTTAGCACAGTGCCTGGCGTAGAGTAGGTGCTATATTCCCTGTCTTGTCTTCCCCCTCCCTCTCTGAGATATCCTGAGGATTGATGCCCAGGACTTTTAGGTGTACTGTCTCCAACATTGACTTCTGCGTGTGTTCTTCGGGTCCTGACACTCCATTTACTTCATTTTTTTTTTTTGTATTACCATCGCCCATGTAGTGCATCTGGTTCTGGGGCAGAAACATACAAATGTGGTGTTTCCATTATCTTTGCCAGTGAATAAAGATCACTACAAAAAACCTGGCAGATCAGTTCTATTTTGCATCATTTGTTGCCTTATTTTTAGTTACATATACAAATGGTGCCAGCCCCATTATGTGGTAGAAAGTGCATTCAATTTGGAGTCAGAAAACCTGGGTTCAAATCCCAGCTCGGCCTCATATGACCTTTGTGAACTTGGGGAAGTTGCAATAATAATAACTGACATTTTATAGCATTTTAAGGCATACAAAGTACTTTATTTGTGTGTATATATATTTGCCTGTATATATGTTAACATTAGTTGTTGCCTTGACATGTTTTGGCACATGATTTTGGTTAAAAAAAAAAAGCACTTTGAAAATCACCAGGAAAATTTTTACCTATTCTGCCAGTAATTCGGTAGGATCCTTCAGTGCCTGCCTCATCCTGGTATGAAAGTGAGTGTATTGACCTAGAGCTAATAACCACCAGATGGCAGAAGAACTCTTCTTTGACCACTGGTTCTGGCTTCCTTTTCATAGTGGTGAGTGATTTAGGCTTCCCAGTAATTTTATCATAAATGAGACTCACAGCCTATGAGACATGGAGTAAAATTAGAATCGGCGGCACAGCTCAGAAGTTGTTGGCAAGGAAAGGATTCATGGATATTACATGCTTTCCTGAACAATTTGGCTGTCATTTTATTTTATCTGTTAACCCAACAGAAAATTTTTAAAGGCATCTTCTCTAAGACAACTAAAAAATTAATGTTCTTCAAGGAATTTAATAGTTACGGGAACTAATAAGACTATGGTAGATATGTCTGGGATTTAGAAAGCTCTAGTCTACTGTTAGAAAGTTGTTGCCCTAGAATATAAAAAATTTTTTGTTTTTGCTTATAACTGAGTCTTTTCTTTGTAGTAAACACAACTTTGTTCAATATATAGCTTAGTTAAAGTCTTATTTATGATTGGTTTTTGGACAAAGTCATCTAACTGGTTAAGATGTAAAGGGTTTGTAATCTGTTTGGGCAGAGGGAATACCCAAGCTAGTGAAATCACAAGGCCAAGAGAAAAATTCTTAGGTTGTTTTCCAATATATATTTTCTATAGATTTTATTTCGTGGTATAATGGAAAGAGTGCTGAATTTGAAGTAGGAAGTTCTGGGTTCAAATCTCACTTCTGTGTGACTCAGGCAAGTTTTTTCACCTCTATAGATCTCAGTTTCTTCATCTGTAAATTGGGGAGTTAACTTAATGATCTCTGAAATTCCTTCCATTCCTAAAACTATTTATGGTAATGATGATGTCACCTAACACTACGATCTTTTTTTTTTTTTCCCACTGATACCCTCAACCATTTCCCCGCAGGAATTTGGCTCATGTATAATAGGTCTGTCAAGAAAAGGAAAAGGGACCTCAGCTTCCATGCAAGCACTCAAGCTGACAGTATAGCAGGCTTTATTAAGATTGATCAAAAAGGGAAAGACTCACAACCAAGGTCAAAATACAGTCAAAACAACTCTCCTCCACTCTCTGGTCTCCCCAGGGACCTATAATAGCTCTTCAGATTTATTATGTGGAAACAAAGAGTAGGGACAGAGAGATGGCCTTAGATCTAGGAAGACCTGGGTTTAAGTCTCACTTCTGATAATTAGGGTTTGTGATTCTTGGAAAGTCACATTACCTTTCACTGCTTTATGCATTTGTAAGTTGCAGAGAAGGTACTATCCTGCATTGGTAGAGGGAATTTCCTCATCTGAGAGTGCCTTATACTCATGAAATTATAGGTTTACTCCTCCTTCCTGTCCTATTCTCTCACTGAGTATCCCTCTCCCAAATAAGATAAAATACTTGTGATTGCTGGAAAGTCAAGCAAAATATTTCTCCAGTGAGTCTCACTTTCCCTAGGGACATATACTCTTAAGGTTTATATTCTAGGGCAATAACTTTCCAACAGTAGACTACACCTTTCTAAATCCCAGACATATCTAACATAGTCTTATTAGTTTCTATAACTATTAAATTCCTGGAAGAACATTAAGAGTATGTCACCAGTGGTGACAAATTCAAATAGAACTGAGGCCACTAATCTGTAAATAAGATGGCTACATGCTGACTTAGTTTCAAAATGTAATATTACCTATGTTTTATTGTATTTTATTTATTTTGTTAAATATTTCCTATTTATATTTTAATCTGGTTCAGGTTGCACTTGTGGGTGGTGGTGTTGCAGGCCTTGTTTTTGACACTTCTGCTCCAAACTTTTAGTATCATCCTGGAGTTGAGGTCCTCTTCCCATAAGAGAAAAGAGCAAATCAAAAATTCACCTCTTTTCCCAGATTTGTTAAGTTCATATAACTCAGAGTAGCCATGAAGGTCTTGGGCCAGGTTTTCTCTACAACATTACCTCGGTTTTGGTTCACATTTAGTCCAGGAAGTCCTATTTACTCTGTCCCTGCTGCTCCCCACTACTGACTTTCTCTTCTATAGCTCCCAGCCTGGCCCAGCAGTTCCTCAGTGCTCCACTGCTGCTTCTATCTATGGCCATTTCTGGGACCATGCTGTTCTTCTGAAACCACATGGCTTCCAGGAGGGAATATGGGAGTCATACGTATGTCCAATGAACTTTTCTTTGTCTCAGCTTTGGTTCTTTCTGTCTCCATCTAGCTGTTTCTACAGTAATGCAGCTGAGATGTATGAACCAGCCATGAATTAATAAATCATTCTCCATGTCATAAGGTCATAGATTTGGAGTGCGAAGGGACTATTTAGTCCAACCTTCTGCTTCATTTTACAAATTGTTAACCGAGGCCCAGAGTAGGTAAGTGACTTGTCCAAAAATCACATCACTAATAAGTAGCAGATCTAGGATTAGAAATCTAAGATTCCTTTATTCCAAATTCAACATTTTTTCAGCCTCAGCCTATGTAAGTACTCCCTGTTCCCCTGCCACAAGCACTCACACATACACACACACACACACACAAATGTAGGGGAGTGGCCAGAGTCAGTCAAGTGCATTTCTTATCAAAGACTTTGTTAAAGGATCAACATATTAGTAAGGAGATACAAAAGGAATTCAGGATGGCCTCACCAGACTTCTCCTCAGTTCATTCTCTTCAATAATAATTATAATTATATAATTGTGGCAAGTATTTTTCTATTGCCTTTTTCATCTCTGGGGAGATCCTAGACCTTGTGGAAATCTTCCACGATGGAACAGAATTTGTGAGACACACTCCTAGAAATGAGACCACTCTAACTCTCTTGTGATGGAGAGAGGATGATGGAAGCTTCCTTGCCTCTAGTATGTATGTCAGGACACCCTCTTTTCATACTCTCCATATCCTTCTTCTGACCTTATAATTTCTATTTTTGCGACAAGGGAGAGAAGTGAGCATGTGGTATGACAGAAGGCCAGATGGAGAGGTGCAGATACAATGACCAGGGTCAACCAGAAGAAATAATACCAAGAAGAAAGTTTCCAAGCTTGGGGCAGAGTCAGTGACAGAAGTTAAAAAAGATCAAGAGTTGCAGAAACTGCTAGCTTTTGTGAATATTATTCATCTGGAAAATTGTAGAGCATGGTTTCTTTTTTAGTCCATGATTCTGAATCTATTAATATATCCTTGGAAATTACCTCAGAAAATGGAATATACAATAGAGTAGGGGCTGTAAGCTTAATGTACACAGCAGATTTAATATTTTGAGCAATATTCTGTTCAATTCCCTGTATTAAATTTGGACTTGAAGTCAGGGTTTAGCACTACCACAGCTTGGCAATGGGGGAATAGTTGGCACTGCATCCCTTTAAAAAATAATTGTCTCAGGAAGAGAAAACAACTTGCAAGCCCTGGACTGGTGGCTCAAGTAGTGTGCCACATAAGGAATTTAGATATTACAACCAGCTAATTAAACTCCTTTGCTGGATAATTAATAGAGTGACATACTGTCTTTCTGTAGGTTTAAGGAAAGCAGCAACATTCAAACTATGCAATGCATGTGTGTGTATGTGAGAAAGTGAGAGAGAAGGATGGAGGTGGAGAGGGACAGATGGCTAATGTGGAAATTTGTTTTGCTTAACCAAATATTTGTAAAAGGTTTTGTTTTTCTTTTCTTTTTTAATTTTTTTCTTTATTTTTTTGAAACAGAACTGACTACATTTATTTAATATTTTTAGTTTTCAGCATTAATTTTCACAAGAGTTTGAATTACAAATTTTCTCCCCATTTCTACCTTCCCCAACTCCAAGATGGCATATATTCTGATTGCCCTGTTCCCCAGTCAGCCCTCCCTTCTGTCACTCCACTCCCCCCATCCCCTTTTCCCTTACTTTCTTGTAGGGCACGATAGATGTTTATGCCCCATTGCCTGTATATCTTATTTCCTAGCTGCATGCTAAAACTTTATTTTTGAACATCTTCTTTTAAAACTTTGAGTTCCAAATTCTCTCCCCTCTTCCCTCCCCACCCACCCTCCCTAAGAAGGCAAGCAATTCAACATAGGCCACATGTGTATTATTATGCAAAACCCTTCCACAATACTCATGTTGTGAAAGATTAACTATATTTTGCTCCTTCCTATCCTATCGCCCTTTATCCAATTTTCTCCATTGACCCTGTCCCTTTTCAAAAGTGTTTGCTTTTGATTACCTTCTCCCCCATCTGTCCACCCTTCTATCATCCCCCCTTTTTTATCTCCTTCCTCCTTCTTTCCTGTGGGGTAAGATACCCAATTGAGTGTGTATGTTATTCCCTGCTCAGGTCAAATCTGATAAGAGCAAGATTCAGTCATTCCCCACCACCTGCCCCCTCTTCCCTCCCAACAGAACTGCTTTTTGTTGCCACTTTTATGTGAGATAATTTACCCCATTCTATCTCTCCCTTTCTCCCTCTCTCAATATATTCCTCTCTCATCCCTTAATTTGATTTTATTTTTTAGATATCATCCCTTCATATTCAACTCACCCTGTGCCCTCTGTCTATATACATATATATGTATATTGCCTTCAGCTACCCTAATACTGAGGTCTCATGAATTATACACGTCATCTTTCCATGTAGGAATGTAAACACAACAGTTCCACTTTAGTAAGTCCCTTGCGATTTCTCTTTCTTGTTTACTTTTTCATGCTTCTCTTGATTCTTGTGTTTGAAAGTCAAATTTTCTATTCACCTCTGGTCTTTTCACTGAGAAAGCTTGAAAGTCCTCTATTTTATTGAAAATCCATATTTTGCTTTGGAGCATTATACTCAGTTTTGCTGGGTAGGTGATTCTTGGTTTTAATCCTAGCTCCATTGACCTCCGGAATTTCATATTCAAAGCCCTTCAATCCCTTAATGTAGAAGCTGCTAGATCTTGTGTTATCTTGATTGTGTTTCCACAATACTCAAATTGTTCCTTTCTGGCTGCTTACAGTATTTTCTCCTTGATCTGGGAGCTCTGGAATTTGGCAACAGTATTCCTAGGAGTTTTCTTTTTGGGATCTTTTTCAGGAGGTGATCAGTGGATTCTTTCAATTTCTGTTTTACCCTCTGGCTCTAGAATATCTAGAATATCTCCTTGATAATTTTTTGAAAGATGATATGTAGGCTCTTTTTTTGATCATGGCTTTCAGGAAGTCCAATAATTTTAAAATTATCTCTCCTGAATCTATTTTCCAAGTCAGTGGTTTTTCCAATGAGATATTTGACATTGTCTTCCATTTTTTCATTTCTTTGGTTCTGTTTTATAATATCTTGATTTCTCATAAAGTCACTAGCTTCCACTTGCTCCAATCTCATTTTTAAGGTAGTATTTTCTTCAGTGGTCTTTTGGACCTCCTTTTCCATTTGGCTAATTCTGCCTTTCAAGGCATTCTTCTCCTCATTGACTTTTTGGAGCTCTTTTGCCATTTGAGTTAGTCTATTTTTTAAGGTGTTATTTTCTTCAGTATTTTTTGGGTTTCCTTTAGTAAGTCATTGACTTGTTTTTCATGGTTTTCTCACATCACTCTCATTTCTCTTCCGGATTTTTCCCTCTACTTCTCTTACTTGCTTTTCCAAATCCTTTTGAACTCTTCCATGGCCTGAGACCAGTTCATGTTTTTCTTGGAGGCTTCTGATGTAGGCTCTTTGACTTTGTTTACTTCTTCTGGCTGTATGTTTTGGTCTTTTTTGACACCAAAAAAAAGATTCCAAAGTCTGAGTCTGAATCTGAGTCTGTTTTCACTGTCTGGTCATGTTCCCAGCCAACTACTTGACCCTTGAGCTTTTTGTCAGGGTATGACTGCTTGTAGAGTATAGAGTACTTTGTCCCAAGCTTTAGGGGCTGTGCTTCTGTTTTCAGAACTACTTCTACACAGCAAGCTCTGCCACACCAGCTCTCCTTCTCCCCCAAAAACCACCAACTAGGATTGATGCCCAGATCCAGGCAGGGCAAAGCAGGCTTTGCACTCTCACTCTAATCTGCTGCTTAATTCTTTGCACCAGGTGGGCCTGGGGCCAGAAGCAACTGCAGCTGTAGCTCTGGAGGCAGCCTCAGAGCTACACCACCTCCACCACCCCCAGGGCTAGGACCAACCTCAAACTCCTTTCACTCTGTCCCAGCAGTTTTTCCCACTAACCTGCTCTGTTGTCTTTGGCGTTTACGGGTTGAGAAGTCTGGTAACTGCCACAGCTCAATGATTCAGAGCCCTATGGCCTGTTCCGCCTGGCTCCCGGTCTGGTTGGTCCATGGCCCACACTGGGCTCTGCTCTCCTCTGCTCCCAGCTCCGTGTGATAGACCCTTCCCATCGACCATCTAGGCTGTCCTGGCCTGGAGCCCTGCTTCCCTCTGCTATTTCGTGGGTTCTGCAGCTCTAGAATTTGTTCAGAGCCATTTTTATAGGTGTTTGGAGGGACCTGGGGGAGAGCTTAAGCAAGTCCCTGCTTTCCAACTGCCATCTTGGTTCCACCCCACCCCAACACAGTTCTTTTGATCTGCTTTACTAAGGAAAGTAACTTTAAGGGGTTAACAATCTTACTTTAATCCAACATATATAAACTCACTGAGTTCAGGAAGAAAAGCAAACAACCTGAACTTCAGAACAAATACAAATAGAAATTATAAACATCAACAGACAGACCTTGTCTGACTCAAATCACAATACATAGTTACCAGAGAAGAACCAATGGGTCAGGGTTAGCAAAGCCGGGGGGGCAGTTACAACGGCTTGCTCTGAGTCCCATGCCACTCTTCCAGTGAGTGAGAGCCCCCAAAACAAGACATCTGGGTTTCTTCAAAGCCAGTGGGCTCTTAACAATGCCTACCCAGAGTCACACACCACTCTTCCAGTGAGTGAGAGCCCCCAAACAAAACATCTGGGTTTCTTCAAAGCTGGGGGGCTCCTTAATGACTTCCCAGAGTCTCCACACTGATACTCTTCCAATGAGTGAAAGCCCCAAAATTCAAACGCCAGCCTTGGATCTTATATGCCCATCTCAGGGCCCTGGGGCACTTGATTACCTCAGTGCTGAGAAGCACTCAAAGAACAGTGAAAAATCCCATTTAGGGTGTGGGAAAGTTAATCCCTACTACCACCATATATAAGTCAATGACTCCTGATCTAATCAAAGAAACAAAGGCCAGACTCTTAGAGGGCACTTGATTACATAAGGCTAAAAGATAAAACAGTAAAAGAAAATCCCACCTTAATTACTGATACAAATGGAAACTTGGAAAGCCTTATGAATTGATGTTTAGTAAAGTGAGTAGAACTTATACAGAAAAACAACTCTGAAAAACTTTAGAGTTTTGATCAGTGGAGTGATAAACCACAAGTCCAGAAGACTGAAGATGAAACACTATGCATATTTAGTATGAGGATTGTGGTTCTAATATTAGTATTCATTTGGGGAGAGGGAGTGGAGGGGATTGATAATAAATAAATGGAAGGGATTGATAATACGTAAAAGTTAATTCATTTTTCCAAAGAAAGTTATTAGCTTCTCTGCACATGCGCATGCGTGTGTGTGTGTGTGTGTGTGTGTGTGTGTGTGTGTGTGTGAAAGAGAGAGAGAGAGAGAGAGAAAGAGGGAGAGAGAGAGAGAAAGAGAGAGACCCGCAGATGTCTGGATAATGGAAGTCTCCCAATACTATTATATCTTTCCCCTAAACCACTCCTTAGCTATTTTGTCTTTCTGTCCAGGTGATTGTAGTATACTCCAATTATAAAATCATTTCTGTTTCTCCTTATTTTGGTCTTCATCCAAATACTCTCCCTCATATTTCCCTTCTCTAGTTCCTGGATTGCCTCCCACGAATTTACCCAGTTAACATACAATGCCACCCCCCCACCCTCTACCCCCACTCCTTTTAACTAACCTGTTTCTTTTATTAAAATATACCCACCCACATAGACTATACCACCATGTTGCAGTGATATCTATGGGTCAATTTCGTCTTCTTGCATCAGATATTCTAGTTGCTCTTATTTGTCGCCTAAATTTGGGTCATCTGTGAATTGACTTTTGAGGCCATGTGTTTTACTACTGGGTCATTTCTTAAATTTTTTTCTCCTGTGAATCTCTGGGTATTTTACTTGCTAATCTTCTGGCCAGATAAGACTTCATACCGTTAGCTCGATACTTATACAGGTTCATAGAACCATGAGCTTTAGAGTTGGAAGAAATCCTATGGATCACTTTGTTCAATCCACTCATTCTTAGAGATGAAAACTGCAATTCAAAGAGGCTGATTAGTGTAAAGCCAAATAGACTGCAGAGCTGGGACTAAAACCAGAGTCTTCTGGGTTTTCTATTCTGTCCTTTAGCATGAAGATCAGTCTTCTTGACAAAAAACAGAAACAAAACAGAAATGAAGTATCGTCTTTCCATTCACGCCAAGTGGTATCTTTCCTTCCTTTATCTTCTTCTTGTCCCCAAGGGAGATTTTAAAAACCCTTTTAGCTGCCTTTCTAATCTAAGCCTAAACTCGTATCTAGTTTTAGCCTTGTTGACACTGTTATAGGATCTTGCCTCTCTTTTGTGTTTGTCTTCAGTTACCTACCCTTATTGGTATTTCTTATATAGGTCCTTTTAAAATCCGAGTTTGTTAATTGGCTCCCGCATTAGTCGTATCAATCTTACTTTACACATCTCCTCTTTTCTTCCCCATGAAAATGAGCAGTGATTGGATTGACAGCACGTTGTTCTTGAGAGTTCCCATCTCTCTTGAGTCACCTTTACTTTTAGCATCTCAAGCCATGCATCCTACTTCTTCCCTCTTTGAGCTCTGAAATCTGTTTTCCTAAAGTCTAGGGTACATGTCAGATGATAGCCAGAAATCTCATCTACCATGAGCTCTGAATGGGTGTGGTTACTGCCTTCCAAGGTTCCGATCTTTTCTATAGTCAAACACTTCCTTTTTATTGGTCAAAATCAGGCTTTGAATTAATAATTTCTTTACTTTCATCTTTCAGAAAGATGAAATTATCAGCAAGGCGAGTCAAAAATTCATCAGCTACTCTGCTTTTAGCAGAGAGAGAGAGATTGCTGCCAGATGTCCAGATAGTTGAAGTCCCTCATCACAATTATATCTTGTCCCTGTACCAGTTTTGTGATCTGCGTCAGGAACACCAGATGTCCTGGAGGCCTGTATACTCCCACCAGGATGTCACCTCTGTTTTTTCTCTTCTTTGACTCTCACCCAAGTACTTACCACCATACTCCTCCTGTTTGGTCGGTGGCTTTCCACACAGGTGAATATCTTATTCATGTATAATGCTTTACTTCTTACCCTTCTAGTTGGGCTACTCTTTTTTTAAATAACTTTTCAAGGATTGTCCCTTTTTGCCTTTCAATCGCTAAGGAAGGAATTCTTGGCTTTGGTACTGTGAGATGAGTTATTAAGAAACAAGTCTTGCCAATGATATAGATAATTAATTTTATTTTCCTTTTGTTGCCTGCCTTCTAACAATAAGTGACTAACAGCTGACTGTCAGATTGTGTCAGGGAGGATATATCTATACAAGAGAGAGAGAGAGGGAAAGTGGGGGGGAGGGAAGGAGGGAGAGAAAGAGAGAGACAGAAACAGAGAGACAGAGACAGAGAGAGAAAGAGAGAGAGGGAGAGAGAGCATGTATTGTTTATTACTTTGTTGCTTGTATTTCAAGTCAAGAAGTCAACAAGCATTTAATAAGTGCCCACTAGGTGTCATGTTCTGTGCTAAGTGCTAGGTATACTGTCAAGGGGACCACCATCCTTCTAGTCACTCACATTCAAAATCTACGTGTCATTCTTGACTCTTCACTCTCTCTCCCCTCCTATATGCAGTCAGTTATCAAGCTTCATTGTTTCTGCCTTTGCAATATCTCTCTTATACCCTCCCTTCTTTCCTCTGACACTGTGACCACCTGGTTGTGGGCTTTCATAACCATGATCATGCCCAGACCCATGCGCTAGCCTGTTAGTTGGTCTCCCTGCCTCGTGTTTCATCTACCTCTCAGCTGACGAATTGATCTTCCTAAAACACAGGTTTGACCATATCACCTCCCCATCCCCCCATTCAGTAAACCCCAGTGGCTCCCTATTTACCCTGAGGATCAAATTAACATACTCTGCTTGGATTTTAAAGCTTTCAAACCTGGTCCCGTCCTATTGTTCAGTCTTCTTCCACTTTATTCCCCTCCATTTACCCTGTGATACTGTGACACGGGCCTTCTTGCTGTTCCATGAATACAAGATATTCTATCCCCTGAATCCGTGAATTTTCACTGGCTATTCCCCCTGCCTGGGAGTCTTTCTCACCTCAAATCAGTCTCCTAGCTTTCTTCCAGTCTCAGCTAAAATCCCACCTTCCACAAGAGGCCTTTCCTGATCCCTCCCAATGCTAGCGCCTTCCCTCTGAGCTTTTCTCCGGTTTATCCCGCACCTATCTTGTTTGTACGTAGTTATTGGCATGTTGTTTTCCTCGTTAAAATGTGAATTCCTTGAGGGCGGTCTTTTTTTTTTTTTCTGTCCCCAGCACTTAGCACACAGTTTCACATATAGTAAGCAAGCGCTTTAGTAAATACTCGTTGCCTTGTTGATTTGACTTTCCGCCTCAGTTTCCTAACTTTGGAAGGCGAGGCAGTTGGTTCAGATAGCCTCCGGGGTACCTCTCAGTTCTTTTATCCTATCGTGTTGTCATTACTCTCTCATTGTTCCACTTGTTGCTCTTTCCTCATACTTTGGCTTTACATCTCATCTAGTCATCCACCAGTTCACCCCGGCCGCCTTAGGACGTCTTTGCCCTGCGTGTGTTATCTTCCCTATTAGGACGGAAGGCTCACTCTTTTTTAGTCTTCCTATCCCCAATGCTTCGCATCTGGCACATAGTAAACATTTAATGAATGGGTTTTCATTCACTGTAGACTTTTGACTACTGCTTTATACTTGTCTTTTATCCCTCATAGAATCTAGTGAAAGAATGGCAGTGAGAAGACGCTGAAGTTAAAATAATTCCAACCTGATATATTCAAACAAGCTTTGACCTGGAAAAGTGGGAAATGGATAAAGGTAAAGACACCGACTTCTCATGTCTATTTTTAGGAAGTTTAAGCAATACAGCACCCTGTCAGCAAAGGCTTTGGAACTACAAGGGAACTTAGATATCTTCTAATCTAATCCCTTTATGTTATAGATGAGGAAACTGAGGTACAGAGCGATTGCCAAAAGTCATACCTTAATTTAATTATGAGATTTTATTGACATAACTGAATGACAAAATGTGTGGAGAGCCAAGTTAGATATTAGCAAAATCCTTTGAAATGAAACTAAACAAATTATTCTGTCATTTGTAGTTTCATTATTGAATTTACCTGAGACCTGTGTACTTAGTTGATAAATTCATTTAGAAAAAAGTCTCTCCAGTTGAGTTCTCCCTCTTGTTGATCTTATTTTTCTAATAAAGATGGTGACAATAATGACCATATTTATCCTTCCTAATTGAGATTGCTGCAATGTTTGTATTTTCACAGCCTGCTTATTCAGTCAACATCTACGTGTTTACAGAAATTGTGTGATGTAGTAGAAAGAGTGCTGAACTTATTTACTTCCTAGCTGCGTGACTGTGGCTGAGTCATTTAACTGCTCTAAGATTCAGTTTCCTCATTTGTAAAAAAAGGGGTTAATAATGCCTGTACTATCTGGCTTGTAAGGCTGATGTAAGGATCAAATGAGAATATGTTTGCAGAATGTTTTGCAAGCCTTAAAGGCATTATGCGAATTTGTCTGTTGTTATAATCAACAAATAATACTTATTAGGTGCCTGATATGAGCAAAGCACTGTGCCAAGTGCTAAGTGATGCAAATATAGAATGACAAGCAATCCCTGAACTCAAAGAGTTCATAATTTAGTAGAGAAGATAGATACATAATTAACATGCAAAGTGGGATAAAAGTACATATGAGAGATATGAGGTACTATGTCAACTCTAGGGAAGGGGATCGCCTCTATCTGAAGATGTTAGAAAAGGTTTTATGAACAAAGTGTCATTTGAACTAGACCTTGAAGGACAGAGATTAGAGAGGAAGGCATTCCAGTTTTAATTGACAAACCAGATGCAAACAAGCCACTAGTCCTAGGATGTTGCCATCTGAAAAATTTAAAGACCTTTGACTATTAAATTGCATAAATGGTAGTCAAAATGTGTTACTTGTCATTGAAAATTTCTACTGTGCCAGATGACCATGTCAATGTGACCCCCCCATTCTTTAAAAAGGTTCCAAGAGGTTCCATAAATTATGAACTGAATTTCATTTTTATAGAAGTTGGAAAAATCTACTTATGAATGTTTAAATGTATGTTTTATTGAACACTTAAATCAATTTCTCAATCAATCAGCATTTAGAGCTACATAATAGGTGAGCACTTGTGAGACTTGTCCAATACCATACAGTAAGTTAATAACAAAGCTGAAATGCAAAAGCAGGCCCTTCAGCACACTTTTCCACTACTTAAGATGCCAAATAGAAAACTGCCTTAGAGTACAAAATTCACTCTTTTGTCAAAGGATTGGTTGGTGTTGGGATGGGGGCGGTGGGGGTGGGGGGGAGAAGTATTAAAGGAGGGCAAGTAGGACAAGTGTATGATTGACCCAGCTCTTTTGTAGCTCGCTTCCCACCAAGCCCAGGTGGGAAAATAGTGACTGACAAAATATTATCTTTTCCTGTTTTCAATTTACTATTTCAACTTCACTTTGCTCTAACTCTCATGAGTTTTATTCCTTCCCAGTATTCTCTTGACTTTCTTGCCCCTTACATTAACCCTTAAATGTCAGTCTGAATTAACATTAATTGATACAGAGTGAAGTGAGCAGAACCAAGAGAACATTGTACACAGTAACAGCAGTATTATATGATGAAGAATTGTGAATGGCTTAGCTATTCTCAGCAAGACAATGATTCAGGACAGTCCCAAAGGACTCATGCTGAAAATGCTATCCGCCTCCAGGGAAAGAACTGATGCCATCTGAATATAGACCAAAGCATACTATTTTTCACTTTTTCTTTTTTTTTTCTTGTTTTGTTCTAGTTTTCTTCCACAAAATGACTAATATGGAAATGTTTTACGTGATTGCATACAAATAACCTATATCAGATTGCTTACCATCTCAGAGGGGGGGGGGAAGGGAGGGAGGGATGGAATTTGGAACTCAAAACTTAAAAAAAAAACCCAATGAATGTTAAAAATGATTTTTACATGTAATTTGGGAAAATAAAATATTATTTAAAAAAAGAAATGCCTGTCAGTAAGAATTTATTAATTGCCTACTATGTGTCTGGCACTATGCTGAGTACTGGATGTAATGTAAATTTGTCACCACCATAAAGAGGTTAAAAGAGCCCAGAAATTACCATAGTCCTTGACTACATCTTTGACAAAGAGAGATGTTAATAGTCAAATGAGGCTTATTTGTGAAAAATTACAAAGAAGAATCATGGAAGGTTATGAACAATGATGCCTCATAAAACAACAAAGAGTAATAGAGGGAGGAAAATTTCAGTAGAAAGCTTCACATGAGTCCCAGTAAGCCAGGCCATCCCAAGAGTGTTTATGGATGAAGTTGGGCAGAGAGTAACAGATAGAAAATGGAACAATTTTGTCAACATTTCTGTAGTGATCTATGCTCATTATCAATGATAGGACAACCACCATGTTTGCATTTTAATATTTCCAGTGTCTAATGTGCTACAGTGAGGAAGCAGAAGAAGAAAAAGTTGGGAAGCACAGTTTAAACAAGATCGAGTTCTCATGGAAAAATCTGTGTTGAGAGTGTTGCAAGTTTTAAACCATTGGAGGACCGATTTTTACGAAATCTCAAAAAGGGGAAGAGAGCAAATGATTAAAAAAAAATCATGGCCAGCTTTGTTGCTCCCAAAAGGCATTGAAGAATACATCAGTAACCACTGACTCTAACGCTTCCTTTTTAATCTTTATAACATTTTTAGAAAAATGACCTACAGATGTATCAAGGGTGTTTTTGATGAAAATATGAGAAGGAAGCAGGAAAGCTTTTATGAAAAACAGGAAAGCTGCATTAATCAGAACCATCCTCAATCAAATACAGACAGCTTACCAAAAAAAAAAAAACCCAAAAAGCCCCAAGCCATCTTTAGGATATAAGGACTAGATTGCTGATTTCATTGGCATACAGGGAATTCCTCAGATGAAGAAACTCCCTTTTCTCTAACAGGTCAGCACCTTCTCTTCATTTCTTAGCTCTCTCCCTTATATTATATCATTTCTTTGATATGTATATTTTTAATTCTTATTTAGTTTGGTGCCTTCATTTTGCTATTTGGTCTATGGGATCTAGAGGCAAAAGGGTATCCCATACCCACTTGCACTCATACCTTGAATTCTGCATTCACTTACACCCTCCCCATGCCCTTTTATCCCTTTTGTAGAATACAGAGATATCAGAAAATGCCGATTCAGAAAACTGATTTGAGACCAAATCTAATCAATAGCTTTTCATCATTACTCTTCCAAATTTGTATCAGTGTGTGGGAAGCACCAGGAACAGAATTGTCACCTAACCCCAGCAACACACAATCACTCTCACACAGAGTCATCATGTACCCACTAGAGCTACTGACTCCTGACTTCACATACTCTGACCTTCCTATATAACCACTGGGCTCTAAGTTTCCATATACTTCTTTACTCTTGCCATCCTATGCATAGACAGTTCTCATAAATGACTCCCTGTGTACAACCTACTGGGGCTCCCAAACTCTGAATATATATTAAATGAGCTCAGTACATAATTACAACTACAAGAACTTCCTTATAAATTTCGAACTATCATCCTCTCTTTCCATTCACTGTGTCCCTGATCTCCACACAAACTTATTGACTCTAACTCTCAAGCTTCCTTCGGTACCCGGAGCTAGTTTCTATCACTATGTCTCTTACAAATACTAGTGACAAGAGCATATCTTGATCCATTTTATATAAGACAAGAATGTAACTAATAGCTTCAATATCTGTGTGCTCCTCTAGTCTTGGGTTCAGAGCTGGCTCTATCAAAGGTGGAGCATACCTGCTGTGTATTTATATGTTACATTTTCCAGAGGACTCAAACTTTAAAGTAGTTCTTAATAGCAAGAACACTTCAGCACTGGCCCTAGTTCTGACACTTAACTGTGTGACCTTGGACAAATTGCTTTACCTCTGTGGGTCTTGGTTTCTTCATTTGCCAAAATGAGAGGGTTGTACTTGGTGGTCTCTGAGGTCCCTTCTTGGTTTAATAGTCTGTAATTCACCTGAACAACATCGTCTATTACTTGATTCAGCTGCAATCCAGGTCAAAAATTTTTTTAAAAAGGAATCTCTGCACAGAGAAGTCATTTAGAAAAAAATTAGCTTAAGTCAGTCCTCGCCTCTGTGTGTAGGGGAGAGATAGAGTCTCTTGATTGTAGGAATGTCTCCTGGCTACCAATGAAAAGCGATGGCAACACTTAAATTGAGTAACAATCGAAAGCTGAAGCCAAAAGGGAACATCAGTCAAGTTTACTTCCCTCTAGTATTTTTTAAATTTTTTTCTATCATCATCTTTTTTTTTCTCCCTCTCCTTTTTGTTTTGTTTTAGCCAGAGAAAAGACATAAGCAGGGACAGTTTCAACAATATAATCATTGTCACTAGTACTTGTTGAGCCCCTGCAACATGCCAGAAGACCAAATGCTTGGGCAATAGATGATGAACTTTCATTTTGTGTGAGTTAGCTTTGAAGGCAATGATTTGACACTTTAAATGATTTACTCCTCCTCATCTTTTATGGTCATATTCTTTCCCCCGGAGTCTTTCTGAGAATAGCAAGTCTTTCTCTCTTTTCAACAATTCAAATAAACCCATTTTAAAAAGCAGCTATTGCATGCAAGATATTATGCTAGGCACTGTGGAAGGAGACAAAGATGAATGAAACAGACCACCATTCTCCATTTGTGCTTGTTAGAACACAAGCTCACTATGCACCCTCCACTCTAGTAGAGGTGATAGAAAAAATACAAAACGAGACATACACTTTTGAATATGGCCAATGTAGGAATCTGTTTTGTTGGACTATGTATATTTGCTTTAAGGGGTTTTCTTTTTTTTATTTTTCAGTTGGTGGGAGGGAAGTGAGAGGAAGAAATAATAAATGCTTATAAAAATACTTTTAAAAATGAAATAGAATATAAATTCCTTGACACAGGAATTATCTTTGCTTCTGTATTTTTATCTCCAACCCTTAGTTCAGTGCTCAGCCGTTAATAAATACTTGTTTTTTAAGTAACTTCATTCATTCATTCATAAGAGAGCCAAAATCTAGCTAGAGAGATAAAACAGAGCTATAAAACTGTGTATGTAATCTTTTAACTAAGAGAGCCTATAGCATTGGGGAGAAAGGAGGGAAAGAGGAACTGAGCAGAGTTTATACCTAAAGTGGCTATGAATCTTTTATTTCAGAGTTATAAACTGTGGGTTCAAAACTCATGCCTGACACTACCTGTGTGACATTAAGCAAGTCCCTTTATATGCTTAGCTCTCAGTTTCCTATCTATAAAATGAAAGGTTGAGCTAGATTACTTTTAATATGATAAATCTTTCCACTTGAAAGTCCAGAAGACTGGTACCAATATCTCTTTTCAAGTATATTGATTATCTTTGCCAATCTGATGGGTATGAGGTTAAACTTGAGAGTTATTTTAGTTTGCATTTCTCAAATTATTAGTGATTTGGATCATTTTTTCCTATGACTGTTGATAGTTTGGATTTCTTCCTTTGAAAGCTGCCTATTTATATTCTTTGACTATTTGTCAGTTGGGGATTGGCTTTTATTCTTACAAATTTTAATCAATTCCTTACATATCTTGGGAGTGGGAACTTTATCAGAGAAACTGAAAAAAATTTTTTCCCAGTTAACTGTTTTCCTCGTAACTTTAACTGTATTGACATTGTTTGTGTAAAAACTTGTAAAATTTTAAGTAATCAAAATTATCTTTTATCTTTTATGCTTCTCTCTATCCCTTATTTGGGAATGAAATCTTCCACTATTCATAGCTCTGAAAGGAATTATCTTCTTCTTTCAAGTACAATGGCTACAATATATCAGAAGAAGGTTTAGTAAAAGAAAGAAAAACTCATCTGTGTATATTTGACGATCATAGTAATCCAAGACCTAAAGATCCCACAATGAATGTTCTGGGTTCTTTTGCCTTCTTTTATGGTGAATGCTTTACATCAGTTAAATTTTGACAAGAAATGGTGGTAAACAAGAACAAACATATTTGTTTTTTCCCATTTTCTGTTTTGTCATTGATGGCTTGAATTGGTCAAGTTGAAATTGTTACACTTATATATGGGAACTTTTTTATATCATTTGCCTCTCCTCAAGTTTGATGTGAATTTTGCTCTAATTAGTTGATGGTCTGATTATCCACTAATAGGAGATACTCATATGATTCCTCCGTCAGTAGTCATTTCTTATATATTGACATAGCCAATTTAATTTTTGTGGTCTTTTTGAATGCTTATCTCCTTCCAGTTATTTTCTTGAGGAAAGATATGATGTAGATATGGGGCTTCTAAGTAGTCACATGCCTTTGACCTTTTTTTTTCTTAAAATTGAAACATATCTTCCAATACTATTTTCTCCATCTTCCCCTGTACCCACTTTCTAGTCTTCCACTATCTAAGAACAATTAGTTTGAAGGATCTTCCCATGTTCACAGAAATTCTCCATCTCTCTGTTCCCTAAAATGTTGGTAATTAGAATGTTGGTCATTTGGTGGGGTGGGGATAGTCCGGAACTAAAATCTCAGGGTAAAAAACTTCCCTATTGGTGGGAGGAAGGATATTAAAGGAGTGATTCATCATTATTCTCTTTAAATTTTTAAAAAATTTTTGAACCTAAAAAAACACCAAATGATCATTTCTACATACATAGTAGAATAGAACAAGAGGATTGTATATAAAACTGTGGATTTCTGTTATATACGGCTTGCTTTTCTTTATAAATATATGAGAAATCCAAATGTAACTTTCAAACCTGCCTTGCTTGTCTGTGATTCTTTCTAGTATTTTTGCTGATTTCTTTTGAGCATTTAAAAAATGTTTCAAAGCCCATCTTTTTCTTTGGCTATTTTTATCTTTAATCCCTCTTTCTCTCCTGCCTCACCCCCAAATTGAAAAAAAAAGTAAAGAATGAAAAGGAAAGGAAAACAAAGCCTCATAACAAATATACATAGTCAAGGCAAATAGCTTCCCACATGGGTTGTTTTTGAAAATGTATGTCTGATTCTGTGTCCTGAATCCATTACTTCTCATAAGTAGCATGTTTCATCATCAGATTTAATGGAATCATGATACATGATTTCATTGATCAGAGTTCTTCAGTCTTTCAAAGTAGTTGTTATTGTATAAATTATTCTCCTAGTTCTGCTTACTCCCCTCTCATATGTCTTCCCAGGCTTGTCTGAAACCATCCATTTTGCCATTTCTTATAGTGTAATAATATATTACATTCGTGTGATAATTTGTTCAGCATTTCCCCAATTTACACCCTCCTCCTAGGTTCCAGTTCTTTGTTACAACACAGAGAATAGTAGGACACTTAGTAATTCTGCTTCTCAGTCCTCATGACTATAATTGTTCTTTTCCTTATAGTCATTGTGGATATTGCAAAGATTACCAACTGTCCAGTGAATTTATGGATCTTATAGTCTTTGAAAGACAATGAAATATTTTTTTTAAATCTGGACCTGTGGTTTTTATCATTGTAGGGAGCTTCAGTAAGGAAATTTCTACAATGAAGAGAAAAAATTATTCTGCAACTTATAGTCCTAGAAAGTTGCCTGAGGCACTGATACTATAGAGGTCTGAATGACTTCATGCCAACTGCTTTGAAGACAAGGCTTTAACAAAATAAATACAATCACCTATAATCATACCAAGTACCTCTAAACATCATATAAGAAAATTTACTCATTTTTTGTGAGATGGGTGAGGGAGTGTTTAAGTATCAATCGGAAGTACTCATCCTCCAGTAAAAAGACAGTAACATAAACTTGCTTTAAAGGTACCAAAGGCATTGCCAAGAATTATACCAAAAGAAGGCACTTTGTATTTGAAGATATCTCAAAGTAAATCCCAAAAAGGTGTTAACTATTTGAAGTCATGCTTTTCATAAAGATGTAGATATTCTACAATTGTTTCCATGTATAATAGCATAGATGTGTTTTGTTGGTTTAAAAAATATATTTCATAGTAGTAATAACTTTTCTAGGTGGAAGTGAATTTTCTTCAATTTTTGCTTGCAGTAGAAATGTGGAGTGTAATAGGTGTTATTCTTATTTTCATAGTCACGTTGTCTTAGCATCTCACTTTATGAAAAAAGAAGAAAGATACCACAGTCTCTAGGACCCTGTTCTTTAAGCTGGTATGTCTTCCTTATGCCAAAGGCTGACTCTGTATCCCACCCACAGTATGGTTTAGTGGATGGAGTGCCAGGCAACTCTCCTGTAACATATATGTTCTTAGAGACTTGCCTAGGCCAACAGAGTAAGCATGATAGGCAGCACTTGAACCCAAGCCTTCCTTAACTTCAAGTTCACCCCCTCTACCAGCCATCCTTACTTTCAGTTGGTCTGTGATTTACAATTATCTCCAAGGTATTCCTTTTGCTTGTTATCATGAGTATTGCAAAGTAGTATTACCAAATATCCCATAAAAGTATATTGCTTATTGCCTTTGGGAGCACACTGAAATCAGCTCTGCCAACTATTATGCTTGCTTCTCAAAGGAGAATTTGTGTCTTCCTTCCAGTTAGTTGAAATTTCTTTTTTTTTCTTCTGTAATACACTCCTTTCTCACCTCTATCTCTTTTTATCCGTAGAATCTTTCAAAGCTCAGTTTAAGTGTTGACTCCTACATGAAGCCTTTCCTGATCCCCCAGTTGCTAGTTCCTCTGCCCTCAAGACTACCTTGTATTTTTTTTGTATATGTTTTGTATTTATTTATATATGCACATACCTGTTGTTCCGCTCCCCCCCCCACCCCAGCCAAAGAATGCAGATTCCTTAAGGGAATAAAGGGCAGGGGATATTTCATTCTTTTCTTAGTATGCCCAGTGCCTAACACATTGATTGGCCCAGTCTATCATAAATTGATTAATAAATATAGAATTATTGTTATAGTTGTCCTATTTTTAATATCTCCACTGATGTTATTGAAGAAATAGAAACGGGCTGTACAGGACTAAAGGGCATTTAAAGTTTTTCTTTGTTTCATTTGGTTACCACATCCAGTAAGCCTTTTCGTACCTAGGTAGGTTGGTTCTAAGATAATAGGTACAGCCTGTCTCTGGGACTATATTCAAAACTTTTCCCATATGGTTGTTGTTGTTCAGTTGGGTTCGACTCTTGGCAAAGATAACTGAAGTGGTTTGCTATTTTTTTCTTTAGCTCATTTTACAAATGAGGAAACTGGGGCAAACAGGATGAAGTGACTTGCCCAGGGTTACATAGCTAGTAAGTGTCTGAGGCCAGATTTGAACTCAGGGAGATGAGTCTTCCTGACTCCAGGCCCAGCATTCTATCCACTGCACCACCTAACTGCCCTTCCAATATGGTAGAACCTGCTAGAACTTATACTTTTCTGGCATGGCCTTTGAGAACCTGCTCTCACCTGCATACCACAGTGAGATATCAGAGGAGAGCTTTGTGTGTTGCCTCTTATCACTTGCTTTGTTTTTATTTAAGTTTTAATGTAGATGGCAAGTATTCTGGAACAGAAAAAACAAACAAATTGCCCAAGTTCATATAGTCCTATAGTATTTAGGTGTAGAGCCCAGAAAGGAACCCAGAACAATTCTGATTACTTCTTTGTGGCTAATCCACAAAGAAACAGGGGAACTGAAATAAAACCTTAGTTCTTATTTCTTAGTTGAGTGAAGGCATGTCCTTTTCCAACATAGCAAGCATTTCAAAAACTACTGTCCACTTTGCTATCATGTTTCTTCATCTGTTCTTTGAATATCTTCTTACTCAACTATAGATTAGTTATTTATAGTTCCATTTTTTGCTCATAATAGAGTGCTTTTCTGATTTGTTAAAAGCAGTAAACATACATGAATTTAATATTTAAATATGACATAAATTATAAAGTAACACAAACTTTTTCTAAGTTGAGTTCCTCTTCACTGCCTCCCCTCCCATCTTTGGTTTTTGATTCAATTTCAGGAACCAAAGAGTCCACAAGGTCTATATTAATTAAAGTATAGAATTTCCCCATTTGGAGAATGACTATAAACATAAAGTTTATTGACTGAATGAATTTGAGCTGATGAAAATCACTTTAATCTCAAATAATTCTTTGCAAAATTTGTCGTTCTTTATACTTGTTCTGAGCACATAAATTTCTAAATTTCCTATAACACACTTGGAAGAAGTTATCCACTAAAGAAGCTTGTGTATGTGCACATGTTAGTATAGAAAGTAAATGGGGTTTGGTCAAGAAAAAGAATACTTTGTGATAAAGATAGAGAAGAGGGGAAAGAAGGAAAGGAGGAAGAGAGGGAGGAAAGAAAGGAAAGAAGGAGGGAGAAAGGGAGAGAAGAAAAGAGGAAGGGAGAAAAGACAGGAAGGAGGGAGGGAAGGAAGAACGTAAGGAGGGAGAAAAGGAAGAATGAAAGGAGGGAGAGAAGGAAAGAAAGGGAGGAGGGAAGGGAAAGAAAGGGAGAAAGGAAGGGAGGGAGGAAGGAACGGAAAGAAGGTGGAAAAATATTTCTTCCCTATCAACTACCATCATTCCTAGCTATAGAGCTGGAAAGTATCATGGATATCTCCTCCAACTCCCTCATTTTACAGATGAGGAAACAAGACCAAAGAGGTGAAGTAGGGTTAGTGTCCTAGGTAGGAAGTAGCAGGACTGGGATCCTCTGAATGCAGTGTCCTTCCTATAACACCGTGAACATTTGTTCTCAAGAACTTTCTTCTTGGGTTTCATGGCAGAGACAGAAAAGCTATTGATGCCTAACTGTTGCTATCTCCTAGGCTAGAAAACTCCACTTTCAGCTACTGGCATATACAGAAAGAGAAGATGGATAATGAAGAGAATGAGAGAAATCTTTTTTGGAAAGGAGCTCAAGAATGAAATTTTAAAAAATAATAAACAGGACTAATTGAAGGGGAGGAGAGGAAGGGGGAATCCAATAAACTAAGAGAAAAAAGAGGGGAATGATAATTAGGTTAAAAAATAGGAGAGAGGAAGTAATAAAACCTTTAAGGGAAAATTTCGGGTAACAATGAAGAAGAAGAGAAAGGGGGAAGGGGAAGAGAGCCAATGGAAATAGGACAACCTTAAAAAAAGATTAAAGTAAAATAATTGAAGGAACATAATGCTATGATTAGAACATAAGAGGGGGAAAATCATACGGGGGAGGAGAAAGAGACATATGGAAGACATTGCATGGTATTAGACTTTCTTAGTTTATCAATCAGTTGTGCTGACATTTTTTTCCTCTAAAAAAATACTATGTATCATATGGGAGAGCTCTGAAGGAGGGAAAGGAAGAGGAATACATGGGATGCTATGGTGATGTAAGAAATAGGAAATATTAATGAAAACTTATTTAAAAAAGAAAAAGTAAAATTAACAAAATAATAAATAAAATACTCAGAAGACAATAGAAGGAAGTTCAGAAGGAAGCATAGACAAGCAAGACAGATTTTAAAATAACGTAAAATTTATCACACACTTTTAAAAAAAGCAAATGGTCTGAAATGGAAATTCATAGTTTCATATAGAACCCTCTTCTGTGTTCTGATCTATGTATGGAATTTGCTTTTTTGTGTAAGTTCAGAATTTTAAAAATTTCAAAATAAAAATAAGTAAAAAGGTCACATCATAAACAAATTAGAGAAACAGAGAAGAAATTACCTTTCAGATCTATAGAGGAAGAGTTTACAACTAAACAGATGATAAAGAGGATCACATATAATAAAATAGACAGTTTTTATTATGTAAAATTTAAGTTTTTACGTAAGCAAATCTGATGAAGTTAAAATTAGAAGACAAGTAAGTAGGAAAAAATAACACTTTTTTTCTTGCAATATTGAAATACAAGCTATCAACAACCATATGAAAAAAATGCTTTAAATCACTAATAGAGAAATGCACATTAAAGCAGCTTTGAAGTTCCACCTCATAAACACTAGACTGGCAAAGACAACAAAAGAGGACAAATGTTAGAAGGGCTACTTGAAAATAAAGACAATAATGCACTGTTAGACCTGTGAATTGGTGAAGCCATTCAGGAAAACAGTTTGGAACTTTGCCCCAAAAGTCGCTTTGACCCAGTTGTACTACCACTATACTCCAAAGAGATAAAAATAAGAGGAAGAGGACCCATATGTACAAAAATATTTATAGCTGTTCTTTTTTGCAGTGGCCAAGAACTGGAAACTAAGCAAGTACACATCAATTGGCGAAAGGCTAAACATATGGTATACAAATGCAATGGAATATTTTGTGCCATAAGAAATGACAAAATGGACAGTTTCAGAAGAAACTGGGAAGACCACTGTGAACTTACGAAGAGCAAAATGATCATAACTCAGAAAAACTTACACAGTAACATTATAGAAAAAAATGTTTAAAGACTTTAGATCTCTGATCGATGGTTTGTGGTTTATCAATGATAAACCATGAGTCCAGAAGACTGAAGATCAAACACACTACTCACTTTGGGGCAGAGAAGAGATAAACTACAGAGAGAGACATACATTTTTGGGCATGGCCATTGTGGGAACTTGTTTTGCTAGATTGTGCATTTTTAAATTTTATTTTAATTTTTATGTTGTTTAATGGAGGAGGCAGTGGGAGGAAGAGATTTTATATACAAACATGTGCTTATATTTGTATGTATGTATGTATGTATGCATGTATGTATGTATACACACACACATACACACACACACACACACAAACAGGCCACTAGGTTCACAATGGATAGTGTGTCGGGCCTGAAGTTAGGAAAACTCATTTCCCTGAGTTTAAATCTGGCCTCAGATACTTATTAGCTGTGTGACCTTGGACAAGTCACTGTAACCTGTTTGCTTTAGTTCCTCATCTGTAAAATGAGCTGGAGAAGGAAAAGGCAAACCACTCTCACACTTGTTGCCAAGAGAACTACAAATGGGGGTCATGAAAAGTTGGACATGACTGAAATGACTGAACAACAAAAATGATACATATATATGTAATATACAAAAAGAGAAAGAAGATCATTTTAACAGATTTGGGAAGCATGTGTTGGAATGAAAAGACTTAAGATGGAGGACAGTGCAATAATTCGGGCAACAGAAGTTGGCTAAGTGAGAAGACAGGAGATAAATTCAAGAGATCTTGTAGTGATAGAAATAATGAGGTTAGTAACTGACTGGAGCTGAGGAGTGAGAAGGTAAGGATAACATGAACCCAGTTGATTGAAAGAATGCTAGTACCCTGGCTTCCCTGACTTTCTTTAAGATCCCACCTTCTGCAGGAAGCTTTTCCCAATCTCTCTTAATTCTAGTGCTTTCCTTCTTTTAATTATTTATTATTTATCCTTTATATAACTTGTTTGTACATATTTATTTGCTTGTTATCTCTTCTATTAGATTAAAATTTCTTTGAGGGCAGAGCAGAGATGTCTTTTGCCTCTTTTTGTGTACCC
This sequence comes from Trichosurus vulpecula, assembly GCF_011100635.1. NCBI lineage: Eukaryota > Metazoa > Chordata > Mammalia > Diprotodontia > Phalangeridae > Trichosurus > Trichosurus vulpecula. The sequence continues at coordinate 145,494,922 of NC_050576.1, read as the reverse complement.
AGAGCTTAGCACAATGCTTGGCACTCATTAGGTGACTATCGACTGATTGACACATACAAATATATGCCTACCTTTATCCTGTGCTACTACCAAAAATTGCTGTCAATTTCTGGGGGAAGGAAAAGGAAAAATTCTTTCTCCCCATTCTCTTTATCCCCACTCCAGATACTTGAAACGAGGTACAAATGAAAATGTGGAAAGGAAACACAAAAAGCCAGAGATAGTTGGGGTTTGCTTTTATGGATGTTGGAAAAGAATGACTCCTTCAATGTCTGTCCCAAATTCCAGGTAGCCAATCATCACGGAACAACCCTAGTCATTGAAAACTGATCAGAAGTAGTCAATGTCCTCCAAACAAGGTGCCTAATATCATGTTTATACCTTTCTTTGGAGAGAATAGAGAGTGATTGGGCCAGACTTGTACTTTGGGAATAGTCATTGTTATTTTAAATCACAGCCTTCCTACCTATGTGCTCAGGTTTTGTTTGAGCTAGAGTCCTGGAGGGTGTGGTGTTGGGTTTTTTTTTACAGGGCGGGAGTTGGGGTGGGGAGAGGCAAGGGGGGAAATAGAAGGAAGGAATGACTTATATTTGAACCAATATGGATTTTGTTGTTGTTGTTGTTGTCTATGTAAAATTCATTCTTCATAAGGAAAATATTGTTTTGAAATTCTGAAAACAAAAAATTGTTTTGAATGCTAGATTGGGAGGGAGAGGATTAGGGCTGCAGTTCTTTGTTTCAACATTAAATAGCCATTATCCTTCACCTTCCCCTACCACAAAGGATTCAATCAAGCCCTGCCTGCAGAAAATACTTACCTTCCAATCTACAAAGTAAAACACAAAATTATACAAGAGCAAGTTAAGTATTTTTTTCTTCCTGTAATGAGTACAGACCAAAAAAATATTGAATTAAAATAACAATCTTTTAGATAGCATGCTTTCTCTCCCTGGTAAGATCCTTCTTGGCCTAGCCTGGTCCTGCTCTGTCTCCTACATGAAGGCCTCCCAGTATCCCAGGGTCTCTCTGCCCATGAGGTATTATATCCTAGTCTTTCTCTCCTTGCCAACTGAATTTTTGTTAAAAAGTTGACTTAAGGGTACCTTTCATATTACTTGTCCTGGTCACATTTTGTGAAGTTTACCCCATGTACTAATACTGCTGGTTATGGTTCTGGGAATGCCTACAATGGACAAAATACTGTGGTAGCAAGAAATGATGATACCTTTCTCCAGTATGTTTTATATAAATATAAAGTGGAATACCACAAAAAGAATGGATTTGAACAAGTTTTCCTGAATGTAACTTACCCTTTAAATTCACAATAACATATTTAGGGTATAATAAGTTGGCATTACTTTTCCTGATTTTTATTTGTCTATAGAAACTATCTACTACGCCCTGTTGTAAACAGTTCCCCAAAATGGTTGTAAACTGTTGTAAACGGTTCCTAAAAGACACCTCTACAGGTTAAATGATCATTCTTTATTAAATTTGGAAGCTTTTCTACTAACTAGTCAACTATGCTGCAAAACAGGTTGGCACATTGAATACTTGCTAGTAGCCAGTGAAGTAAAGCTGGGCGTTATTCTCTGGATATGATGGTGATAGTAATATAACAGTAGATAGTACTTAGACCCGAAGGCTGTTCCATTCAACTTATATAGCCCCAGTTGGCAGCAATCTGGAGTTACTATCTTACTCAAGCACTTTCCATTCCCTATTGCTTCTCCTTTTAGCTTTGAGTATCACGTGGTATGCATGCTTGCCTGTAATGTCACTTGTTGAGATATCATTACCGTTTTCTTCCTCCCTACTGTTCTGTGACCTCCCTCTAGCATCTGCTATCATGTGTCACGCATGTGATTTCAGTGTGAGAAGGCCAAGAAGATCTTTGCTTACAGCAATAAAATCAAACACAATAATATAAATCTGGCCATTTTCTAGGGGTTAGTAACAAATCTGGCTAAGGTTCCATGTGCTGCTTTATGTTACTCAGGAGTGACTAATAACAATACAGGATTTTCCTCTACTAGTATCAAAAGTGAAATAATACTGCAAATCCTCATGGAATATCAGGCAGATTGTTATGGGAAGAATGGAGACAGTATATTTGGCAACCTCCCTTTTTATCAACCTAGCACTGTCACCATGGAGGCTTCACTTTCTGTTAAATTTCAGTGGGGGGTACAGTAGAGGTGGGAGGGAGGTAAATGAGAAGAAAACATAGTAGCAAAATAAAGGAAAGAATAAAAGACAACAATGAAATTGAGTCTTTTTTTAAGCAAATGCAGACTTCTCTCTATAGTCAAGATTGTCTTAACATCTACATGGAACAACTCTTGCTTTATATCCTAATTCTGGGTGTTTCACATTAACAAATATTTGATATAACTATCCAATGGAACGGGAGTTTGAGACACTCAGGCTTCAGGGTCTGTAATGATCCAGCTGCCTGGATTCTTACACATAGCTTTGTGAGCTTGTATATGCCAGCCAGTCGCTTCACCAGTTGCCAGGTTTCTGAAGGCTTAGGACATCAAACAGTTGTTTCTCAGAAACAGAGATAGGGTTATCCACAACGACACATGCTAAATTTAAATAAAGCCTTTTCCTTGCAGCCTGTAGGTCTGATCTAGGGCCACTCACATTTCTTCCTCTGCCATTTGCCCTAGTCCCTGCCATAATCTTTAGTAGCAGATATTTTAAGGAGGAAACAGATGAATAGTTTTGGGAAGGCCTCATGGGAAGATGTCATTAGTTTTTGGTCATGTTCCCTAATGATCTCTTTTAGGGAGTAAGTATCCAAAAGAGTTGATGAGTTTTTAGTGTGATTTGGACTAATAATAATAGGTGACATCCATATGGTACTTTAAGGTTTGTAAAACACTTTACAGTTGGGTGGTGCAGTGAGTAGAGCATTTGTCCTGGAGTCAGGAGGACTTGAGTTCAAATCCAGCCTCAGACCCTTGACATTCTTATTAGCTGTGTGACCTTGGGCAAGTCTCTTAGCCCCAAATGCCTTGCCTTCCCCCCTCAAAAAACAAAAACAAAAAAACTCTTTACAAATGTCATTTCATTTTATTTTCACAACGTCCCTGGGAGGGACGGATTCTTCATTTTACAGATGAGGTTTCCATTTGTAAAATGAAGAATCCATACGTGGCCTTATAGCTAATAAATGCCTATGGCATTTATTCAAGTTTTCATGATTTCAGGTCCATTTCTCTATTCACTGTACCATCAAGCTGCCTCTACTTCTGCTTAGAAAGGCTGTAGACTGCAAGTCGGGAATTGTAATGCAACTAATGGTTTGGTGTGAATTTAAGTGTCATTATTATGGCTGGTTCAACCTAGGGACTTCCCGATCCTAAGTCATATGGCAGCTTCAGACAGAGAACCAACCCTTGGTGAGTATCAGATCATGTATCCATTTTGATCTTATCTTGGTAAATGGTATGATATTGGTCTATGCTCAATTTCTGCCATCCTGCTTTCCAGTTTTTCCCAACTTTTTTTTTAATCAAATAATGAGTTCTTATCCCCCAAACTTAGGTTTTTATGAGGGAATTGACTATTAAACAATATATTTAGAATCTGCAGGCAATCTTTTAGCTACCTGTCCTAATGCACTTGGCTTCTGAAAGGAACCCCTTCCACTGTGGGAGAGGAAAAGACTATTACAGCCAATGCTCTGAGAACTAATAGTCTCTTCTTATGGGAGAGAAAGGTCAATAAACTGAGGGTTTTTTCCCAGTCTGATGACACATATAAAGACCCTACATTAAAGTATATAAACACCCTACATAAAGACCCTGCATAAAGACCCTGAATGAGTTGTAGTTTAAGCCTCTGGGCTTTAAACCAAAAAAAGAAATGACTGAGTCCACCTCTCCTCATGTGGAAAAAGGTAGGCACCTCAGCTAAGTACTCTAGTTGAAGACAAAAGCCAGAAGCAATAAAAAGTTCCATAGACTCATATCCAGATACCTGGCAGCATCTAGTTGGAACCATGGGGCCAGTAAAATACCATCTAAGCATCAATACCATGAGAATAGCTGGGAACAGTGATCAGCAGAGATCTAAGGCCATGTGAGACCAGAGTAGGCCCAACAGGAGCAATGTGATGACATCATCAGAAAACACTGCAGCCCTATAGCATTAAAGTCCTAAGTTGCTCCTCCATGCATATTCCCTGGTCTCATACTCTCTCTCTCTCTCTCTCCCTCTCTCTCTCATATATATATATATAAGTATATATATAAGTATATATACATATATATACATATATATAATGTGTGTGTATATGTCCTTCCACATACATGTATTAGTCACATGTATTCCCTATGTATGTACACCTTTACATGTGCACATTAGACTATGAACTCCCTATGTATTTACTCAACATATATAAACTCTTACCACTGAAGGTATGAATATTTGAGAGAGGCCACCTTTAAGAGGCAAATTTTCACCTGTTCCTTTTCTTAAGCATTGTGTCCTCTGGCTTATATGTATAGGTGGAGGTTCATTAATACATAGGTGGGGGCTTGTCTGGAAGAACTCATATGAGAGTTATGAGGGTAGCCTCAGGTATGACATCTTAATTCTTAGGGACTATTACCAACCTCTGTATCCCTCACAATACCTAGTATAGTGCTTTTCACATAATAGGTATTCAATAAATATTTATTGAATTAAAGAATAAAGTAATGACTTGGGTGTGGGGGTGGGGCAAGGAGAGGAGTTTATATGAATTTCAAATATACCAAGGGGCAAAATTCACTATTAAAAAAAGAATTATATTGTTCTAGATTTAGAGATGGAAGGGACATGAGAGGTCATATAGCCTAACCCCTGCACTATCTCAAAACAAAATTTTGTTTCACAGGTTAAAAGTTGACCCCACATTTCAAAAGGATGGTCTATTCTCTGAATATTACTATGGAAATTGGAATAAAAGTGGAATACATTATTTGTGCTCAGATATTTGAAGGTTTTTCATCTAGAAGAGATTACATTTATCCTAAAATTCTGTTCCATTATAAAGAGCATAACTAGAACCAATGAGTGATATTTATAGAGAGGCATATATTGGCTGAATGTAGGGGAAAACTTTCTAACATTTAAAACTATCTCCAAATGTAATGAGGGACTGTACAAGGATGTAAGTTCCCCATCACTGGAGTTGTCTAGTCAGAGGCTGAATGACCATTTTTCCATGATGTTGTTGAGAAGAGTATTGCATGAGGAAGGGGAGTAAACTAGACTACTGTTCAGGTCCATTTTAACTATAAGTTTCCATGTTATAGTTTTTTTTCAGTAAGAAAAAGCCACAGAACTTGGACATTTGCTTTTTCTTTGATAAGAAGAAGCAATATGGAGGGGGGGAGCCAAGATGGCAGCCGGAAAGCAGGGACTTGCCTAGGGCTCTCCCCCAGGACCCTCCATACACCTATAAAAATGGCTCTGAACAAATTGTAGAACTGCAGAACCCATGAAATAGCAGAGGGAAGCAGGGCTCCAGCCCAGGACAGCCTGGATGGTGGCTGGATGAGGTCTATCGCTCATGGAGCTGGGAGCTGAGCAGAGGGGAGCAGAGCCCAGCGTGAGCTGCGCCTGGACCAACCAGACCAGGAGCTGGGTGGAACAGGCCCTAGTGCCCTGAATCAGGGAGCTGTGCCAGTTACCAGACTTCTCAACCCACAAACACCAAAGACAATAGAGAAGGTTAGTGGGAAAAGCTGCAGGGGACAGAGTGAAAGAAATTCACAGTTGACAACTGCCCCGGGGGGCAGCAGAGGTGGTGCAGCTACAGAACTACAGCTGCAGTTGCTTCCGGCCCCAGGCCTACCTGGTAGGAGGAATTAAGTGACAGATCAGGGCAGTAGTGCAAAGCCTGCTTAAGATCTGAGTCGTGGTCTGGGTTGGTGGTTCTTGTGGGAGGAGGAGAGCTGGTGTGGCAGAGCTTGCTGTATAGAAATAGCTCTGAAAACAATAGTGCATCCCCTCAAGCTTGGAACAAAGTACTCTCTACTCTACAAGCAGTCATACACAGATGAAAAACTCAAGGGTCAAGTAGTAGGCTGGGAACATGGCCAGGCAGCGAAAAAGGACTCAGATTCAGACCCAGATGTTGGAATCTTTCTTTGGTAACAAAGAAGACCAAAACATACAGCCAGAAGAAGTCAACAAAGTCAAAGAGCCTACATCAAAAGAGTCCAAGAAAACTATGAATTGGTCTCAGGCCATGGAAGAGCTCAAAAAGGATTTGGAAAAGCAAGTAAGAGAAGTAGAGGAAAAATTGGGAAGAGAAATGAGAGTGATGCAAGAAAACCATGAAAAACAAGTTAATGACTTGCTAAAGGAGACCCAAAAAATACTGAAGAAAACAACACCTTAAAAAATAGACTAACTCAAATGGCAAAAGAGTGCCAAAAAGCCAATGAGGAGAAGAATTCCTTGAAAGGCAGAATTAGCCAAATGGAAAAGGAGGTCCAAAAGGCCACTCAATAAAATACTACCTTAAAAATTAGATTGGAGCAAGTGGAAGCTAGTGACTTGATGAGAAATCAAGATACTATAAAACAGAACCAAAGGAATGAAAAAATGGGAGACAATGTGAAATATTTCATTGGAAAAACCACTGACCTGGAAAATAGATTCAGGAGAGATAATTTAAAAATTATTGGACTACCTGAAAGCCATGATCAAAAAAAGAGCCTAGATATCATCTTTCAAGAAATTATCAAGGAGAACTGCCCTGATATTCTAGAGCCAGAGGGTAAAATAGAAATTGAAAGAATCCACTTATCACCTCCTGAAAAAGATCCCAAAAAGAAAACTCCTAGGAATATTGTTGCCAATTCCAGAGCTCCCAGATCAAGGAGAAAATACTGTAAGCAGCCAGAGAGAAACATTTTGAGTATTGTGGAAACACAATCAGGATAATACAAGATCTAGCAGCTTCTACATCTAGGGATCAAAGGGCTTGGAATATGATATTCTGGAGGTCAATAGAGCTAGGATTAAAACCAAGAATCACCTACCCAGCAAAACCGAGTATCATGCTCCAAGGCAAAATATGGATTTTCAATAAAATAGAGGACTTTCAAGCTTTCTCAGTGAAAAGACCAGAGCTGAAGAGAAAATTTGGCTTTCAAACACAAGAATCAAGAGAAGCATGAAAAGGTAAACAAGAAAGAGAAATCACAAGGGACTTACTAAAGTTGAATTGTTGTGTTTACATTCCTACATGGAAAGATGATGTGTATAATTCATGAGACCTCAGTATTAGGGTAGCTGAAGGGAATATACATATCTATCATATCTATCTGTGTATATACATATATAAGTGTGTTTATATATATATGTATATATATATACACATATATATGTATATGTGTATGTGTGTGTGTGTGTGTGTATATATATATATATATAGATAGATAGATAGATAGATAGATAGATAGATAGACAGAGGGCACAGGGTGAGTTGAATATGAAGGGAAGATATCTAAAAAAATAAAATCAATTTAAGTGATGAGAAAGGAATATACTGAGAGAGGGAGAAAGGGAGAGATAGAATGGGGTAAATTATCTTGCATAAAAGTGGCAAGAAAAAGCAGTTCTTCTGGGAGGGAAGAGGGGGCAGGTGAGGGGAAATGAGTGAATCTTGCTCTCATCGGATTTGACCTGAGGAGGGAATAACATACACACTCAGTTGGGTATCTTACCCCACAGGAAAGAAGGAGGAAGGAGATTAAAAAAGGGGGGATGACAGAAGGGAGGGCACATAGGGGTAGGAGGTAATCAAAAGCAAATGCTTTTGAAAAGGGACAGGGTCAAGGGAGAAAATTGGATAAAGGGGGATAGGATAGGTAGGAGCAAAATATAGTTAGTCTTTCACAACATGAGTATTGTGGAAGGGTTTTGCATAATGATACACATGTGGCCTATGTTGAATTGCTTGACTTCTTAGGGAGGCTGGGTGGGGAGGAAAGAGGGGAGAGAATTTGGAACTCAAAGTTTTAAAAGAAGATGTTCAAAAAAAAAGTTTTAGCATGCCACTAGGAAATAAGATATATAGGCAATGGGGCATAAACATTTATATTGCCCTACAAGAAAGTAAGGGAAAAGGGGATGAGGGGGAGTGGGGTGACAGAAGGGAGGGCTGACTGGGGAATGGGGCAATTAGAATATATGCCATCTTGGAGTGGGGGGAGGGTAGAAATGGGGAGAAAATTTGTAATTCAAACTCTTGTGAAAATTAATGCTGAAAACAGAAAATATTAAAGAAATAAATAGTGATTTTTAAAAAAATAAAATAAAAAAGAAGAAATATGATTTGTGAATGACATTTTGTTAGTGTTATTCATATTTTAAAATCATAATTAGTAGTTGAATAATTACCTATGTATAATTAGTATGTGATTCTATATGCCATTAGTAAATAGATTGCCATATAGCTAATTAGCAAATATAGTTATTGCTAGATGCATAAAATTAGTTAAAGCACAGTTATATGTATATAATTATATGTATATAAGTACTAAATGCAATGCTATGTTTATATAATTAGTAAAACATAATTATAACAGGTTCTTCTTTCAGTTTCAATTTCCAAAATAAAACAAGTCATTTGATGGATAAACAAACTGAATAGTTTATCCTTCAGGTTTGCTTTAAATTTAGTATATGATGTCATTAGACAATTCATGAGTATTTTAAGTACCTATCACTATGTCATTTTCTTTTTTTAATAATTAATTTATTTTTAGTTTTCAACATTCATTTCCATAAGATTTTGAGTTTTAAATTTTCTCCCCCTTCCTTTCCTCTCTCCTCCCCAAGACGACATACAATCTGTTATAGGCTCTACTTATACATTCATATTAAACATATTTTCACATTAGTCATGATGTAAAGAATTATGAGAACCAATGGGAGGAACCACAAGAAAGAAGAAACAAAACCAAATAACAAAAGAAAAGAAAAGCAAATAGTATGCTTCCATCTGCATTCAGACTCTAAAGTTCTTTCTCTAGTGGTCTGCTAGGAATATGGAGGGGATAGAATGGAAATATTAAGCCACGGTCCCAAAGTAATATATTTGGGGAAACTACATAGTAAAATATTTCTTATTGTATCAAAAAATTGGAAAACAAGATTGAAAAGTGAATATTTGGAAAAACAAAACTCATCAATAAAAATAAGATACATTTCTTCTTTTTAACAAAGAAAGAAAATTGTTCATCGAAGACAAATTCAGTTGGATTTAGAGGCATACAGTAGTACAGACTAGAATCTTCAGAGAAGACTTCACAAAACAGGTTGAACTTAAACTGAACTTTGAAGGATGGATAAACTTTCCCTAGGCAGAGAAGATTCTTTACTGTGAGGTTTAATCGAACCTGTAAATGAGTCTAATTTATTTATGTGTTTGCATGAACATGATGTAGTCCAATATATATATAATTGGGCAAAAATTAGATGATATGTTAAATATCCTAAACCAAAACCATTTATCTTATTATTTTCTGGAAAGTGTTCCTTGAGCCTATTAAGAAGAGATGATGTGTTTTTTTTTTCTTTATTTATTTTTAGTTTACCACACACGGTTCTACATAGTTTTGAGTTCCAGTTTTTCTCCCCTCCCTCCCCCCTCCCTCCCCAAGACGGCATGAAGTCTCATATAACTGTCATGTATAACTTTGCATTGAATTAATTTATGCTCTAGTCAAGTCGTGGAGAAGAATTTTGACCAATGGAATGAATCATGAGAAAGAAGAAACAGAACCAAAAAAAAAAAACCCCAAAAACAAAAACAAAAGAGAAGCAGAAAAGGCGAGCATGTAGTGTGCCTCAGTCTGTATTCAAACTTCGCAGTTCTTTCTCTGAATGAAGATAGCATTCTCCATCGTGAGTCCCCTGGAGTTGTCCTTGCCCCTTTAGGTTGCTGAGAGAAGCGCAGTATGTCAGGATTGGTCCTCACGGAATCCACATATCTGTGGCTGTGCACAACATTCTCCTGGCTCTGCTCCGCTCACTCAGCATTATGTCGTGTAGGTTTTTCCAGGTTGTTATGAAGTCTGCATCATCCCCATTTCTTATGGCACAATAGTATTCCAGATGATGTGTTTTTTAAAAGAGCATTGATGGAGTAGCAGGGATTAGGTAGATAACTAGAATGTATTGTGCATCTGGAGGTGCCTAGATATGGTAAACTGTTACCAAAAAGGAGCTTAGTGTCCCAGGATTAGAAGTGGAGTTGCGGGTCTGAAAAGGAAGGTGTATATAACCAATACAGAAGAAAAATGGTTGGAAATTCAGCATGGTGGGTCTGGGACTAGGCTAGAGGGGGGCAAAAGTTTCTAGCAACTTTCTTTATTTCTCCATTATCTCTTGTGAATTCTCATTTTATAAAAACTTTTGACTTTTTAAGTAATTTGGTTTTCTGCTCCTTGTACTTAGCTATTTCCCAGTTTAATGTATCTATACACTAAACTCTTTGTGTATATGACTATTCCATCCTCCTTTGTCCAATTCAGTAAGACTGAGGCTCATGAGATACTCACCTCCTCCACCCCAGTTCTATGTTTGTATGCTCTTCTTCCAGTGTGCCCCAATTATGAGCTGTCATTTCTTCTCTTGTTTATTCCTTTTTTTTTCCTCTTAAAACTAATGCCATAGAGCAAAACTACAACTGAATTTTTCTGTCTTTATTGTCCCTTTCACCTTGGAAGACATTTGAATAGTTCATTATGTCCCTCTGAGGATATAAGCATTTGATCATCTTTTAGTTTGTTCGAGTTGCTTGTGTGCCCCAACCTTTTGGAGTTGCTCTTATCTCTCATATTTTAGTTTCAAAGGTTCTATCCGGGTCTAATTTTCTCAACAATAGTTCTTGGAAGACACTTATTCTACTATTCTAAATATCTATTACTTCCCCTCCTCACTCCTTGTATTAGGAGGGCAGAGTTTATAATCTCAAAGAGGATCATAAACATGTCTGAAAGGTTCGGAACCGCCGGATATAAGAAACTCTCAAAGTAGAAGGCAGAAGAATCAAAACATATATTTAGGCTCCACAGTAACCAACCCATGAACCAGCAACCCCATTTTGATATATTGATCAAAAGCTTCCAGGCCCAATAGGTACGCCTTGAAAGAGTAACCAGGAGGCTACAGAGAAGCATGATTGCGTAAAGCAAAATCATGCTTCCCCCTCTATGGTAAAAAGATTACCCACTGGCCTGAAGTCTTTGTTCAGCTTCCTCCCGTAGGTCAGCTCTGCTACTGGCAGCTCCTGCTTCAGCTGTGGCTGTGTCTGTGGCTGTAGCAGCCTCTGGCTCCAACGGGAGCTGCTTTTAACCATCCGGCTTCTGCGGGGGTGTAAGGTACGCCGGGGAAAGCACAGGTTCTTTCAATCTGCTTAAGCAAGGTGAAGGGGTTGACTGGGAAAGCACAGGTTCTTTCCATCAGCTTAAGCAAGGTGAAGGGGTTGACTGGGAAAGCACAGGTTCTTTCCATCAGCTTAAGCAAGGGAAGCAAGGTGAAGGGGCCTACAAGCTTACTCCAGTCCAACATACAAACAGTATTCAGTTCAGGGGAAAAAGCCAAACTAGTCAAGGGCACTTGTTGACTAAGTGCTAAGGAGCCCATTTTTGGTTGCCAACACACTCTCCACCCCTTGTTATAGGATACATAATCTAATCAGCCATGTATCCTAGAACATACATTGTGATCCAATTACAAAGGAAACTAAAACATATCATTCATTATAAAGCAAAACATATCATTTGGTGACATTCCTAAATATTGGTTTACGATTCAAATGTGATCCACCCCTAGGTCCCAGCAAGATAATCTCTTCAATCAATCATCCCCAAAATAATTATTAATAATTCAAATGTCCACCCCTAGATCCTTGTATCCATTACATAGGATCAATAATATCATAATAATAAAACAACATAGCAAGGATAACACAAAATAAGTAAACATAGAACACTATCATCATTCCCACCCCCCTTGAATGATTGGGGCTCAAAATCTTGGGGTAAGGGGTGAAGGTCTCATTTTCCATAGCTTCTTCATGCTGAAATTGGATGTAGAGATGGCCCTGCCCCAAAAAGTCCCATTCCAGAGGTCAGTTCTTTAACGAGCTAGCAGGAATTCCAAGAATGCTATGTGCTTAGGCAGTCACCAGAAAGTGCAGGGTGCTTAAGCCTAAAGGAAACAGAACTAGCAACAACGTTAGCCAAAACAAAGGACAAAAAGAGTAGACAAGTATGGACTATTATCCTTCAAATAAAATCATCTCAAGTTTGGTTGAGATTTCAGTTATGCAAAGATCCAACATCAGAGCCAAACTCAGGTGGGAAATGTTTCTTTTCAAAAGGAACATAATGAGGAAGCCAAGAGGATCCCACCCTAGATAGAGACTAAGATTGTCCTCTCAGCCTTTCCCCAGATGTACAAGGAAACACAATGGGAAAATTAAACTAAGAGGATCCCATCCTAGATAGAGACTAGGATTGTCCTCCCAGCCTTTTCCCAAATGTACAAGTTTTCATCCGTTAATCACACAAGGTCACCTTTCCTCTGAGTGGCTTATGGCATTTACCAGCATCAGCCATACCTGTGGAGTCTGTGAATCTATTATTATAACCTATTCACGGTAAAATATATGGTTCAGGGGTACGATTTGGTAATTATTTTCCCCTGAATAGACAACTGTTTCAGTGTTGTCCTTCCCATGGGCTATAACTTCTGCAGCCTTTGGAATATCATCTGGCTTCCGTTTTACCCATACCTTAGCTCCTGACTTTATTCTATCAATGGAGCAAGACCCTTTTGCCCCTCTAGTAGTTATTTTGGGAGGAGGGTCAGTTTTCACAAAGGGTATTTTTTCACAGGGGATAATAATCACTTGAACTATCCTATCATTTCTACAAAATTGTACAGGTTTTTTACCCATATTCTGGAGTGTCACAACAATTTCTTTTTGATAATTAGAATCTATCACTCCAGCCAATACATGTATTCCTTGAGCCGCTAATCCTGGTTTAGGTAATATCCGTCCAAAATGATTCTTGGGGATTCTCATACATACTCCAGTAGGGGTTTTTCTTATCTCTTTCCTATTCAACCTAAAATTCTCTATACAATGTAAATCATATCCTGCTGAACCAGGTGTTCCTGGACTTGGTAGTGGGACATCTTCCCTCACAGTCCAAAATTCAATGTTTTGGATCTCACATGTTTGCTGTTCTCTGATCTGCAGATTTGGGGTCATCATTCTGGCTAGAGGTGTACTCCCCCCTAAGGGCCTATTATTCAAATTACGTAAGGCAATAGACAAATTATCCTTCCAATGTCGATATGAATTATTAGAGCTTAATTTTCTCAGCTGTTCTTTCAACAATCCATTCATTCTTTCAATTAGCCCAGATGCTTGTGGGTAATATGGAATATGATATATCCATTCTATATTATTCAACACACAATATCTTTTCACTTCTTTGCCCTTGAAATGTGACCCATTGTCACTTTGAATCTACATTGGGGTTCCATAATATAAACTTACAATATCTAGAGTTTTACAGGTGTTTTTCTGAGTTGCGTCTTTATAAGGACAAGCCACTAGTACACCTGAATAGGTGTCAACACACGTACATACATACTTACATCCTTTATCCTGGGGTAGTGGGCCAATATAATCTATCTGCCAAATTTGGGCTGGAACTTTTCCCCTTGCTATTTCTCCAGTAACTATCCTAGGAAGAGTTCGTTCTTTTTCTAATTGGCATATACAACACTCCTCTGTTATTTGTTTTAACAACGCATGAGAAATACTGATACCTCGATCCTGTGCCCATCGATGGGTGGCCTGGACCCCTAAATGGCCAGCAGTCTGGTGGACCCATCTTGCTAAGGCTGGGTCATCAGTTGGAGTCGGAGTAGGGACAATACATTCAGTAGCAATCTTTGCTAGTCGATCCGCATGTGCATTGTACTCATGTTCTGGTGTGGTCAGGGTTGCATGAGCATCAACATGAAAAACTGACAGATCTGTAACCAAAGACATGTCCCATATATTTTCCCATAACTCTTTACCCCAAACTTGTTTGCCATGAATCTCCCAATTCTGATTCCTCCATATAGGCATCCAAGTAGCTAATCCATTAGCTACCGCCCACGAGTCAGTAAATATATGACACTGCCCTCCTTTCTCTGCTCTGATGGCCTGATGCACTGCCATCAGTTCAGCATATTGGCTACTTCCACCTATCCCAGAACTTTCCAGAGTTCGCCTTGTACAGGGGTTATAGGCTACTGCTTTCCAATGTCTCTTCTGTCCTAAATATTTTGCTGTCCCATCAGTAAACCAAGCATGTTTCTTCTGTTCTTCATTTAGTCCGTCATATCCATTATTCCATTTCACTAAGGATGGTACCATCTGTTGCTTAGATTCAAGGGGCTTTTCATTGCTCTCAGTATCAATGTTCGCCACAGATTCATGTAGAGCAGAAACTCCATTTTTGCCTGCTCTGGACCTATTCTGAATATACCACTTCCATTTGATTATGCTTGCCTCTTGTGCATGTCCAATTCTGTGAGAAGCTGGGGTACTCATTACCCAAGTCATAATTGGAATTCCAGGCCTTAATACCACTTCATGACCCAGAGTTAGTTGCTCAGTTTCTACTAAAGCCCAATATGCAGCTAACAGCTGCTTCTCAAAAGGTGTATATTGCACTCCAGATGAGGGCAGTTTCCTTGACCAAAAGCCTAAAGGTACACTTCGGCTTTGTTGTTTTTGCCACAGACTCCAATTTGCATAGTCATCTTGTACAGTCACTTGTAACTCCACTGGCCCATTTTGCATAGGCCATAAGTCTAGAGCTAATTGGATAGCAGCCTTTGCTTCCTCAAAAGCTCTACTTTGTTCAAGTCCCCAATCAAATTCATATTTCTTTCTGGTGACTTTATACAAGGGTTTTAAAATCTGTCCCAAATGTGGGATGTGGTGTCTCCAATAACCAAATAGCCCTATGAACTTTTGGGCCTCTTTCTTATTGGTAGGGGTGGGAAAATCCTGGATTTTTTGTCGAGCTTGTGGGAGAATTTCTCGCAGTCCTCTATTCCACTGTATCCCCAAGAATTTTACAGTTTGAGCTGGCCCTTGAACCTTTGCGGGGTTGATTTCCCATCCTTTGCTTTTCATATGGTCAATTAATAATGCTAAACTCTCCTCCACCTCCTTTATATTCTTTCCCTGTATCATGATGTCATCTATGTAATGTGTAAGCTGTACACCAGGTAACTTTAATTCATCCAAATGTTCAGCTACAATCCTGTGGCAAATAGTTGGGCTATGAATATATCCTTGCGGCAGGCGTGTAAATGTATACTGTCGGCCTTGCCAAGTAAAAGCAAACTGATTCCATTGCTTGGGGTCTATTGGGATCGTAAAGAAGGCATTGGCCAAATCAATAACTGCATACCAAATCCCTTCATGTTTTTGTATTCTCTCTATTAAAGTAACCGTGTCTGGAACAGCAGCATACAAGGGAGGAGTCACTTTGTTCAGCTGTCTATAATCTACTGTCATCCTCCATGTCCCATCTGACTTTCGGACTGGCCAGACAGGGTTGTTCCATTGAGTAGTTGTAGGGACTAACACTTCTGCCTCAACACATTCTCTTATAGTGTTGGCAATTTCATCTTGCCCACCTGGCACACGATATTGCCTCAAAGTAATTATTTTAGAAGGTTCGGGCAAAGTGATTGGATCCATCTTGATTTTCCCCACTAAGACTGCATTAATGCCCATTTCCCTCACAGCAAATTGGTATTTCCCTTCGGGTAAATTTAAGGTCATACCCTTCAATATGTCTATTCCAATGATGTATTCGGGAATAGGCACAATAACCACACTATATTCTTTCTTGGGCAACTGTCCAATTTTCATCATTAATTTAACTTGCCTGGCTGATATTTCAGTCCCTCCTAGTCCTGTAATGGTAATAGGAGTTCCATGGCTGAACTTGTCTGGATTTCCATAAATAAGGGTGGCCTCGGCCCCAGTATCTATTAATGCCTCAGTTACCATACTTGACCCATTTTTCCAATATATGGTCAAGTTAATGTGAGGTCTGCAATCCAGCCTGTGTATTTCCTTAATTTGGACTGTGATTCACTTGGGTTTGAAGGTTCAACATCTGTAGCATTTGCAGGAGCAGTTCTTATTTCCCTATCTCTCCTGTTATCAAGTCCTTTATCTCTATACATTCTGTATAATTCATTGGTTGTAATGCTATCTATCATTTCAAAACCTACCCCTGCTCTCAATAGAGCAGTAAACATTTCTTTCCTTGTTACTCTCCTTTGGCGCCAAGTTTGCTGGTTATTCACCCTTCTCTCTCGAGGAGATCTATCCCTTCCCCAGTCACCTAAGTCATGTAACTGTAAAATCTTATTTATCACTGTTGTAAGACGGCTCCCTACTTCTCCAAGTAATAAATTCAAAATTAGTTGTTTATAAGCAGGGGGAGCTGTCCTAATTATTAAATTCCTATGAGGCAGTCCCATTGGATCATTGTAATATTTCTCTGCGGTTCCTATCATAATGGCAGTCTTCATCACCTCCTCCTTTAGTCTCATGATACAATCTCTAAGTGAATACCAGGGTCTGTGCTCAGTGGGCCACATAGAATCAGTAGCATATCTCTTATTGCATCCCACAGCAGCTAACGCCAACAGAGTAGTCCTGCTATCACCATCTCCTTGCTGATGATGTTCCCTAAAAGCTTGTTGAACTAGAGGATCATGGCTGATACCTATGAATCTCATACAGTCTGTCCTATCTACTGATATTCCACTGGCCCCTTGATCACTGAGGCTTACCATCCAAGATATTAATGGTTCTCATATTCTTTGGCTGAATCTACTCAAAATATCTGTGACCTCTTGCGGCGAGAAATCTTCCTGAATTTCCCTTGTAACTGAATCTTCACCTCGGGTTTCTGTCTTCCTCCTTTGTATGGGTCGAGCCCTTGTCTGATCATTTAACCATCTCCTATTCTCTGTGTGAGGGACATCCTGAACCCCAGTAGTGTTTTGTGCCTCAGCCCCTAACGTTGTCTCATATTCCCCCCACTCACTTCCTCTGCCACCATGGCTAGGACGAAGCAGGCAGTCAGGCTCTTTCTGGGCTGGGTTGGAATGCACTCTTGGCTTATTTGGTCTCCTGTTGCTCCTAGCCACATTAATAGAAAAGTTCTCATTTGAGTCAGTTTGGTCTCCTGCCATCTGAGATTCCCCTTCTTCCTGTGGGGTAGGAGTGCCCCCATGTCTTTCACTTAATCTCAATCTTTCGTATACTAGCCGGTAGGCTGATAACACTATCCAGCTTTGCCTAGATAGTGATGCCCCTGACTGAATCCCAACTTCTTGTAAACACTTTTCCAAATCCCTAGGATCTCCTCTCCATAGCCTTGGTTCCCAGTTTTCACAGGGTCCAGCTTTTTTAGCCAATTCTTTTGCTAGGGAGGAATAAAATGGATCCTCCCATCCTGGGATATTCATCTCTTCCTCTGAAATTGTTCTGCTTCTAAATAGAGATCTTATACTTAGCGATCCCGTCCTCATCGCCAAATGTATTAGGAGGGCAGAGTTTATAATCTCAAAGAGGATCATAAACATGTCTGAAAGGTTCGGAACCGCCGGATATAAGAAACTCTCAAAGTAGAAGGCAGAAGAATCAAAACATATATTTAGGCTCCACAGTAACCAACCCATGAACCAGCAACCCCATTTTGATATATTGATCAAAAGCTTCCAGGCCCAATAGGTACGCCTTGAAAGAGTAACCAGGAGGCTACAGAGAAGCATGATTGCGTAAAGCAAAATCATGCTTCCCCCTCTATGGTAAAAAGATTACCCACTGGCCTGAAGTCTTTGTTCAGCTTCCTCCCGTAGGTCAGCTCTGCTACTGGCAGCTCCTGCTTCAGCTGTGGCTGTGTCTGTGGCTGTAGCAGCCTCTGGCTCCAACGGGAGCTGCTTTTAACCATCCGGCTTCTGCGGGGGTGTAAGGTACGCCGGGGAAAGCACAGGTTCTTTCAATCTGCTTAAGCAAGGTGAAGGGGTTGACTGGGAAAGCACAGGTTCTTTCCATCAGCTTAAGCAAGGTGAAGGGGTTGACTGGGAAAGCACAGGTTCTTTCCATCAGCTTAAGCAAGGGAAGCAAGGTGAAGGGGCCTACAAGCTTACTCCAGTCCAACATACAAACAGTATTCAGTTCAGGGGAAAAAGCCAAACTAGTCAAGGGCACTTGTTGACTAAGTGCTAAGGAGCCCATTTTTGGTTGCCAACACACTCCTGTATCCTTCCCCTATTCCCCCAGAATTAAAATCATTTTTTTCAGAATAAGATACTTTTGTCTGTGAGATTTTTTTCTCTTGGTTTGTGAAATATCATTTTCTAAGATTTTCTTTCCTTTATAGTAACTTTATAGTGATTTTGAATGATTCTTACTGTGCTTCCTTGGTACTTGATTTTCTTCCAGACTGCTTGCAGAATTTTTTCTATGACTTGGAAGCTCTGAATTTTGGCTACAACGTTGCTGGATACATCAAATTTGTGGGTCTTTTTCAGGAGCTGCTCTATAAATTCTTTCTCTGGTTATGTGCTGATGAATGCAAAAAATGAGTCCTCTGAAATAGTAAAATGATCAAATTAGCATTGCATATTTCCATTGGGCTGGAACTAATAAGAATATTTTACATAATAATAACTGTAAAGAGTGAAAAATCAGAGAAGATTCTGGGAAGATGGCGGAGTAGGTCAGAAAATTCCAAACTCTCAAGATTTTCCTCCACAAAAGAGATAAAATAGCACCACAAGGTGAACATAGAGTGGTGAAAATAAATAAAAGTAGGGGTGGAAGAATGGTCCTCCTGGAACAATAAGAGAAGAACTGAAGAAAAATCCCTGGGGTTAACTGGGTTGGGAGGTTCTCTCACCCCAGACACAGGAACTTTTACCCCCAGACAGTGAGGGGAGTTGGGCTTCTGAACCAGAGAAGATTGAGGGAACCTCTGCTGACAAGGAACATCAGATCCAGCTGTGCTGCGGGGACACCTGGGCAACAAGGAACACACCTGGTGAGTGCAGAAGCAGTGGGGTGGGGATACCTCTGGCTGTGGGCACTTACATGAGACTAGAGGTCTTGGTTTGGGTTCAAGGCCAGAGGGGAGAACTGAAGGAGGATCTGGGGCTAGAAGCACCATCCTCCATACCCCAGGACTAGAGGTGTTTACAATGCACAGGCAAAGGAAAAAGAATTCAATCATAGAGAGTTACTATGGGAATAGAGAAGACTGAGGTTCATCTTTAGAGGAGGATACTGAAGCAGGGAAACCCTTTTCTACCCCAGAGTTATGACGAATGGTCACCTACCCAAAAAGAATTGATTGAGGAACTTTAAAAAGACTTTAAATATCAAATGAGAGAGATTGAGGAAAAATTTTAAAAAAAAGAACAATCCAGGAAAAACAAGAACATTATGAAAAGAAAGTCAACCAGAAAAGGAGATCCAGAATCTTAAGGAAGAAAATGACTCTTTTAAAATCAGAATGGGGCAAGGGGAAGTGAGCAAAGTTATAAGAGATCAAGAAATAATAAAAGAAAATAGAAAAGAATGTGAAACATCTCATCAGAAAAACAACTGATTTGGAGAGCAGATCAAGAAGAGACAACATAAGAATAATCAGACTACGTGGAAGCTATGATCAAAAAAAAAAAGGATCTTGATACAATAATACAAGAAATAATTAAAGAAAATTGTCCTGACACAATTCTTGTCCTGAACAAGAAGAGAAAATAGAAATAGGAAAAATCTGCGGATCACCACCTGAAAGAGATCCTATGAGGAAAACCCACAGGAATATTATGGTCAAATTCTGAAACCCCCAGCTCAAGGATAAAATATTACAAGCAACAAGAAAAAAAAATTTACATATGGCAGTGCCACAATAAGAATTACACAAGACATAGCAGTGGCAACATTAAAAGACCACAGGTCTTGGAACACTATATATGAAAGAGCAAAAGGACTGGACTTCTGGCCTAAAATATCATACTCAGCAAAACTAAGCATAATTCTGAATATAAAAAAGGATATTTAATGAATTGTCAGACTTTCAAGACTTTGTTAAAAAAAAAAAAGGAAAAACCTGAACTTAATTAAAGATTTGACATACAAGAGACAAGAGAAATATAAGGTACATACCAATGACCAATTATAAGGGACTCAATAAGAACAGACTATTTACCTTTTATGTATATAAAATGTAAAATGTATGTTTAAGATTGTTACTAGTAATTGGGTTATTCAAAAGAAAGATTGGGGTAGACCTGAGTATGATATGACTTCAAAAAATAAAACCATTCAGTAACAGCTAAAATTAGTAATTATCCTATACAAATGAGGTGCAAGACGAAGAATTGATACAGAGGAATTGGATGAGGGAGGAGGGCTGTAGTTCTGAAAACCTACTTTCTTTGGGAATGGGTTCAAGAGGGAATAATACATATACATCTAGAAGAGTATAAAAGTCTTCTAAATTTAGAAAGAAATAACATGCTAAGGAGATAGGGAGAGGGGAGAGGATAAGGGAGGGATCTTTAGAGGAGAAGGTGAGGGAATATGTCAAAGCGGTGTATAAAAGGGTGTTTAGATTTATAGGAATGGGAGGATAAGGAAGGGATCTTTGGAGGGGGTGGTAGGTTAAGTAAAAGGAGGGCAAGGTAGCAGGTAGAAGTAAAGTAGAGGAGTCAGAAGCAAAAGGAAAGAAGAGATATGCAAAACATAAAAACAAAGATTAGGATTTGAATCTGTTAGGGAATGTATACATTTATATATGTATGTATTATATATATGTGTGTGTGTATGTGTATGTATATACCTATATCTAAATATATTCATGCTTAATTGTAGCCTTTGGTGGGGGGGAAGGGGGAGGGAAGGAAGGGGGAAAAAAGAACAAAGTAAAAATGTACAGCCCAGAATAAAAGAAAACTTAAAAGGAAGCAAAGAAAAGATGGACAGCTCTCAATATAGGCTTTCTTGAAATGGAAATTTATTGCTGCATATTCTGAATCCTCTCTTACATTGTGCTATGCACATGACATGTTTTTTTTCTTATTTTATATTCAAGCTTTAATATTTAACTTTATAATATATTTCTTTTTCTTTTCTTATTACATATTTCAGTTTTAGTATTTAAGTCTAAAATTTTAAAAAACATAAAAAAGAAAAGAGTGGAAATTAAAATATATGTGACCATTTCATATGATTTATTATTTATACTAACTGGGATCTGGCTGTATCTTCACTTTGTCTTTTGGTTCTAATTGTTCTAGGTGGTTTTCCTATAAGATTTCTTGAAATATGATAGCCAGGTTTTTTGTGTGGTTATGGTTTTCAGGGGCTCCAACTGTTCTCAAATTATTTCTCTGTGTCCTGTTTTTCAGGGCAGTTGCTAGTGATAGAAGACACTTCATGTATTATAATTTTTCAGTCTTTTGACTTTGTTCTAATATTTCTTGTTAGATCATTGAAGTATTGAGTTCTGTTTTCTCCATTCTGTTTTACCAAGTATCTACTTTTGGGGTAAGTGTCTCTCCTTTCTGTCCTAAACTAATACTATAATTCCATTCTCTATTACATGTAGACTAGGAGTAAAATACTGAATAAAGCACTATATTTGGAGTAAGGAAGATCCAAGTTCAAATCTTGTCCTAGACACTTACTAGTTATAGAACCTTTGGTAAATCATTTGACCTCTTGAAGCTTTACTTTCTCCTTATCTAAAATGGGGATAATAATAACACCTACTTTCCAGGGTTGTTGCAAAAATAAAATGCAACATATATATGCAATATATGCAAAATTCTTTGCAAACCTTAAAGCATTATGCAAATTTTAGCTATTATTATTGTTTCTGCTTCCTCTAAATTTCTTCTATTAAGTCTGGGATTCTTTTTGGCCAATCCATTCTGGAGGGGTGTAGAGAAGAGGGAGTTAAGGTTATGATTCTACTTAAAATTATTGTAGTTATTTTCTTAGATCACACCTAGGCAGCAAAGTGATTCAGTAAAGTGTCAGACTTGGAGGCAGGAAGATTTAAATTCAGATCCTGACTTAGACACTTACTAACTATGTTAGGTGGGCAGGTGACCTAACCCATTTTGCTTTAGTTTGCTCATCTATAAAAGTGGGATAAAAATGGTGCATACCTTACAGGGTTGTTATGAGGACCAAATAACATAACAAATCTTTACTTTGCAAGCCTTAAGGTATTATGTAAATACTAGTTTTTTCTTTAAACAAAATTAGCTAATGCTTTATTTTACTGTTTTTTTAAACTTAGTTTTATTTATTAGTTTAATGGGATTTTTTACTTCCAATTTTGTTACTTTCCTTTGATTTGCAGAGTTTTTATTCTGGTATTTTTGGGGGGTTTTAAAATTTGTTGATCTTTTAGTCATATGCCAAATTTGTGGATCTGTTCTTTCTCTCTTTTATAAATGTAAGCATTTAGGGATATAAATTTTCCCTTAAGTACTGCTTTGGCTACATACCACAGATACTGGTATATTGTCTCATTGTTGTCATTATATTTAATTAAATTATCAATTATTTTTATGGTTTGTTTTTTTAAATCACTAATTCTTTAGGATTGAGTAATTTCATTTGCAAAAATTTTCAATATATGCTTCTGTAAAGGCAAGCAGGTGGGACTTTTTAAAGTTTTTTGTTTTGGAGTGCTTTTCAGCCCTAAGGCAGTCAAGTGCCTTTGAGTCTTGCCTTTCAATCAAGCAAGTAAAGTGGGACTTTTTTGTTGTCTTTTGTTTTGGAGTGCTTCTCATTACTAAGGCAATCAAGTGCTTTTGAGTCTTACCTTTGTTTCAATCAAGAGTCTTTGATTGAATCAGGAGTCTTTGATGACCTGCTTAACTCACAAGAAGGCCTAGGTCACATGGGTTTGAGTCACATGGTTGTGGCACCCTCTGACCCTGAAGAAATGTATTTATACTCTGAGGTTAGCATTTTGCTTTGGGGGCTCACTCATTGGAAGAGTGTTGGTGTGGAGACTCTGGGTTGCTGTTAAGGAGCCCACTGGCTTTGAAAACTCAGATGTTGGTGCCTCTGTCTTTGGTAACTATGTATGTATTGCTGTGGTTAGACAGAAGCCTGTCTGTTGATTTGTGTTTATTTATTCTGTTTATATAATTTCTGCTTGTAATTTCTGTTTGTGTTTTCTCTGAAGTTCAGGGTGCTGACTTTTTCCCTGAACTAAGTGAATGATATATGTATGTTTAATTAAAGTGAGATTGTAAACCCTTTAAAGTTGCTTTCCTTAGGAAAGCAGATCAAAGAACTTGTGCTAGCAGCCCTCCTGTGTGTTGGTGTTATTGGTCTTGTTGTTGGCCTTACACAGCCACAGTAGCTGCAAGTAACCTTGTTTTTACAGCTTCAAAGGTCCTTTATTGAATATAATTTTATTGCATTGTGATCAGGAAAAAATATGTTTAATTTTTCTACATTTGTTTGCCAGGTTTTTATACTTAATACATGGACAGTTTTTGTGAAGGCACCATGCGCAGCTGTGATATAAGTATACTTCTTTATTTTCCATTCAGTATTCTCCAGAGGTCTATCATATCTAACTTTTTAAAAATTCTATTCATCTCCTTTATATCTTTTTTGTTTATTTTGTGGTCAGATTTATCTAAGTCTAAGAGGTGGTAAATTGAGGTCCTCCACTATTATAATTTTGGTAACTATTTCCTCCTGTAACTACTTTAATCTTTTTTTTTTTGTTTTGTTTTTGGCAGGGCAATTGGGGTTAAGTGACTTGCCCAAGGTCACACAGCTAGTACGTGTGTCAAGTGTCTGAGGCCGGATTTGAACTCAGGTTCTCCTGACTCCAGGGCCGGTGCTCTATTCACTGCGCCATCTAGCTGCCCCCTTTAATCTTTTCTTTAAGAATTTAGAATTCACATGTACAAAAAATATTTATAGCAGCTCTTTCTGTGGCCAAGAACTGGAAATTGAGGGGATGACCATCAATTGGGGAATGATTGAACAAGTTGTGGTATATGAATGTAATGGAATACTATTGTGCTATAAGAAATGATGAGCAGGTGGACTTCAGAAAAACCTGGAAAGACTTATATGAATTGATGCTGAATGAAGTGAGCAGAATCAGGAGAACATTGTACATAGTAATAGCCACATTTTGTGATGACTGACTTTGATAGACTTAGCTCTTCTCAGCAATGCAAGCACCTAAAACAACTCCAAAAGACTCATAATGGAAAATGCCATCCACATCCAGAGAAACAAATATGGAATCCGCTTTGTTTTGTTTTTTCTTTCTCATGGTTCCTCCCATTCATTCTAATTCTTCTATACAACATGACTAATGTGAAAATATGTTTAATAAGAATGTGTATGTAGAGCCTATATCAGATTGCATGCCATCTTGAGGAGGGGTAGAGGAGAGAGGCAGAGAAGATTTAAAACTTAAGGAAGTGAATGTTGAAAACTAAAAATAAATAAATTAATTTATAATGAAAAAATAAAAAAAAAACCTTTAAATAAAAATGTTAAATTAAAAAAAATTTAGAATTCAGGGGTGGGGAACCTGAGGCCTCAATGCCACATGTGACCCTCTAGGTCCTCAAGTGAGGCCCTTTGCCTGAATCCAAACTTCACATAACAAATCCCCTCAATAAAAGGATTTGCTCTGTAAAACTTGGACTCAGTCGAAAGGCTGCATACAAAGACCTAGAAGGCCACATGTGACTTCAAGGCTGCAGGTTCCCCATCCCTGATTTAGATACTATGCCCTTTGGTGCATATATATATTCAACATTGCTACTAGTTTATTGTCTATGGTACATTTTAGCAAAATGTAGTTTCTCTGTTTCTTTCTTTTAATTAGATCTATTTTGCTTTTCCTTCTTCTGAAATCATGATTGCTACCTTTACCTTTTTTTTTTAACTTAAGCTGAAGTGTATAGATTCTGCTCCAGGTCCTCATTTTAACTCAGTGTACCTCTGTATTTCAAATGTGTTTCTCGTAAACAACATATTGTTGGAGTCTAGTAACTAATCCATTCTGTTATCCTCTTCCATTTTATGGGAAATTCATCCCATGAATAGTCATAGTTATGATTGCTAACTGGATATTTTCTTCTATCCTATTGTCTTATACTTCTCCTTCTGTTTTTTTTTCCTTGTCCTTTCTCTAAAAGTCTGTTTTGCTTCTGAACATTGCCTCTCTTAATCTACTATCTCTCTTATCCCCATCACCCTCCCTCTTTCCCTTAAACCCTTTTCCTCCAACTTCCCTATTGGGTAAGATGAATTTCTGTCCCCAGCTGTGTATATTTGTATTCTTCTCTCCTTTAACCAGTTTTGAAAGTGAAATTCAAGTGTCACCAGCTCCCCAGACACCGCCTCTTCTGTTGTAGAAGTTCTTCTTTGTGCATCTCATTTATGTGAGATAATTTTCTTCATTCTTTATCTCCCATTCTTCCTTTCCCAGTTCATTCCTTTCCCCACCCTTCCATTCCTCTTTCAATATCATGTAAACAGAATTATACCCTGGCCCTCTATCAGTTTAGATTCCTTCTGTGCCCCCGGTGATGGTAAAGTTCTGAAGGATTACATGTATTATCTCCCCATATAAGGATATAAACAGTTTAAACTTGTTTGGTTCCACACATTAGTCATGTTTATCTTTTTATGCTTCCCTTAAGCCCTTTGTTTCAATGTCAAATTTTCTACTCAGGTCTAGTTTTTTTGTTTGTTTTATTGTTTTGTTTTTAAAATCAGAAATGCTTGAAAATCTTCTATTTCATTAAATTAATTTTATTCATTATTCCATTTCCTCCCTGTAGGATTATTCTAAATTCTTCTTGGTAGGTTATTTTTTATTTTAACTCTAGATTCTTTGCCTTTTGGAATATATTACAAGCTCTTCATTTCTTTTGATGGTGGTTGCCAAATCTTGTTTGATCCTGACTGTGGCTCCATGGTATTTAGAATTCTTTCATTTTGGATGCTTAACATATTTTTTTCTTGACCTTGGAGCTCTGAATTTAAGCGATAATATTCCTGGGAGTTTTTGTTTTTGTTTTTGTTTTTCTTTCATGGGTGAGCAGTGAATTCTTTTAATTTCTACTTTGTTCTCTAGTTTTAAGATATCTGGGTAGTTTTCTTTTATGATTTCTTGAAATATGATGTGTAGATTCTTTCTTCATCTTTTTTTTAGTCATATCTTTCAGGTAGTCCAATGATTCTTGAATTATATCTACCCTTGATCTATTTTTCTAGGTCAATTATTTATCCTATGAGATATTTAACATTATCTTCAATTTTTGTAGTCTTTTGACATTGTTTTATTATTTCTTGATGTCTCACAGAATCATTATCTTCCATTTGGCCAATTCTGATTTTCAAGGAATTATTTTCTTCAGCAAGTTTTGTACCTTTTTAATAAAGTTGTTAATTCTCTTTTTGGTATCTTTCTGCTGTAGCTCTCATTTCTTTCTCCATTTTTTTTCCTTTAACACTCACTTTTGGTTTAAAAAATTGTTTTTGCTCTTTTAAACTTTTAAAAAATTCTTTTAGGAATTCTTGTTGTGCTTGTGTTTGATCTGTACATACATACATACATATATAGATAGATAGACAGATAGATATATAGAGAGAGGCTTTGCTTGTAGATGTTTTCAAGTCATTGTCTTCTGTGTTTCTGTCTTAAGTTTCCTTGTCACCATAGTAGCCCTTTATGGTTAAGTTCTTTTTTTCTTCCTTCCTTCCTCCCTCTCCTCTCCTCTCCTCTCCTCTCCTCTCTTCTCCTCTCCTCTCCCTCCCTCCCTCCCTCCCCCTCCCTCCCTCTCTCTCTCTCTCTCTCTCTCTCTCTCTCTCTCTCTCTCTCTCTCTCTCTTTATTTCATTATTTTTTCTCATTTTCCAGTATACTTCTTGACTTTGGACTTTATGTTACTGCAAAGCTCTATGTACTTCTTGGGTGTGGGCATGGGTGGGAGTTGTCTGGCCTTTCATATCCTTGGGTCAGTTGGCCTGTAAGTGGTGGAATTTCAGTAGGCTGCTGCTGGACTCAGTCACTGTTAGTCCAGTGAGAGTTTCTGCAGGTTCAGAGTGACTGAACTGCTGGCTCTTCTTTGGTCTAGGACTCCTGCCATGGTTATTCCACTACGGGCTTATATGCTGAGCTAAAGGCTAGAACTGAATTGCCACTCTCCTCCTGGATTGAACCACACAGCTTCTTGTTCCTTGCTCGGTACACAGCTAGGACCCACACTCACTTATGACCTCTCCTCTCTGACCTGGATCTGTGACTAAGAACTGGGTAATGTGAGATACAACTGCCAGATGGCACCTATTCCTGTACTCCTGGCTCGTTTGGGGATACCCTGAGATCTCTTTCTGCACTTCCTGCTGTAGTGCCCTGTTTCTGTCTCCTTTCTGCCCTGGAAATGCTTCCCACTGCTACTGCTGTTGCTCCTGGACAGGCTCCATCCCCAGTGTCTTCAAACTCTACCCCCACCCCCACTCTTTATCTTTGTCTCTTTAAGCTCCTCTGAGCTATAAAAGTGACTCAGTGTAATTTTTCCTTGGTTTTCCCATTAGAATTCAGGCTGGTGCCTTTTCTAGGTCACTATGAAAATATGCTGGGGAAACTAGGCAAAACTGTTTTCTTTAGCCATTTTGACTTTGCCCCTCATCTAATTTCACTTCTACATGATATCCCCCAGCAGTAGGGGCAACAGCTACTCTTGTATTTACTCAATAACTACTGTTTGAGACTAATAGTAATTAAGACTGGAAGATTCCATCCACATTGGCTAATTTTTTTCCCTAAAAAGGTAAAGGAATCATTCTCAAGATTTTATGATCCTGGTAACTCCTAGCCATTTCCCCTCTTCCATGGTCAAAGGTTCAAACCATTGACATAGCTCTCTAGTATACTAAGATATAAAAGTCTTGTACATTAGTAATTAGTCATCCTTAGACTTGATGGATTTCCTGCTGCCTTTAGAATCAACACACTCCTTTGCTTGAGCACACCATGATGTCAAGTATGGAAGTGAGGGGAGCTATGCCCAACTGAATTAATGCTGTATCTTTGGCAAATATTCATTTCTGTTATTGCTGAGTAAACTTTTTTAAGGTTATATATTCTATGAGTATCTCTTGCTCTAATCTCAAGCCTAAGTCAAACCTGGCCCAGAATACTGATCCCCCCCCCAACTACTTGAAGACAACTATGATGCCCCCCTCAAGTCTTCTTTTCTCCAGATTAAACATCCTCAGTTCCTTCAAGGGATCTTCATGGTCTTTAGCCTTATTGTCTTTCTGGTCTTCCTCCTCAGGACATGCTACAGTTTGTTGATGCCATTACTAAAATATGGTGCCTAGAACTAAGCATAACACTGTGTGTTTGAGTAATGTAGTTACCAAGTTCAAAGACCTCTTCCTCTACTGTTTAATTAGCGATCCATACAACAGTGTAGGAATAGCACATCTTTAGATTTGGAAATAGAAGTCTGAAAAAGGAAAGAGAGGCAAGATAGGATCAGAGCTAAAGAAGAAGAAAAGATTTGGTAAAAGTGACCAAGGTCAACTCTTAATCATCTGCTTGCAGAGGGACCTCACAGCATACTTTTAAGCCTGAGGTAGCTTCTCTTTTGCCACCCACTACACTTTCAACTATCTTCCTCTCCCACTGAGTTCTTGCATATTTAAGGAGTGCAAACCAATTGTAATATTAGCCTTGGCCAAACATAATTTTAGTGGTAAAACTTCAGCCACTTGAAAAACAAAAACAAAACCCCTTGTAGTGTTTCTAAGCCAAATATAAATGACATTTATACGCCTATCCAATCTGCTTGTCATTGTTTTGGCACATATATGCCACTGTTCACATCCATTGGGTGGGTAAATGAGAGCTGACTGTGTAGTGTTTGTCTTTGTTTTCCCTAAGGCTCCCTTGTTTGTCCTCCGGGGTAGAATGAAGTGATAACAGAAAATGGCTCATCTGGTGTCATCATCTTGAGTTCTTTTCCTTGAGGCCGTGGCCTTCTGTTGGGTACCATCAGCTATATTGGATGACATATTGGATGCCACTAGCTTCTGAAAGAAACATCACTAAAGAAGCCTAGAGTTGGCAGAGTAGGAACAACGAGCCCATAAAGAGCCTTGTTTATGTGTCACTCACATTAGAATTCTGATCTGAAGAAAAGGTAGAGGAGATGTATTTTAGACATCAATGAAATTGTTCCTCTGAGCATTTGAAAATTTCTGACATTTTATTTATTAGGTTTGAGGTTTTAGGAAAATCAGCCTTGCTCTCTTCTGCTCTAACTATTCCATCTCTCTCCTTTCTGCTGCCAGATTTCTCAAGAGAGTAGGCTGCACTTCCTGACTCTGTTTCTTCCACCACCCACTCACAGCTCAGACATTTGAAATTACTCAGCCTTTCCTATTCTCTATTGAAGCTGCTCTCTGAAAAATCACCAGTGAATCTTTAATCATCAAAACAAGTGATCTTTTCAACAACTTCATTCTCTTTGACCTGTCTACAACATTTAATACTGATGATCACATATGTCCTTCTTAACCTTCTTTCTTCTCTTGGTTTCTATCATTCTGTGCTATCTCATTCCTCCTTTGTCCTCTCTGGACACTCCTGCTGACTCTTTTCCTAGTTCTCCTTTCTCTTTCAGGTCCCTGAATATGGGCAGATGACAATATGAAATCCTTGATCCAATAAAAAAATATGCTTAAAGCAGTGACCCCCTAACCTGCCTTCCTTCTGGCTCCTGGGTTCATAGTATTCAACAGGTAATTGGCTAACATAATCCATAGCTTGTAAGACCTTATTTCCACTGACTTTGCCATCCAAGCTAGAATAAATCAATTGCCATTATAGTAAAGCAAAGAACGTTTACTTGTTTTTTAATTTTTTTTTAGTATAAACATAATTATATCAACAAACACAAATATTTCGATACACAAAGAAAAACAAAAAAGGGGATTATATATGAAACTGAACTCCTGTTGTATACAATTTGTTTTTTTCCATTACATGCATTTTTGGGCTGTTTTAAAAAAAATAATTCAGATTTAGCATGGTAGTACCAACACTGCCCCTACTTGTCTGTGTCCCCCTGTGAACTTTCTACTGCTCACATCTGTTTATTTTTAAACGATTCATTTTCTTACTTTTCGTTGGTATCACTACCATTACAACCCTAAAACCAGCCTCCTCCCCCTTACTTACCAAAGTACAATAAAAGCCCTCCCTTGTAACAAATAACTATCTCTTTAGTGTTCTAAAATTATCCCAGGTGTTTTTTGTTTGTTTTTAAAGTTAAGATCACTGGCCTGTAGTTTGCAGCCTCTGTCCTCTTTAATTTTTGTTTTTAAAATCAGGACACTACCCTTTTCCAGTCTTGTAGTTCCTTTCTCTATTTCCCAAGATCTTTCAAATATTACTGATAGTATGTCACTCAGCAGTCCCACCAGCCAGTATCCAAGGATATAGTTCTTTTGCCTATAGTTATAGGTAACTTCAATTCAAGGACAATTAGATGCTTTTTTGCTAGCTCCCTGTTTATCATAGGCAACAGCTCCTAGCCATTTCCTCTCTTTCAGTACAGAGAAACAAGCAGCAAAATAAGAATTCAGCAGCTCCCTGTTCTCTGTCATCACTTATCATTGTCCCAACCACCCCAAACAAAGGTCCTATCCAGTAGTATGTTGATAAATTTTTAACACTTGGCTGGAAAAAAAATACATGCATGGCATACTTTAAAATTCAATCTGTATTATTAACATTTTCTCCATTACATTCTCAAATTTAGATAACAAAACAATAAATCAAACCCTTATTTGTAG
This sequence comes from Trichosurus vulpecula, assembly GCF_011100635.1. Classification (NCBI taxonomy): domain Eukaryota; kingdom Metazoa; phylum Chordata; class Mammalia; order Diprotodontia; family Phalangeridae; genus Trichosurus; species Trichosurus vulpecula. Next base: position 145,463,911 of record NC_050576.1, on the reverse strand, counting down.
TTTGCTAATTTCTGAAGTGTAAACATTTACACAGAAATTTTAACTACTGGTTTTGTTGTGCTGAAAAGGCAGAGCTGGTTCCTGTACACCACTGGTCCTACTCTTCCTTTAGTGCTCCTTTTTCTACCAAGGTAACATTAAAAAACTCATACCATTTGATAGCCTGTAGCTTTTTTTTTTTTGGTCAGCCTCAGTTCATTCTCATTTTTAGCAGTCTTGATAACATTTTTCTAGATCATGTCTTATATTAATCCTCTATTACCTGGTTTTGCTTCCATTCTATACATTTCTTTCTAAAAAGTCTAAGTCTGGTGAGTTTCCTGTGTATCCACATTGATCTCTTCGGACAAATCTCATTTTTCTTCCTCAATATAATTATTTCTCTTTGAGTCTTCAGAATTTAATTTTTAAGCATCTCCCATCCCTCCTGGGCTGACTTCCCATGTAGCAGTTTAGTCCATGGGACTATATTATTAAGGCAAAATTCACGACCTCGAAGAGGATCATGAGCATGCCTGAGTGGTTCAGAATCGAAGAGTATAATGAATTCTCTGGGTAGAAGGCAGAGGAAGTATAACATTTATTTAGACTCCAAAGGATCAGATCCAAGGACCAATGCCCCCAATTTGATATCATGGCAACAACATTCCAAAACCAATAGGCCCACCTCACTATAGTAACAAGGAGGTTACAACAAAATATTATAGCAGCAAGCCAGACCATATTTCTGCTTCCCCTCAATTCTGGGGCCCTCATATAAGATCACTCACAAATCCTAAGGCCCTGCTCAGCACTCTCTCTCCTGTGGCTCCACCGACTCCAAGTTCTGAAACTCCCTCTTGTGTTCAACACTCTCCTCTCTGCAACCTCTGGAAGCTGGCCCTGGGCTCCTGAATCCTGCTGCTCTCCAATTCTCAGTTTCTGCCGCTTCTGCCTTTTCCAAGCTGTGTTCTCTCTTTTTATACATTCCTTAGACATTATCTGATTGACTAGAACTCAGGCACGCACCATTGGCACTGGTCTGAGCAACTCCCCTTAGGGCCCTGAGAGCTTCCCGCCTCTCTCAAATGAGCCAACTAGTTTGCTAACCTGCCTGGGACCTCACATCTAATTAGTGAAAGGGTGTGGGCCTCTTTCTAATCAGACCTCTAATCAGACCCCACCTGAAGCCTATTCCATGGGGAGGGGGGGCGGAGATCTTTTCACTTACTGATTGGCTTTACAGGGACCAATTTACTTTTCCTCTGAAACATCAGCAATATGTTTTTGTAAAACCTAGAGTACATGTAAAGACTATGCCTGGATTTCCTCACCTCTATCATGCACTAGGACGGAGTAATCACTTTCCTTCGGTGTTGCAATGATTTATTCCCATCTCAGCAACCAGTGAGAAATAATGAGAATTAGATTAGTGAGAATTAGATCTAAAAGACTGATGATGAATCATGTCTCCTAACTCTTGGCAGACAGGTTTTGGAGGTACAGAATAAGACATACAGTTTCATATACAGCCAGTGTATGAATTTGTTTCTATGACTGTGCTAAGTGCTTTACAAATATTCTCTTTGATCATCACAAGCTTGAGAAGTAGATGCTGTCACTATCTCCATTTTACAGACGAGGAATATGAGTCAAACAGGGTTAAGTGACTTGCTGAAGGTCACATAGTTAATAAGAGACTGAGACTGAATTTGAACTCAGGTCTTCCTGATTCTTAGGCAGCACTCTATTCACTGTGCCACCTAGATGCCTCACAATGACCATGTGTTTCAACAATCTGGCTAGCAGCTGTTGTGGGGGTGAAAAACCAACACAAGCCCAACAACAGGCACACTACCAGCATACTGCAAAAGCCCAGGTTCTTTTGATCTGCTTTACTAAGGAAAGCAACGTTAAGGGGTTGACAAGTTTACTTTAATCTAGCATACAAATACCATTCACTTAGTTCAGGGGAAAAAGCCAGCACCCTGAACTTTGGAGCAAATGCAAACAAATTACAAACATCAACAGACCAAATACAATTCATAGTTACCAACATCTAAGTTCAGCCCGGGAGCTCATAACAAGGGCTGGTCCAGAGTCACGCACACCGCCACTGCTGTGGGTAAGAGCTCCAAAAAATAGAAAGCCAACCCCTGGTTTTATATCTTTTTTTGGGGACCTAGAATCTTCACAAAGAGGTGACTTAAACCCACGTAGTCTAAAAGCCTCTGATGTCCCAAACATGTCACTCAAACACATGTGTAAACTAGACCCCCCCTGAGGCAAGGAGGTCACCAAAGACTCCGAAATCTAATCAAGGAAACAAAGACCAAACTCTTCAAGGGCACTTGGTTGAACTGAGTGCTAAGAGCCCATTTTGTTTACCAACCCAGGGCCTTGGAATTCAGCCCTGGGGCAAGACGGAAACTTTGCAGCAAGGGGCTAAGGGTGCCTTTCTGCTGCCTCCCCCTTGGGCTGCTTGGGATCCAGGAGGGAGAGGTTGATTTGTTTTTGTTGGGGTGGGGGAAGTGCCTTGGACCCCCAGGGACCCACCCTGTTGGCTTTATTGCCTAGCGGACCCTCAGGACTTGGAACCAGGGGACTGGAACATGATGGGGAGAACAGACCCCAAAAGAACTTTGTCTGGACTCTTTCTTTGAAATTGGGACTTTGGATGCCAAGTGGAAGCCTGCAATGGCAGTTTGGGAAGAAGGAGACATCCCCAAAAAGAACCCTATTTGTTTGTTTGTTAGCTTTAGGACTTTACAAACTAAAGTATGCCCCTGCCTGAGGGTACTGGAAAAAGTCTGAAATGGCAGTGTGATGCTCAAGAAGTACTTTATGAGTATGAGCTAAAGAGATTAACTTGCTGTGACCTAGGGGTGGACATTTGAATTGTAAACAAATATTTGGGAATGTCACTGAATGATATGTTTTGCTTTGTTGTGAATGATATGTTTTAGTTTCCTTCGTAATTGGATCACAATGTATGTTCCAGGATCCATGGCTGATTAGATTATGTATCCTTAACAAGGGGTGGAGTGTGTTGGTAAGCAAAACAGGCTCTTAACACTCAGTTCAACCAAGTGCCCTTGAAGAGTTTGGCTTTTGTTTCCTTTGATTAATTCAGTGTATTTCATTGAGTCTTACTAGGTGCTAAGCCCCAGGCCCAAACCCCTGTTAGGTGCTAAGGCTATGTGGGTGTGAAGCTCCCAGGGTACTAAGCGGAGGTGCTAACTCAAGAGCCAATCATAGAAGCCTAAGTTCTGGTCATTCAGATGACTTTGATGACGTCTGAAACGGTATAAGAAGAGAAGACAGAGCTATTTGCTCAGGGCTCTCACTCATGGTGGTGAGCTGATGCAGAGACTCTGGGCAGCTGTAGCTCAGAGCCCTCCAGCTCATAAACCCAGATGTTGGGACTTTGTTAAACTCTGGTAACTATGTATTGGGATTTGAATCAGACAAGGTCTGTCTGTTGATGTTTGTAATTTGTTTGTATTTTGCTCTGAAGTTCAGGGTGCCGGTTTTTTCCCCTGAACTAAGTGAATGATGTCTGTATGTTGGATTGAAATAAGATTGTTAACCCCTTAACGTTGCTTTCCTTAGTAAAGCAGATCAAAAGAACCTGGGCTTTGGCAGCATTCTTGTTGGGCTTGTGTTGGTCTTTCACCCCAACAACAGCTGCTAGCTGGATTATTGAAACACCATGAAGGCAGCTGAAGCAGCTACTGTGGAGCACTTAGAGCTTGGTGAGACATAAAAGACACCAAGGTCATCCACTGCAGTCCTCTTGACTTTATCTTGCCACTGGACTTTGATGACTCTGGAAGAGAGAGTAAGACTAATGACTTTGTGCACCTCTGCCTCACTTAAATACAATTTATGTGTGAAGCAAATGACATCATCCATACCATTTTACCATTTTTATCTATCTCAAAGTCCAGGCAAGTGATGAAGCAGCAGATGTGGATACAGTGAGAGCTGTAGTCACAACCCTGTGTACAGGTAGCCCAAGCCATAGGGTCATCTTCTCACTGGAAGCCCCCTGAGGGACTAAGCAGGCTTTTAAGGACCATACTGCTCACCTCCTGGTGTCAGGAAGGGGCTAGGAAAGCTGCCCTAAAAATTGTCTCCAGCCAACCCTGGCCTTCTTATGGCAGCAGATGGGGGGATCCCACTCTATGTTGGAAATACAAAAAAATACACAAAGACTTCTGCAAAGATGATTCCACTCACCATTGGTATGTGAAGTGTATGCATGCTTATGGACAATACAAAATCCAGCAGACCTGATATCATGGTCAGCTACTGTACTGATGGTAAATTATTTAATTTGAAAAGGCTACAAGCCAGGGCTAAAGTGGAGGGAAAGTTGGTGCATGAATTTTTGTTTGCAGATGATTGTGCACTCACTGCCACCTCTGAAGCTGAGATGCAACAAAGTATGGATTGATTCTCTGCTACTAGTGGTAATTTTGGCATAACAATTGATACCAAGAAAACACAGATTCTCCAGCAGCCAGCACCACACCATCCATGCATGGAAACATCAGTTACCAGAAATGGAGAAATTTTGAATATTGTGGATAAGTTAACTTATCTTCGCAGAATATTTTCAAGGGACGTACGCATAGATGATGAAGTCAACACACACATTGCTGGAGGTAGCTCACTGTTTGGGAGGCTCCAAAGAAAAGCATAGGAGAGAAGACGTATTAGACTGCCTACTAAACTAAAAGCCTACAGAACTGTTGTGTTACATGCTAACTTATTGTTGTAGGCCTGTGAAACCTGGACAGCATACCAGTACCATGCCAGGAAACTGAATCAGTTCTATTTGAATTGTCTTAGGAAGATTCCGAAGATCACCTGGCAAGATAAGGTACCAGACACTGGAGTCCTTTCTTAACATAAACTGCCAAGCACTCATATTCTACTATAGAGAATGCAACTCCAATGGGCTAGCTATATTGTTCTAATGCCAAATGTGCATTTGCCTAAAAGACTATTTTATGGAGAACTCACACAAGGTAGGCATTCACATGATGGTCACAAGAAGCAATACAAGGATACTCTCAAGGTCTCTCTGAAAAACTTTGGAATAAATTATATGACATAGGAGAAGCTGGCAAAGGACTGCCCAGTATGGCATGCCCACATCAAAGAAGGTGCTTTGCTCTATGTGTGAAGCAGAATTGCAGTAGTTCAAAAGAAACATGAGATGCACAAATTGAAAGACATCTTCACTCCAGTTCCTCACGTGGACTATTTGTACCTGATCTGTGGTAGAGCCTTCTGAGCTTATATTGGTCTGATCAGTCACAGTTGGACACGCTGTACCTTGACCTCATAGTGACATCATTTTGGTTCTCTTCAAGAATAAAAAACAGCAAAACCAACTAACAAATATTCGTGTATGTTTTTGTTTTTGTTTTTATGTTGGTGGAGGCAGCATGCTAGATGCATGATTTCTTAAGTGTATGGAATTCCCAGTGTGGATTGTGCAACTCAACAACTCCTCTGCAATTAGAATCTTAGAGAATTGCCCGGAGACACTGACAAGTAAAGTGACTTGAACATGGTCAGATAGCTATTATGTGTCAGAGGAAGGACTTGAACCAGTTCCTGTGTCCAAGGTCAGCTCTTGATCTATTTTGTCATGAGGATACTTATGTATGTCCATACGTACATATGTGTGTGTATATATATGTATATGTATATATAGGTAGATGGATTTATTGATATATATGGGTGTGTATATATATATATGTATATATAGGCTGCAGTTCACATGTATGTGCTCTATAGCCTACAAGTTTATATTTATGTCTATTATGGTCCATATAATGAATCTCTGGAATTACTCTGCCACCCCAGATGTAATATAGTGGCATGGAGAGATAGAAATGAGATCTGATGTCTGAAAAGCCCCATTCCATGTATCTAAAGGGAAACTGAAGTAATTTCTACCTTTGTGGAGTAGGAGGGTCTTGGCCAATAGCCTAGCAGGAAAGGAACAGGCAGAATTTAGGACAGTTGTGGCTAAGCAGTCACTCTTTCTCTTATCTCCAAGAGAGATGTTGGGGCTATAATTAGATCTATTTACTATTCCTCAAATATTTGTAGCCTATGGATACAATTCTCTCATTTAGGGATTCTGAATAAAAACTACTTTTCCTGATCTCTTCTAAGGGGAGGTTAATGGTTAGTTTACTATCCCCAGCCTAACTCTCTCCCACCAAATGATTGATAGATACACAAAAATATTTCATACAATGAACAAATTCATTTGTCCAAGCAAACAGTAAGGAGAAATCAGAGAAGTTATATAGATTACAGTAGGTGAAAAAATACATAAGATAAATGAGCTCTCTAGGAGTGAGCTAAAATCTTAGCCCAACCAAAGAGATAGCAATCTCTGAGAGAGGAGGTATTTTTTTTAAGCAGTCTCTGGGGTTACAAGGTCTGGTACTCAATGGTTGTGGTGGGGGCTCTCTTCTTTCACTTATTGGCAGTTTTTATACTCCTATTTGCCATTCAAAAGTGTGAACCCTCTTTCTAGCTCATTTATCTACTTCTCTCTCTCTCTTTCTTCAAAGTCTCTCCATACTTATTTACTGTCAACAGCTCAGAGGTCTCTCAGGCAATCAGGAGTCACATCCCCCTTCACGTAGATAGCACACAGGATCACAGGTCTGTGGCTCAGAGAATTGCCCACCTTGCCTGAATGAGGGTGTTGTATCTATTTATTTCTATCAATATTCATATCTCTATCATCTCTATCTAGATATAAACATACATATATACATATTACATACATTATATATACACATATATGTATCTAAATATCTATCTACAAATAAAGATAAATACATATCTATAAATATACTATATATACATACTTATATATATGTGTGAATCTAAATATGTGTTTATACATACATAGATATGTACACATAAATATGAAATCTCCCTAAGACTGTAAGCCTCTCTATGGCAGGGATCCTTATATCTCTTCCTACCTCAGCCTAGCACAGAGCTCAGCGACATAGTAGGCTCTCTGTAAATGTTGGCTGCTGCAGCTGATAAGGAGATACTTTTCATGTGGCATTCTCTGGCTTAGTTTTTAATTTTCACCCAGCCAGGCTTATACTATTTGTTTCTAAAAACAAAACAAGACCATTCATTAGCAGCTCTTTCACATGGAAATATATAATTGTAATTTTCATCCTGATTCAAGCACTGCATTGGGGATGAAATAATCACCTCTTGAAATACTGTAATCAAAATATTGCTGGACTTCTCCTGCCTCTGCTTATGGAGACAGGGGTAGAAGTATGTTGAAAGACAGACTACAGTGAATGAACTAGATAGTCTTCAAGTATCTTCTCTCTCCTGAGCTAACCTCTAGGAAAGGACAGTATAAAACTAGCAAGTGACAGAGTGAAATTGAAATTTTGCCACCTGATATTTCAAAACTTGGAACAAGGTCCCAACAGAGGACATGTTTCCAGGCATCAGTTAGCTCTAGGAGCACAGAAAATACAAATTGAAATTTTATTTATGACGCCATCTAAACTCCACATAAGTTATTAAGATCAATGACCCAACAGATTGAGGCTACACCCTCTATAAGGAGAGAGAGAGAGAGAGAGAGAGAGAGAGAGAGAGAGAGAAAGAGAGAGAGAGAGAGAGAGTGTGTGTGTGTGTGTGTGTGTGTGTGTGTGTGTTTGTGAAGGGCACCTCTTTCAGCATTGGGGCCCTTGGCTAAAGTTAGATATAGAGTAAGTTCTTATTGGTGGAATAAATGAAGGAGGACTAAAGGGTTGAAAAGGGGTAGTCAGTTCTATCCTCCATATAGTTAAATAATTTTTTTTAAAAGATGACATGTAATTTATTTTGCTCTAGTTTGCTTATTTTGCTTTTGTATTTCAGTTAAGGAAGGGATAGTCAGTTCTTCCCTCCATATATTTAAATACAATAAAAAAATGACATGTAGTTTATTTTGCTTAACCCTATGTCATTTTAAGGAAGGGTTCCATTGGGTGTGTTGGGGGTGGGGTGGGAGGAAGTTATTGAGAAATGATAATGTTAAAAACATCAATAAAACATTTTAAAGGACAGAGATCCTATTGCAAGTGAATCCTCTGTGCTTATCAACGTTTAGATGTTACTTTGAAAATCAAGACATTTCACGGAAATTGGGGTTATGCCTAATATATCCTACACCAAAGAACGAGTGCCTTCACCAGCCTGAGCAACGGCCTCAGGTCTACCCACGGGCAGGCACTATGTTACATATTTTGGATGTCCGCGAGATTTGAGATTGTCTGAGTTTTGTCTATCATTTCTATTTTCAGTCATATCCTTCTGGACTGTATCTTGTACCTCACACAAATATCATGTAGGGCTACTGATTGTACTTTTGCAATGTCATTCAAATGTGCTGTGCTGACATTACCTTAATTATCCTACTCCAACCTTCATTACCACCCACCTGGACTATTGAAATAGGCTTCTAATTATTTGGAAGCAGCTAGGTGGCGCAGTGGATAGAGCGCTGTGCCCGGGGTCCAGAAGACCTGAGTTCTAATATGGCCTCAGATGTTTACTGGTTGTATGACCCTGGGCAAATCACTTAACCTCTGTTTGCCTTAATTCACTGGAGAAGGAAATGGCAAACCGTTCTAGTATCTTTGCCAAGAAAACCTCATGGACAGTATAGTCCATGGGGTCACAAAGTCAGACACAAATGAACAGCAACCTAAATTCTTCCTGATTCCGCTCTACCTTCCAACCCATCTTTCATACTATAATAGGAATCTTCCTCATGTTACTTCTCAAAAATCTTCAGGGATTTTCTGTTGCCTAAAGTTTAAATTCTTTTGCCATATATTCTTAATCTCTCTCTCTCTCTGTGTCTCTCTCTCTGTCTGTCTGTCTGTCTCTGTCTCTCTCTCTCTCCCACACACATCAATTTGGATTCTACCAGTTCTCCCCTGGACTTCTAATGGTAAAGGGAAGAGGATATTTCTTTTCTGATCCCCCACCTTCAGCTATGGCAGCTGTATAAACATGGTAGCAAGAACTTATGCTTTCCCAGGCAAGCCTCAAAATGGACCTCAAATTCTTGTATTTTCTTCCTTGACCCTAGGTCATGAATAATAGTACTGAAAAATGGATGCTTTTAGCCCTGGTGGTAACCTCACAAATTCAAGAGGCAGGGATTTTCTGATTTGGTGCTGGTCATCTTTCAAAGGATGAGCTGCAGCAGAACCAGGAAAAGCTTCCTGAGAGGACTAAGTAAGCCTAAGCCATGTCTTGCCAAGGTATATGGTCTTGTACATTGTGCAGACAGCAGAAGTCAAAGGCAAAAGTGAAATAATCTTGTTTGGCAGTTTACAGATTACAAACGTCTTTAGGTTCCGGGACAGTATGATAAGTGTGATGGGTTATTGTTTTTAACTTTGCATTAAATCCGATTTGAGTAATTTTTCTTTTAATAATTTAGTTGGTGACAGAGGAAATAAATAGTTTTTTTCTACTTATCTACTTCAATCGCCCAGTATCTTTTCTAGAAAGTATCCTGTTAATTCCTTTTGAGGATGCCACAGACATGAAATATACTGAAGCTTTCTTTGGGTGGGATTTTCCCTCAGAACTCTGTGGTGTTGGCAATGATCCAGAAAAATTAGAGTCTCTTTTGGGCAGAAGGGCTCTTCTCAACTGTGGACAGCAATGGAATCATCAATTTGGAGCTAAAAAGGACCTTGGAGATCATCTAGATCATTTTTCAAATAAAGAAATTGAGGATCAGAAAATTTAAATGGTTTGCCTAAGTTCACCCAGGTAGCAAAACAGAGATGGAAATGCAGGTCTTCTGGCTCCAATCTAGTCCTCTTTCTTTTTAAAAATTTGCTTTATTTTGCTATTTTTATTATGAATGTAATCATCAACACACATGAACTTTTCAATATGTTGTTCAATCATTCTGTCATGTCCAGCTCTTTGTGACCCCATATCATGCCAGGCCTTTCTATCCTCCACTGTCTCCTGAAGTCTGTCCAAGCTCATGGTCATTGCTTCCATGACACTATCTATCCATCTTATCTTCTGCCATCCCCTTCTTCCTTTGCCTTCAATCTTTCCCAACATCAGGGTTTTTTTCCAATGAGTCCTGTCTTCTCAGCTTTGGTATTTGTCCTTCCAAAGAACAGTCTGAATTAATTTCTCTAAGTATTGACTGATTTTATCCCCTTGTTGTCCAGGGACTCTCAAAAGTCTTCTCTAGCACCAAAATTCAAAAGCATCAGTTCTGAGGCACTCAGCTTCCTTGTAGTCCAACTCGCACAGCCATTCATTACTATTGGAAAAACCATAGCTTTGACTATATAGATCTTAGTTAGCAAGGTGACGTCTCTGCTTTTTAGTATGTCATCCAGATTTGCGATAGTTTTCCTTCCAAGTGTAATGGTGATCAGGGCAGGACTTTTTTTTTTTTTTACTGCTTTCTCTTTTGGAGCACTTAAGTAATCAAGTGCCTTTGATGAATCTGGCCTTTGTTTCTTTGATTAAATCGGGAGTCTCTGATGACCTGCTTATGTCAAGGGAAAGCCTAGTTCACATAGGTTTGAGTCACATGGCTGTGATGCCCTTTGACCCTGAACAGGGTATATAAACTCAGAGGTTAGTGTTTTGTTTGGGGGCTCACACTCACTGAAAGAAGGTTGTGTGATTTGACCAGACAAGACTCTGGGTAGCCATTGTTAAGGAGCCCCCTGGCTTTGATAACCCAGATATTGTTGCTTCTCTGGTAACTATGTATTGCTATGGATAGACTGGTTTGTGTTATTTGCTCTGTTTATAATGTATGCTTGTAATTTCTGTTTGTATTTGCCCTGAAGTTCAGGGGGCTGATCTTTTCCCCCTGAACTAAGTGAATGATATATGTATGTTTAAATAAACTGAGATTGTTAACCCCTTGAAGTTGCTTTCCTTAGAAAAGCAGATCAAAGAACCTGTGCTAGTAGCCCTTCTGTGTGCAGTTATTGTTATTGGTCTTACACTGCTATTAGCAACATTGTTGTTACACCAAGGAGCAAGTGTCTTTTAATTTCATGGCTGCAGTTGCCATCTGCAGTGATCTTTGAGCCCAAGAATACAAAATCTGATATGACTTCCATTTCTTCTCCCTCTATTTGCAGGAAGTAATGGGACCAGTTACCATCATCTTAGTCTTTTTAATGTTAAACTTCAAGCCAGCTTTTACACTGTCCTCTTTCACCCTCATCAAGAGGCTTCTTAATTCTTCACTTTTTGCTTTCAGAGTGATAATGTCTGCAAATCTGAGATTGTTGGTATTTCTCCCTGCAACCTTGTTTCTGGCTTTTGATGAGCTATGCAATCCCCTCTACCACAACAAGGGAGTGATTTAGGAGGGGACATTTCAAAATAGAGAGAACCAAAAATAAGAAGTAAAATTGTGAACTTTTATTACATAATTATCAAAAGTACATGTTAGATTTGATAAGGTAGTAACAACATTGTCCTGTTTGTCCAGTGTCTTTCCACCACATGATTCTACTTCTCAAGGATTGGATTTAATGTAATTCAATTCTTTAGTCATTTACTGAAGAAAAGGATGGCACAACCTACAGAAGAGCTGCATTAGGATGTGGGATGATCCCATCAACCCCTACAAACAGTTTTACTACCCAAAGGCAATGACAATCCCCTAAGCCTCTTCTGGAGTAGTCCTGAGTTAGAGGACTGGAGTATCAAGCCCCCTTTAAGATATCATTTAGTGAGTAACATGTCTGATTGATTCTAGCTCAGCAAAACTTTTTTGTTTTGTCTCTTTGTTGAGGTTGAAAGATCATTACATTAATATGTCAAAGCAAGGGATTTTCACTCATTTTCACACTTTCTAACATTTCTAACATTAACATCTTTACGCCCTCTAGGCAGACTATGTAGACTAAGTTCTATTATCAGCTCTCACCACTAGTGAGACAATCCAAGCCATACCAGACTAGGACATTCTTTCCAAGATAAGATCTATTATGCCATGATTTTTTTGGTGAGAGTTCCCACAAATAACCTTGCTTCTGGCTATAGTCTAAATAAACCATGTCCTTGGCATCAGCCCAAGTTCTGCTTTTGGGCTAAGCACAAAAGTATCTTCTCTCTGAATCTATAAGTGTATAGACATCCTCACATGGACAGCCTTATATATAGGCTGAGTAGTGGTGTGGTTCAAAGTCCCAAGTCTCCACCCTCCCAAAACTCCCACTGAGATAACTGAAATTCCACTGTTATTGTTTTATTCTATTATGTCTTCCTGAGGTCCTCTACTAAAATGCAACTAATCCTGATAAAGGCAGGTCACGTTAAATCACAGACATGTTAAAGTAGATGAATTTGTAATATAAAAATACTTAGCATACTATAGTCTCTCTCTCTCTCTCTCTCTCTGTCTCTCTTTCACACACATACACACACACACACACACACACACACACACAAGCCCACACCCCTTCTGCCTAGTACAGGCTTTTGTACATTAAAAAAAAAAGTTAATTGGTACAAGGAGATCCCAATGAGAAACTCCCTTTACCTATGAAGATTAGTACCTGTTCCTCAATTTACAGACTGAAAGATTTGCCTATGGCACTGAGAGGTTAAGTTGGGGTGGGGAACCTGCAACTTTGAGGCCACTTGTGAGCCTCTATGTCCTCAAGTGCTGCCCCTTGACTGAATCCAAACTTCACAGAACAAATCCCCTTAATAAAAAGATTTGTTCTATAAAACTTGGACTTAGTCAAAAGACCTCACCCAGGGACCTAGAAAGCCACATGTGGCCTTGAGGCCGCAGGTTCCCTGGGTTAAGTAATTCATCCAGGATAACTAGTTAGTGTGTATCTGAGGTGGGGCTTTAATTCTTGAGCTTGGGAGTTATGATCTATAGTGGATTAACCTGACTGGGTGACGACATTAAGTTTGGCATTACTATGCTAAACCCCTGTGAGTATGAAGTCACCGGTTTGCCTAACAAGGGGTAGACAGGCTCCTGTCCTCATCAGAATAAGACCAGGCCCATTAATATCTACTGTACCTCTAGTAGAGGCAAGATAGGAGACTGAGCCTTCAAAAAATAATCTGAGTAGAAATAGCAAAAATCAATGAAGAAATATGAGATTTTATTTATAGAGAGACTCAAGAGGACAGGAAAGGAAAAGAGGAAAATGGGCAGAGAATCATGTTGAAAGGGAAATTTGGAAATGGAGCAGGTCAGATTGGTCTTGGCCATTCAGGGGCTGCTACCTTCCAGCTTGGGCAAGAGAGGGAGACCCACTCTCAAAAAAATTGCCTAAGTAACCAAGGTTTTATTGAAGAATCAAAACAATGAATCAATTTCAGTCATGCTCCATCATCACAACCAAAATTAGTTCTGTTTTGGGCTTAAGTGGAAGAGGCTTTAGAGATACTCAAATCCAATTCCCTCATTTCACTGTTGAAGAGACTGTGTCCTCAAGAGGTTAAGTAATTTGCCCAAAGTCACATAGATCCAGGACTCCTGACTCATAGATCAGTAGTTTTTCCATCACAGCATTTTCAGAACCCTAAACAAAATCTTTGATTAGTCATTTGCTCACAGCCACCTTATGAGCTGTCAGCTCATATCCCAGTTTTAAAGATGAGGAAACTGAAGTGCTAAAAATGTTAAATGAGTCGATGGGCAAAGCTGGCAATAGAAGCCAGTGCCTCTAAATTCCCCCAGTTATTGCCCGCAGGACTACACTACCTCAGTCTTTTGGTTATAAATAGGATATAGCTGACAGGTGGGCTGCTTTCCTCTTTTTTAATAGTCTCTCAAGCCAACACTAACATGATATTGGAGCTTCTTTGAAAAACATGCAGTTCAAATCATGACTCGCCTCAATGACACAGTGCTTTTGTATTTGCTTATGAAGTTAATATTTCCAAAACTCATGTTGCAGGGGCTAGGTGTAGATTTGGACACCAAGGAGAACTAACTTCTTTCCAGTTCAGTGTGTAGGCATGATAAACCTGATCCAACAGCAAGAAGCAAAGGGCCAGCGTCTTCTGTACACAGAGTGGCTCTTAGGAAAGCCTGGAATAGGCTATTCTCTGTCACTAGGCCTGCCCCTCACATTCCTGTCATTGAGTCACTTAAAAGGCTTGGCTGGGGCTCACCATTTTTTCCATTCTTATGCCAATGCTATTTGTAGTTCAAACACCTGTTGCTATAATGTGCTAGATTGCAAAGGCTGAGGAGAGATTCATTTGTAGTATGCTACTAACCCAAGTTCATTTAGAGTGTCTGGCTTTGTTCGGTTATTCCATGCTAACCATCAATAGACATTTTAATATATTTTAACTGTGTATTTTCATTTGAGTTGAGCAGGAATTTTTTTTATCAAATTCTCATAGCCCTAAATCATTCTTGGATCATAAAATAGGACTTTTGACAATCCAATCTCCACAGCATTGCCAGGTTAGCTTTTTTTAATTGATTGTACTGATCATGGTACTTCCTTACTCTAAAACCTTGGAAGGCTCCCTATCAGGTACTAACTAAAGTCCTAACCTCCTGAGTCTAGCATTCAAGGCTCAGGCATAAATTACCTATAGGCTACCTTTCCAACCTTATCTCCCATAACTACCTTTATATACTTTATGTTCCAGCCAAACTGGACCGTCTACCATGCCCTGACCCCCCCCTCCCCCCTTCTCTCTCTCTGTCTCTTTCTCTCTCTCCCTCTCTTTCTATCAACTCTGTCTATCCATACTGCTAACAACCAATCTGTGACTTAGTAGATAAATTTTAGAGATTTACCCGAGGCAATAGAGGTTAAAAGACTTGTCCAGGGTCACACAGCTAATATTAGAGGTGAAACTTAAATCCATGTTTTTCACACACAATACTGTATCTTTTATGACGCAGGAATTCTATTCATGTAGGATATAAAACAATTTCTTAATAGCCCATAAGACTGAGTCTCTAATGGAAGCATTTTAGGTATCAGCGACAAATAGGTTGAGATAGACTTTCTGGGGCCAGGAGTTTTCTCAGAACCCCTCAAACTATATCTAGTATACTGTCTACTTCACCTCTGGGTGACATCAATGCTATGTATAACACAAAAGCTGTTTGCGTTATCATCAAAAGATTTAAAGATCATCTCCTGTCCTAGGCAAGGCCCATCATATCATCATATCGTATGCCCATAAGTAAAATTTAAAATGTCTCTAAAGCACAAATTAAATGTCCAGTACTATGTAATGGAAAGGACGCTAGACTTAAAATGAAAAGACCTAGTCTCAAATCTTGACTCTACAACTTATAAGGGATGTGTGTGTGTGTGTGTGTGTGTGTGTGTGTGCACATGTTCACATTTTGGCAAATCCCTTAATCTGTCAGAGGTTTAGTTTCTTAATCTATAAAATTTGGAAAACAAATCCAGTGTCGGCCTTGACTTGTTCTTACAGTTCTTGTAGGTAGAACACAAACTCCTTCAGCGTTAGGATTGTTTCATTCTTTAATATATAGGCCTTGTTCACACCTACTCTATAATTCTGGGCTCCCTGGGATTATTAAGGTAGGGTATTAGATATTCCACTTCACTTCTATTTAGTTTCTTTAGGAGAAGGTTGCAGGGGAGGGAACAATTCTTGTTTTCCCTCGTGCTCCTTCTGAAACCTTTTAAAATTAAATCTGAAGGAGAAAGGTTGTGTAAGTGATCCTGAGGAGTTTGGACTCACAAAGACGGCCAGAGCTTAAATATGAGGGAGAAGACATTTGGAAGAACTTGAGGTTAAACTGAAGAAGAACAGTTAGAATTGAAAGAGCTTAATTTGAAGTAATCAAGAAATAGGCAGTCAGTCATCAGTCACTTATTCAGTGCTTATGTGCCAGGCTCTGTGCTAAACCTGGAAGGAAAAAAAAAGGTATTATTATTAATAATAATAGCTGTCATTTATATGACACTTTAAGGTTGTGAAGCCCTTTACATGTATTATATCATTTTATCTGCACAACAACATAATGAGGTGAGTTCTATTATAAACATCATTTTACAGATGATGAAATTGAGGCAGACAGAAGGCAAATGACTTGCCCAGGGTCACACAGCTAGTAAGTGTCTGAGGCCAGATTTGAACTTAGGTCTTTCTGACTCCAGGTTTAATACTATATGCACCGGTCTACCTAACTGCTAGAAACAAGAAAAGGTAAAAGTAATTTGTAAAGCTAGGCAAGTTAAACAAATTTGTAAGGACAATAATTGGTGAAACAAGAAGTTAGTGAGAAAAGGGAAGGGATGTAGGGTGTGGCTGTAAAGTTATCAAGAGATGAAAAAAGGGAGTAAAGGTCTATGGCCAGGTGATTGAGAGGTGAGGTGTAAATACTCATGAATAATTACAAAACTAAAGCAGAGAATCTAATCAGCATGGAGACCAGGACCAGTTTTGTAGCGACTTGAAGTGAATTCGTGTGCTAGAGAGGTTTCAACTGCGTACAGAATTCTTTCCTAGAAGGTAAAGGGACTCTCCACACTCCAGGTTTTCACAGACAGTGAAGTGGTCCTTAAAAACAAAATGGAAGCAGGGCTTTAATAGGGGGGAAATATGGGCGAAAGAATTTGGAGTGGCAGAGGGTAAACTTAATCTTTTTCAGAACATTGGAGAATAGAAGAATGTCACATGGAAGGAAAAGGGACATGAAAGGACAACTGTACAACTGGAGCTAAAACAAAAACAGCCGTGAAATCTGAAGCTCTTCCAGAAGACGAGTAAGTTGGAAGCTCTGAGAGAAAGCAGCTGCTTGTTCCCAAGGAATGATTAAATGGAGTCACCAAAGTTATGGGGTGAGTTCATTCAGTAAGGAGGAGAAGGAGAAGGAGAAGCAGAAGCAGAAGGAGAAGGAGAAGGAGAAGCAGAAAGAGGAAGAGAAGGAAGAGGAAGAGGAGGAGAAGAAGGAGGAGGAGGAGGAGGAGAAGGAGGAGGAGGAAGAGGAGGAGGAGAAGAAGGAGGAGGAGGAGAAGGAGGAGGAGGAAGAGGAGGAGGAGAAGACCACAGAGACCCAGTTTGTGTAGTGTTCACTGTCACCCTGTGAAAGCAAGAGATACAGAAAAGAAAAATTGATTTGGGGAGTGAACAGCTGGTTAAGAAGATGGATATCTGAGAATGGGATTTGGATTTCTTCACCAGGGCTTAAAATAAAGGAATGAGAGACTCCTGGTCAAGAATGGAATGTACTTAAAATGATGGTAAGAATGTATTTGGCTGGTATCTTGCAAATGTAATCAAAATATCTTTAAAATAAAAAAGATGGGGGAGGGAGAAACATCTCTCTGTATACCCACCAAGCTAGATACAACAAAAAGTACTATGAAGAAGAAGTGAAGAAGAAGAATGTTTGAGATACTCAAAAATTCACAGGAAACAAAAATCCAACAACAGAGTAAAATCAATGGCTTCAAACATCTACAGTGACACTTAAGTGGCACAAAGAATAGCGCACTGGTCCTGGAGTCAGGAAGACTTGACTTCAAGTCTCACCTCAAATATTTACCAGCTGTGTGACCTTGAACAAGTCCCTTGACTTCTGTTTGACTCAGTTTCCTGAACTATAAAATGGGGATAATAATAGCATCTACCTCCCAGGGTTGTTGTGAGAATAAAATAAGATAATATTTATAAAACAGCCTAGTGCCTGGCACATAGTAGACACTATCTAAATGCAAGCTGTTGTTGTTTTACATAAATATAATATATATTATATATATGCATTTATATACATATAAATGGTTAAAGTTTAGGCAAAAGGCAAGAGGAACTAGGGTTTATGATGCAACAATGCAAACTTGGCCTTATAGGCAACACAGACTTGGCAAGTTGAAATCCATGACTGGAATATGGCTCTGGATAGGAGGTAAAGGGGGTAGGGATAGCCTTCTAAATTAAGAAGGTACAGGCATAGCTCATTTTATTGCATTTCACTTTATTGTGCTTCACAGATCATCGTGTTGTTTTACAAATTAAAGATTTATGACAACCCCAAGATGAGCAAGTCTACCAGTGCCATTTTTTCAACAGCATGCGCTCACATCATGTCTCAGTGTCACATTTTGGTAATTCTCTCAATATGTCAAACTTTTTCATTGCCTTAATGATAATTTCATCCTCCACAAATGTTGGAACCAAAAAGGAGTGAATTTGATCCTAGATCTGATTCACACCAGCTCCTAGGGAGGGGCTGGTCACTGCTAATCGGGAAGGTAGAAACGATGTGAGCTTTAGTGGATAGTGAGCTCTCTCTCTCCTAGAATTTGGTATAGAGAAAGAAAAGAAAACTTGCTGTAGTTTGACATTCACTCTAAATTTAGGGGAAATGGAGTTCAAAGGCTTCCGAAGAAAGCTAGGTAAAATCCTATAGGGGAAATCAACCCCGGTGGAATGGGAAGTTCACAGAAATAAACTCTGAAGACATAAAAAGAAAAAAAATTCCAATGACAAGAAAAAAATAGCAATTGTCTTCAGACCAATATAAATATACTGGGAACTTGCCAATCAAAATCGATTTTAAAAAGGTAAAATGAAAACTGGGGCAGGTAACAGAAGGGAGGGGGGTAACAGAAAGACCCTGTCCTGTTAAAAATAGTGACAGGAGTAGTAAAGCACAAAATTAGTTGAAGCTGGAAAAAGAAGCTGAGGACAACAAAAAGGGGCTTTTAAAACTAAATAGAGAGAAAATGGAGGATCAAAGAAAGGATAGAACCCTTGTTTGCGATGGATGAGAAGATGACAACCAGCAACAGAAAGAAGGTAATGCTGCTTGATTCTTATTTTGCTTCTGTTTTCTCTGGCAAAGAGAAAGAACATTTTATTGGAATTGACAAACTCCAAATGGCTAACCAGTCACTGATACCCAAGACAAGTTAAGGAGATAGTGAGAGAACTCCTAGCTGCCTTTGATGAACTCAAGTCTGCTGCTCCAAATGGACTGCTGATTGATGAGCCACTGTTTGGAATATTTGAAATATAGAGATCAGACCGGGACTGGAAGAGAGCAAATGTCCTGATCCCTTCACTCCTCATAGAAGGGGATGGTCTGAAAACTATAGGAGTTTGATTTTGATGTCTGGAAATATCCCAGAACAAATGATTAAAGAAATAGTTAGTAAGCGTCTAGGAAAGGAGGGCGATTACAAAGAGCTATGATAGCTTCATCAAGAATAGCTCGAACCCCACCAATCTTATTATTTTTTACAGGGTTGTCAAACTGATTGATCAGAAGAATGCTGTTAAAGATAGAGCTTACCTGGATTTTAGCAAAACATCTGATAAAGTTGCTTGTACTATTTTTGTAAAACAACGATAGAGAAACATAGACTAGGTGATAATGTAGCTAGCTAAAACTGGCTGCAGCTCAGACTTAAAGAGTAGCCATTAATGGTGCACTATCAGCCTGCCAGAACTTCTCCAGTATAGCACCCCAGGAATCTGTGTCTGGGCTTGTGCTGGGTAGCAATTTAATCAGTGACTTGGATAAAGAGATGGTTGTCTTGCTTATCAAATTTGCAAAAGACACAAAGTTGAGAGGAACAGTTTACATAGTAGATGACATGAGTCAGGATCAAAAAATACCTTGACAGGCTAGAGTATTGTGTTGAATCTAATAAGGTAAAATTCACTGGCACTGAGTAAGACTTGACTCTCCCTTCACTTAACTTGAGATTTGGCTCAGGGATAATATTGCATCCCTTAGCATCTTTTCCAATATTAGAAGCATCTTTTTTCACTCTCCCTGAGTCACTGGGGCCATCCAAATAGTCTTTATTCCCTATTGCCAGCCTCAGACTCTCACTCTAGAGATATTACTCAACCACTTCTCCTTTGAGGTTCACTCTCTCCAAATATAGCACCCAAACCAGATTCTAGTGGCTGCTAATCTACTGAAACCCAAGAAATCCTCCCTTCTTTCATCTCCAGGAGAAGAAAAAAGGCCAATGCCCTCTTGTATAAACATGATCCCATCTTCTCCTTTATTCCGTAGCAGATTGGCAGAATTTTCCTACTATTATCCCTCCTCCTACTGATCTTCAATCTCTCCACAACTACTAGTTCCTTCTCTACTCTCTTTAAATATGGCTGTCTCCCTTATCTTCAAAAAAAAAACTATCACTAGATGCTACCATCTCCACTAGCTATGATCACATAAGTTTTCTCTTCTTTTCAGCTAAACTCCTTTAAAAAGCTATCAGCACTCAATGCCTTTCCTCCTACTTTCCTCTAAATGCTCTGTAATCTGGCTTCCAACTTTATTATTCAGCAGAAGCTGCTCTCTCCAAAGGTACAAAGATCTTTTTTTTTTTTTAAAAAAGTCTTATATTTTTACTTTACTAGTTTCCCCAGTAATCCTACCCCTCCCAGAAAGCTATCTTATATAGAAATAATATTTTTAAGACAAAAAAAAAGGAAAAGGAAAAAAATCAGAACAACCAAGCAATACATTGAAAAATACAGAAAACATGTGCAGTGTGCTACACCTGTGGACCTCCCATCTCTGCAAAGGGGTGGGTTGGGAGTATCCTTTCCTACCTCATCTTTTTAGTTATGCTTAATCTTTATAATTTTGTACCATTCATTTTTGACTTGTATGTGAGTGTGTTGTGGATGTTTTTTTTTCTGTTTACATTATTGTAGCTTTGTGTATGTTGTTTTGTTTTGTTTTTGTCTCTGCTCACTTCACTCTTAGTTCATATAGATTCATCATTTCTTATAGCAGAGTCATATTCCATTACCTGCCATCATCATTTGATTAGCCATTCCCCATGTCCATCAATGAATATTGACTTTGTTACTAGTTCTTTGCCATCACAAAAAGTACTGCTATAAATATTTTGTTGTATATGGAGACTTTCTTTGTATCAATTGCTTCCTTGAATAACAGAATATTTGGGTCAAATGGTATGGATATTTTATGTCACGTTACTTGCATAATTCCAAATTGCTTTCCAAAAGGGTTGTACCAATTCACAGCTCCACCGGCAATGAATTAACATTCCTATCTTCCCAGAACTCCTCCAATATTGACTATTGCCATTTTTTGTTATCTTTGCCAATTTGCAGGGTATGAGGTAAAACCTCAGGGTTGTTTTGATTTACATTTCCACTATTATTAGTGATTTGAATAATTCTTTCATGTGATTATAAATACTTTGCAGTTTTTCTTTTTGAGAATTGTTTGCTTATATCCTTTGACCACTTACCTAATGAGGAACTTATATTGATCTTAGATGAATTTGTTAAGTGCTTACATATCTTGGATACCAAAACCTTATCAGAAAATTTGATATAAAGATTTTTTCCCATTTGAGTGTTTTCTTTCTCATAGTAGGTCCATTAATTTTATCTCTGCAGAAGCTTTTTAGTTTCATGCAAAGTTATTTGTTTCATCTTTTATACTTGTTCCTATCCCTTGTTTAGTTAAGAACATACCTCCTAACAATAGCTATGAGCGTTATAGTATCTATTTCTATTCTAATTTTTATAGTATCGTCTTCAATATTAAAGTCACATATCCATTTAGAATTGCTTATGGAAGTTCTAAGCCTAATTTTTTACCAAACTGCTTTCCAGTTTTTCTAACAGGTTTTTTTTTTTAAATCAAATGAGTTCTTTCCTAAGTAATTTATGTTTTCTACTTTATTGAACACTAGGTTATTGAATTCCATTCTTTTTGATTTTTCCTTCTCTAGTCTTCTCCATTGATTTTCCTTTTTTTTAAGCAATATCAGATGGTTTTGATGGCTATTACTTTATGATATAGTTTGAGGTCTAGAAGTACTGTTCTCCCTTCATCCCTGTCTCTTTTTATCATTTACCTTGATATTCTACATCTTTTTGTTTTTCCAAATAAGTTTTCTTATTATTTTGTCAAGGTCTATAAACTATCTCTTTTATTATACATTAACTTTGTTTAGTATTGTTATTTTTATAAAACTGACACAGCCCAGCCATGAGCAATGAACATTCTTCCACCTCTTTAAGTTGTTCTTTATTTCTTTAAGGAGTACTTTCTAGTTGAATCTATGCAAGTCTTTCATATCCTTTGGTAGATTGATCTCCAGATTATGTAGTTAGTTGGAATGGGCTTTCTCTTTTTATTATTGTTCTTTAGATTTTGTTGTTATGTAGAAATGCTTTTGATTTTTGACGATTTATTTTGTAGCCTACAATTTTGCTGAAGCTGTTAATTGTTTCAATTAATATCTTCACTACCTCCCTATGATTTTCCAAGCATATTATCATATTATTAGTGAATAGGGATAGTTTTTTTCCTTTTTGTTATCCTTATGCCTTCAATTTCTTTCTCCTGTTTTGTGGCTACTGCTAACATTTCCAGGGCTATATCATATAATTGTGGGGAGAATAGCATCCTTGCTTTCCTGCTCTATTTATTAGAAAAGATTCTAGTGTATCCCTATTGCATATAATGTTTGGTTTTTGTTTTAGATGGATTTTTATGATAATTTTTAAAAAGGTTCCTCTACAACTTTTTATGGTTTTTAATGTTTTTAAGCATAAATGGGTATTGTACTTTGTCAATGGCTTTTTTTGCATCTATTGAAATAATCATGGGGTCTGAGATGTTTTGTTTTTAAAATGATTAATTATGTTGATTGAATGATCCTTAGTATAAATCCAACTTCATAATAATGAATGATTTCTTAAATAAATTATGATAGTCTGTCAGGATTTTGCGTAAAATTTTCGAATCAATATTTGTTAATGATATTAGTGTATAGATTTTCTTCTGTGTTTTATCCTTCCCTGGTTTAGATATTAGTACTATATTTGTCAAATAAAATAATTCTGGAGGGGTCTTTCTTTCTCAGTTTTTGAAAATAATTTGTGTAGTATGGATACTAATTGTTCTAAAAAGTTTCATAGAAGTCTCCTGTGACTCTCTCATGACTAGGCGGTTTTTCCCTCTGGTATTTCTTTTACAGCTAGTTCTGTCTCTTTTTCTGAGATTGGATTATTTTAGATCTCTATTTGGTCTTCTATCAATGAGTAGTTTATATTTTTGAAGATATTTCTCTCTTTCTTTTGTGTTCTTAGTTTTGTTAGCATATAATTATGCACAGTATGTTCTAGTTATTCTTTTTATATCTTCTGGTTTTGTTGTAATTTTGCCTTTCTTATTTACTATTTTGTTGATCCTATTTTTTACCCTCTTCTTTTTAATCAGATTGACTAAAAATGTATTGATTTTATTAGTCATTCTAAAGAGTTTTATCTTGGTTTTATTTATCATTCCTATGGGTTTTTTTTTGGTTTCCAGTTTATTTCTCCACTAATTTTCATTGTCTCCTCTTTTGTATTTATTTTAGATTTGTTTATTTTTTTGCTTTCTAATTTTTAAAATGCATATTAAGTTCATTAATCCTTTCTTTTTCTATTTCATTAATGTATGTTTGGAGGGTTGTAATATTTCCCCTGAGGACTACTTTAGCTATATCTCAGACATTTTGGTATGTTTCATCATTATAATTTTTTCCACATAATTATTGTTTCTTTGATTTGTTCTTTCACTTACTCATTTCCTTGTTAAATCTCCATTTGGGTGTGTGTTTTGTTTGTGGTCCCTGAAACAATGACTATTTTTATTGAGTTATAGTCTGTAAAGGATATTTACTATTTTTTTTACATTTGTCTATAATATCTCTATGCTCTAATACGTGGTCAATTAAAAAATGTTCATTGGTGCTAAGATACACACACACACACATACACACACACACATACACATACACACAAGCATTTATTCTTTTTAAGCCTACTAAGAAGATTCTATAAATCTTTTAACTCTAGTTTCTCAAGTAATTTGTTCAGTTCTAGATTTTCCCTTTTGTTTATCTTTCTGTTATACTTAGCCAAAACTGAGAGAGACAGTGAAATCTCCTATCACTAATATGTTACTATGTATTTTTTTAGCTCAGTTAATGTTTCCTAAAGTATAGGTGCTATATATGTTTAATATTTATATTGGTTTGTAGTCTATGGTTCCCTTCTTCATAATGTAGTTTCTTTGTTTATCCCTTTTTATGTTTTGAACATTTATTTTGGATTTGTCTGATAGCAAAAGTGCAAGTCCTGATTTTTTAAATTGACTTGGTATTTAGTAAATTTTTCTAGGCCTTAACTTTTATTCTGTGTGTTGTTTTTGTTTTTAAAATATATTTTCTGTAAGCAACAGATTGGGAATTTTGTTTTCTTATCCAATTTATCATTCTTTTTCATTTTATTGGATTGTTCAACCCATTCACATTTTAAATTACAAGAATTAGGTTTATATTTTCTTCTATTTATCTCTAATTTTTCTCAAGTTATGATTTTCCCCCTCATATGCTGTAAACACAGCACTATGTTTCCTCAGTTATTTTAGATTAATCTTTTTTATTGTAGCCCTATTCCCCTCAACTCTCTTCTTCTTACTCTTGAGCCTTTCCCACTCCCACCCCTGCTTGTATGTTACTCCTTTCCCTAGTGTTGAAGTTTTGCATATTAGTTCCCTTTTCTTTCTTACTCTTATCTGGCTATTTAATTCTTCCCCTCTTTTTTCCCCTCTCAATTAAAAAGTTAAAATTGAATACCCCTTTTCTCCTCCCCTTTAATTTATTTTGTTAATTAATTTTTAAAGGTTTGTTTTCTGCAACTTTTTCTAAAAAGAATTTATATTCCTTACTCCTCGCATTATTTATTGTCCATATTTATGCTTTTATTCTTTAGCTCATATCTGTTATATCTAGTCATTTTTTATACTCTGTATTCCTCATGCAATTAAAACTTTTGAGGTAGCTATTTTGTGTACTCCCTTCTAAACAATTTATGTTGTTGACTTGCAATGCTTACCCTCAGACCCATTTTTTTCTCTGTTGTGCTTCACTATTAGAAAAATACCAATTCCTGCAAGTGACAGACAGAATATTGCCCCATGGCAGGACTCTTCCTGTGTCCCAGATCATGCTGTTGATTATTGACCTTTGTCCTTTCTTTGATCGTCTTCCTCCCCCACTTATCTCAAAATCTCTTCCCTGGGTCTTTGCCCTCCCACCCTTTTGCTGTCAGTTGTCCCCAGGAACTCTGATACTCCTTCCCCTGAGGCAGCATGAGTGATCTCTCTGAACACCAAATCCATGTAGAGAACATCCTTTGTAAGGTCCCCATTTCCCTTTGTAAAATATCTCTCTTCCCCCATAGCAGTATTCATCAATAGTAACTCCTCCCACTACTGAAACAAGTTTTCTCCCTTTCTCCCTTTTTAAATTCCCCTTTTATCCCCTTGTCCATTTTTCTTTAGTTCTCTTCTTCCTGAAATTCAATAGGTGTTTTTTTTTCCTTCATTTTTAGCCTTTGATTTGATTAAGGAGCATCACATATTTCCCTCTATTTTCTTCCTCCTCTCCCCATTTTAATGCACCCTATGATTTTGTAATTTAGTTCCACAAAACAAACAAACAATATACAATGATTCACCTGTAGGCAGGATATTGTGAAGTTTAGTCCATGATGTTTTAGGCATATTTCTTCAGACCTATTTGACTTTGCTCTTACCCTTGCTTCATCTTGTACATTTAGAATGAAATCTCTTAATAGTCTGTAATACTAATGCATTGTTGGTGGAATTGTGAACTGATCCAACCATTCTGAAGAGCGATTTGGAACTATGCCTAAAGGGCTATAAAATTGTGCATACCCTTTGATCCAGCAATACCACTTCTAGGTCTACATCCCAAAGACATCCAAAAACCAGAAAAAGATCTATTTGTACCAAAATAGTTATACAGCTCTTTGTGTG
Source organism: Trichosurus vulpecula (assembly GCF_011100635.1). NCBI lineage: Eukaryota > Metazoa > Chordata > Mammalia > Diprotodontia > Phalangeridae > Trichosurus > Trichosurus vulpecula. The sequence goes on along the minus strand of NC_050576.1, from coordinate 145,438,035 downwards.
GTGGCTAAGAATTGGAAATCAAAGGGATGCCCATTAACTGGAGAATGACTAAACAAGCTATAGTATATGATTGTAATGGAATGTTATTGTGCAATAAGAAATGACAAGCAGAATGATTTCAGAAAAATCTGGAAAGACTTACATGGACTGATGCAACATGAAGTAAACAGAACCAGGAGAATGTTGTACACAGTAACAGCAGTATTGTTCTATGAAGAATTGTGAATGACAGATATTCACAGCAATACAATGCCCCAAGACAATCCCAAAGAACTAATGATGAAGCATACTATCCACCTTCAGAGAAAGAACTGATATTAACTGAATACAGATGGAAACATGCTATTTTGTATTTTCTTTCTTTCAATTTTTTTCCTTTTATTCAAGTCTTCTTATACAAAATGACTAATATGAAAATGTTTTACATAATTGCACATGTATAACCTGTATCTGATTGCTTATCATCTCATGGAGGGGGGAGGGGAAAGAGGGAAGGAAGGAGAGATAGAATTTGGAACTCAAAACTTAAAAATGTTTTCAAAAAATGGAAAAAATGGTCTGTCATTATTTTTTATTGTTGTCTTTGGTTGTTGTATTCGTTTACTCTTCTTGTGTTTCTGTTGCCTGGAGTATTTGATAAGCAATCTCTTCAGGTCTGGTTGTCTTTCGAAAACTGTTTTGAATGTCTTTATTATTGAACATCCATCTTTTTCCCATCTATAATTAGGCTGAGATTTGAAAGGTAGGTCACCTTGGGCTGCATCTAGAGCTCCATTATTGTCTGGAACATATTATTCCATTCCTTCCTGAGTTTTCTAGTGAGTACAGAATAGTTTTTTTGTGATCTGAATTTCCTTTTCTTTGTATTTGAATATCTTTTTTTTTGTTTGTTTTTTGTCAGGGCAATTGGGGTTAAGTGACTTGCCCAAGGTCACATGTATTTGAATATTTTTCTCCTGTGGCTTGCAGAATTTGTTGTTTCTCAATGAGATTGTTAAATTTAAGCATTATGTGTCTTGGAGTTTGTAGCCTTGGGTTTTTTTTTTCTTTTTCTGGAAGTAACTTTTGGATTCTTTCAATTGGTCATTTGTTTTCTGTGTTCAGAAGTTCCTGGGAAATTTTATTCTATCATTTCTTGCATTATAGTACTATAATCCTTAGGTTATCGCAATGAATATTTTCTTTGAGATCATTATGTTTTGGTTGTATCAAAATCATACTTTCTTTTAATGTAATTTCTTTTTGCTTCTCTTCTTCCAGATTGTATTTGCATTCCCAATCAAGGTGCACTTGTTTCAAAAAGTTAGAAATAGACATTTGTCTACCTCAACACCCACTTCATCACCAGATGAGGTTTGGTCAGATGCTTAGGTAGCCACAGTAGAGTTACGAGCAGGGCTGGAGCCAGTTCATCAGAGAGCATTTTTGGAGCTTAATAGAGGAGGCGCCTCCTCCGTTGGAAGTCACCGATTTTATATCATATCCCCAATTCTCTCTTCTATTTCTGTGTTCGGACTTGCCACAGAAGATTCAAGTTTTCCTACTCTGTCAGTTATTTCTACTGCGCAGGCCATTAGTTAGCTTTCACAATTCTTGTTTCTCTTTTAAACCATTTAGGAATAGTATGATATATTTCCATGTACTCATAATCCAGAGGGTCCTCAGTCAAATCAGGTATTTGATCATTTTCCTTAGTTTTGCAGTATTCATTCATAGATGCTTGAATTTGTTTATAAGATCTGAAGGCTATATTTCCTTCTCCTTATGCTCAAGGTCTTTGAGTTTTCTTCCCCTGAAATCTCTGGTAATTTCAGTTTCTCTTTTTCTCCCTTATTTTCCTCTATTCCTTACATTCTGAATTCCTCCCTTCTAGTGGTGGTTATCCTGGGGGCTAGATCTTGAAGCATCTCACCCTCCTATACTGGGCAATTCATGGTTCACCAGGCTAGGTCTCTGCCCCAAGTGACTTCTGGGGGACAAAGCTAGCCCCAGATGGATGCTGGTCTCTTTCCCTCAGGCTTCATGGAGCACCACCTAAGATCCCTCCCTTCTCTCCCCCCACCCCCTGCCAAATTCTCTGCCCTGTTCCTTTTATTCTTTAGTTGTCTGGCTCAGCAGTGCTAGTACTGCCACACTGCTATTGCAACCTGGACAAATTTCTGCCATTTGGAATTTGGATCTCCATTGTACTGGGAGGAGGAGAGGTGGGTTGAGGTGGAGAGTTGAGCTCTATTATAAGTCTGGACATATATCCTACCCTAATCCCTTTGGTGCTCTGCTCTAAGTTCTGTAGTAACACAGAACACTGCTATGTGGCTGTTGCAGCCTGAGCAAATTTTTGCTGTTTGAGTTTCCATGGTGCTGGGAGAAGAAGGGTGGGTAGGGAGTGGGGTGTGAGGTTGAGTTCTGTTCTAAGCCTATGGGTTGGCTTATGCAGCCTTGCTGCTGGAAGGGTGGTAAGCACTGGGGGCTACCTTTCTTAGTGAGCAAGAGTTAGGCATTAGTTCATGGATTTTTTACCTTGTTTGGGTTCTTGGTGTCCTAGACCAGGGCTGTCCAAAATGTGTCCCACGGTGCAATTTATGCGGCCTGCCTACAAGCATAGAAATTTACATAAATGCTTTAGTAAACGAAGCCCAGCTACCACAGAGCTCTCACTAAAATGGCAAATCAAAATATATTATCTGTTGTTTCAATAAAAACCTAAGGTTGGACAGCCCTGGCCTAGACCATGCAGACAATTAAAATTGCTTTATCTCTGGCATATAATTACTTACTATATTCCAGGCATTGTGCTAAGCATTGGGGAATAGAAATAGAAGCATAAAGACAGTCCTTGCTCTCAGTGAGCTTACATTCTGATAGGGGAAGACACACATAAAAGGAAGCTGAAATAAAGAGGAACCCTAGGGGTATTGCTAGGGTGATGGAAGGGGCTAGGTTGAGAAAGTCCTGAGAGTCAGGAGTGCAGCCTGGAGAGGAGTGAAGATGTAACTAGCTTGGAGGGTACTTCCAATGTGTGAAGTCCAGGCAGGGGAAGAGTGAGCTTCCAGGGTGAAGAGATTTCTATGGCAGGGTGGGGAGAGTCAGCAGTGTAGCCTGGAGAGGGATGAAGAAGGCTTCTCTTCTCTACAGTTCAATCTCTACAGAGCTGGCAAATAGACATTAAGCACATGTCGGACCAATGTCACTTCTCCGTATAAGAAGCATCTACTTTTTCCTTCGAAATGTAGACCAATCCTGGCTCTGCTCCCAACTAGCTGGGTGACCTCTTTGGGCCTCAGTTTTGTCATCTTGAGAAGGATGGATTTAGATAGGTGATCTTTCCAGCTCTCCCTCCTTGGCTCTGACTACTGACTTCCTTGGCTTCCTTTAAGTCCCAACCAAAGTCCCACCTTCTCCAGGAAGCATCCCCCAACCCCTCTTACTCCAGTGCCTTGCCCCTGTTAATTATTTTCTATTTATTCTACATATAGCTTGCTTTGTATATATTCGTTTGCATGTTGCCTCCCTCATTAGATTGTAAGCTTTGTGAGGGTAGAGACTGTCTTCCCTGCCCCCCCTTTTTGTATGTCTAGTGCTTAGCACAGTGCCTGGCCCATAGTAGGCACTTAATAAATGTTTATTAGATGAATGAATGAATATTACTTGAATCCTTCATGATGCTTAAAGCCCCTTCCATAGATACCCATGGGTAACTTTGAATACAAAATCAAAAAAAAAGAAACCTGTGTTTTATTGTTTTAAGCCTCAAAAAAATAAATCAAAAGAACTATGTGCTTCCTTTGTGTTTAAGTAGGAGTAAATCTGTGCTTCTTATTCTTCAGTGAGCTGAGAGAAACTTTGGTTGAAAATAACAGGTGGGAAAAGGGAAAAGGGAAACAGGTGGACTAGTCCCTGGGGCCCCATGAAGTCAAGAAAAGGGGTGACTGGTAATCCAGTCCAGATCCATGAAAGGGCCCTGAAGACTTACAGTGATGGGAAGCCCATACCTACAGCTCTTTATCTGAACCCCATGGAGTTTTGATCCCATAGCTTACCTTTCACCACTACCCCTTCTCAAACCAGTTTCCTTCCAAATCCTCACCTGAGAGTCTCCATCATTTTGTCTTTCCCTGGTCCCTTTTCTCTAACTTCCTACTCCTATCCTCCAATCCCTTGTACTAGTGGTTTTGAGTTCTAAACAACCTACAAATGAACATTTTGAAGACAACATTTAAAATCTATTTCAAAATCAGGAAGGCTAACACATGATGATGTTTCAAAAATTTTTACATGAGATTCTAGGGCCTGACCCCTAGAATCTCTAGTTCTTAGAGGCAAAACCCTATCTCCTTTTTGTGGTAAACGATGATATATAGTTTTAGGGAGAAAACTTATGGGGAATTGAGTTGTAGGAAGGTCAGAAGAGCCTGTACATGTGGAAGATTGCCTTCTATTTTTAGCTCTGTCACTGTTTGGTTTAGGTGACCTCAACTGAGTCACCTAATCTCTTAGAATGTTAATAAAGTCTAGGCTCCTGAAACTTCTTATTTGTGTCTGTTAATGTAGTTAAAGGGTGCTACACATTAGTCTACATTGCTAACCTGGCTGCAAAACTATATTGTGCTTGTTCATTTATTCATCCATTATTTCAATGGATTTATTTATTGAGTGACTACTTTATAAAAGGTACCATACCAAGATCCAAAATTGTATAAAACACAGGATCATAGATCTAGAGTTGAAAGGATCTCATAGGCCATTTAATCATCTAGTCCAACCCTCACATTTTACAAATGAGGAAACTTGGACACATAGATAGTGAAGGTTAAAGGTGGAAGTTGAATCCAGGCCCTCTGATTACAGACCCAGCAGCCCTTCCATTGTGCTATATCTACTTCGCTAGTCCCTGTCCTTCAGGAGCTTATAATCAAGTAAGGGTGAGGACTCTTTTAAATATCTAAAATGTAAGGATAAATGAGAACAGCGTTGTATGAATGGTTCCATTTAAGCACTAAAGAGGGCACAAGGGAAGAGATCCCTTCTGGAATGTGACCAGGGAAGGCAGTAGAGTTGAATTCTGAAGAATGGACAGAATGTCCCTAATTGGGAACTTTGAGGTAAACTCAAAAACCATGATCTTGAAGTCCAGAATCTCCCCAGATTGTTAGGGAGTCAATAGTATAGTCTTAGCCTTCAATCAGTTAAATAAACTTATTAAAAATATTTGATTATGAAGATTTAATCTTTGAAGAATTTAATATGAAGAATACATGGAAGCATGGGAAGACATATGAACTGATAAAAAGTGATCGAAATAAAATCAGTAATTACATATATACAATGATGACAATAATGCAAATGAAAAGAACAACAAAAACTCCAAACTCAATATTGTATGATTATAATGGTTAAGCTTGTCCACGAAGAAAAAAGAGAAAATGTATCATCAGCTATTCTTTGCAGAGTGTGGAACACTGAATATCTTGCCAGACTCCTTAATGCGTATGTAGGTAGTTGTGGCAAACTGCTTTTTTTTTCCTCTTTCTTTTTTATTTATTTATTTTGGTTCTCTGAGTAGGGGAATGGGAAAGGTTACATATGGGAATGAAGGTAATATGAAAACAAAATATCAATAAAAATGTGGAGAGTGTTATGGTAGATATACATAATATTCTTATTCCAGTAAATATAAGAAAATAAAATATGGATGAAATTTTAAAAATAAAATGAATTATTTATATTTAAAATATCATTGATTTAAAAATATCTCACTAAGTAAATATTAGTCACTGATTCCTAGGACTATATGTTGATAGACATGACAATGATGCATTTGCTGATTAGAGGTGTTTTTTTTTAATCTCTAAATCAAAGACAATTGATTTAAAATTTTAACTACTTCTTTAAAAAAAAAAGAAAAAAACAGTTACCATGTTTTTAGGTTTAATTGTGTAGACTCAACAAAACAAGTCACTTTAGCTTCCTGGTACTTGGAATATACCAAATGAGATGACTCTACTCTGGAGTAACCATTGAACATTTGTTCAGAGTGCCAGCAGCTTTTGCGGTTGCTCCTGGTTCATTCCAACTAGTCCTTTTATGTGTTTAAAAGGCAGGACTGAGTTAGCACTTCAATGACAGCTGCAAAGACAGTCTATTATGGCACATAAGGGGTCAGACATTTCCATTGGGGAAATTAGCAGGAGTCTCCGTGTTAGCTCCGTTATTGTCAGTCACTGGAATATATATGACTGGCAGGTCAGACATCACTTTTCCTGTCTCCATAGGATCATAGCATTTAGAGTTGGAAGAGATCTCAGAGCTCATCTAATCCAATTACCTCATTTTACAGATGAGGAAACCGAAGACTAGAAATGTAAAATAGCTTGCCTAATATTATAAAGGTAGTAGCAGAGCGAGGATCCAAGTCCAGATCCATTGAATTTCTACTTTTGTTAATGTCAATCTCAGTTTAACTGTGTTGATCAACAATCTTGATTTCGAAATTCAAATACAAAAGTTTAATTAGATACTGGAAATACCATTTTATGGTTGTATCTTTGGGAACTGGCAAGTCACTGAAACCAATATAAGTTCCTGGTGTTTTTTTTTCCTTGTTTTTTTCTTTGTGTCTAGGCGACTGGCTGTAGGAGCCTTTAAAATAATGAAAGAAATCGAAGCCTTGGAGATAGGTAGGTTTTTAAGAACTGGGTCCTAGGGCACAGCTGCCTGTCTAGGTAGTAGCAGATATAGAAGCCTTTGTGGCAGGTCCACAGAAAAGGGAGTATGCCACACCTTTAGTAAAGGGTCTTCATTCCAGGGTGAGGAAACATCGAGTTGGAGGCCAGTGAAAAACAGGGCTTTTAAAGGTGGTGTGGGAAGGCTTGGCTTCTCTGCTTTTCACGAGAAAAAGTTTCCAAGGTAGCAAAAACTGTTGGAGACTGGGATGGAGGAGTTGTAAAATCACACAGCGGACCACTAATGTCCTGCGCTTCCACCCCTGCACCCAGTTCTTGAAAACCAAGGGGGAGGTGGGGTGGGCGTGGAGAAGATAGATAAGGATTGAGGAATGGGGAGTGAACTGCTGAAAAAGCTTTACTTTTGCAAGAGACACACAAAGATCTTGGCGTGGGAAGCTGGGGAGAAGAGAGAAGACTGGAGAGCAAAGGGAAAAGAGAAGCGGAGGTGGGACTTCTACGCGTGGGGTGGGAGACAGCGCTTACAGCTCTGGCGGGACTGAGAGCAAAGGGGTGGGATGAAGGTGGGGGGTGTTTGGGGTGGGGAAGGGGAGCAGGCGCGGCCTGGGCTGACTCACGTGACAGGTGGCGGGGATATTAAGCAGCAGCGGCCCAGGCTCTGAGCCTGAGCTGGTGCTCGCTGGAGACTCATCCACGGAGGCGAGGCTCGTTCGGCTGCGAGAGGGGCGAGCGCGAAGGTCAACGTGCGCACAGGTAGCCAGCTCACCGACCCCCGCCACCTCCCACCTGCCCAGCCGGCCCGACGTCGCGCGCACCTGGGGCTTCTCGGTGTCACCAAGTCCCTCCCCCCCGAGAACTGGGATCCCGAAGTAAGCTGCGCCTTCCGAGGAGGGAGAAAGCCCTGCCGCCTCCCTCGCCTGCCCTGCGGCTGAGTCGCTCTCGGAACCGCCCCAGCGCGTTTGTCGTTGCTGAGAAGCTGAGCCAACCTGAGCGCCATGAACCAGATAGAGCCAGGTGTGCAGTACAACTACGTCTACGAGGATGACGAGTACATGATCCAGGAGGAAGAATGGGACCGCGATCTGCTCCTGGATCCCGCCTGGGAGAAGCAGCAGAGAAAGGTCAGCAAAAGGAATCGGGCGCCGCCGTGGCCCTAAGGTGTTTCTTGTGTCTAGGCTAGGTGCAAAACCCCGTAGATGAGCCCCGGGATCTGCGGGTGATACCTGCAGAGTTAAGCACTGTCACGACCTTTCTTATTTCTATCCCATGGGGATGCTTAGGAAGGAATCCATTTTCAGAAATGGAAACATTATTGTGTATTGTGTGTGTGTGTGTGTGTGTATGTATATATGCAACATAGGTTTTTACAGCAGTTCAAATCTAATACAGATCTTGAAAAATGATCGACACGTGTCTCAAAAGTCTTAGTGCGATTTTAAGCTTTTAATATCCTCCATATATATGTATGTGTATATATGTACATATATATATAAATACATATATGTATATATATGGATCATAGAAAGAAGGATTGTTGGGTGGTTGGAGTAATAATATGAAAATGTTTAAATCTTATGGGGAAAAGAAACCCAACCCTAGAGTTTCATACTGACCCTCAAACCAGCAGAGGAATTATGTTCACCCTTTATGAGGAAGTTTTATCAGTCTCTTCCTTTCCAATTAGTAACGACCTTACAGGGTAATTGTAAAGAAAGCTCTAATCACTATATAAAGTGAGCTGGAATCATTGATAAGTTATTTATTATTAATACCAGTAATAGGATAACAAGGCTCTCTGCTTTATCTCTCTTTCAGAGAGATGCTCTCATGAGTTAATTAAAGGATGTCTGTTGAGTGCTTTAGGCCCCTTGGAGGGAGATTCTATACGAATACCAGATGGTATTATTCACTGAAAAGACATTTTATTACACTCTTTAAATATAGTTCATTGAGGTAAGCACTGGGGACAGAGGAGTCAGCCAGGTTCTAAAAACACTGACTCTGCCTCTCCATTCTGGTTGGCTGTTGTCTGATCCAGTGGAACATTCCACTGCTTCTTGATCCTCTTGGTTGGAACAAATAGGGAATGTTCACCAGGAGGTTAAAAGCTATAGCCCTTTTATTGGGCAAGAAGACTCCTCAGGCAAGCCAATAGAGACCTCTTAACCCGAATCCTCTGGTCACATTGTCCTGATAAAAGTAATATGGCTTTATGGTTTTTCCTTCCTTCTGGGGGGTGGAGCAAGAGAGAACTTCCCCTTCTAAGGGATTGACTTTAGGATGAGTGAATGACATGTGTGTTCAGCCATATATGTACTCTCACTAATCATGTATGTACCTCTCTCACTAATTCATCCATTTACCCACCAACTCCAACTCCAAATGGATATGATTGTATATGCATATATGTATGTATGTATGCATAGGAGATTAGAGTCTGAGCGTTTATACAAATCATCTATTCCTCTTGCCTGGAGCTTAGTCCCTCTTGTCACCATCTTGGTGTGTTGAAATACTTAGGTCAGGTCCTTCATGAAGCTTCCTTTCCATGCCCATACCCATCTTAAAATGATTTCTCTCTCCTCAAAATTTTAATAGCACTTTGTGCAGAACTCCTTTATCATTCTTACTTGACCACATCTCCTTGAGGGAAGGAATTGTGGTGTCTCCCTCCCCCGCAGTACCCACAGTGCTTTGCATACAACAGAGACATAATCAATGTTTGTGGATTAAATTGAATGAGAATAGAGAACACATCACATTCACACTTCTCCACTCCCAAATAACTACAGTAAAGAGTTCTTCCTTTAGATAACTGACACATTTTGTCCAGTAAGTAACAATGTACCATACTATTTCCTTTCTTTTATATATTGAGAGATTTTCTTTTGTAAACTATTTCTTAGAGGATCTTTTTTGATTAAAAAAGTATTACATCTTAATCTCCTAATCCTAATTCCCAATAGACCATTTTTTCCACTTTAAAATCTCAGATGTTAATAAATTAATAAATTGAAAGTTCAATTGAAGAGGAAAATCTTAAGATTTCAAAACTTATGGGAAGATTTTTCACAAATTATAGTGAGGGAAATGCAAACTCTCAGGAATGTTAGTTGTGTACTTTTTTTCATTAAATATCACTGCCCAGCAGATGAATTCTATTTTTAGAAATCAGCTATTCAGATCGAATAATAAAGCAAGTTCATGTGATTAAATTCAAAGAAATAGCTAAAGTTAGTCTTATTTTCTAGACAGTGAATTGTGTTGAGTGTGGTATCCTGTTCCTCAAAGAAAACAAACTCTTTTTCTTCCTCCAGTCTTTCAGTTTTGATTTGTATTATTCAAATTTTTTTAAATGTTTACGTAGGGTTTTGTTTATATAAGCCAATAAATCTGTTTCAAAGTTTGCTTTTATTTCTCTGTGAGGAGAAATCATATGCCTAAGAAAAATATGTGAGATCCATTTGGGGGGGAATTACTGTTTTTTTTTTATTAGAGAACAATAACAGGCTAGAATTAATGTGAATTTCTGCACAACACACTGACTTATCTTCTGGGACACTGAATTTTTAAACCCCATTTAAATGTAATGTAATGACTCTGTTCTAAATTAAACAAATAGATGTGGGATACTTAACTGCTTGAATTGGTATAAGTTAAGTTGTTTTAATCTGTCCACTTTAAAACACTTGGGGGATATATATTAAAGAACAGATCTAGAATTCAGGGAGCTTACAATGTGATTAAAGAGTTTATAATGAGAATTCTGTTTGTTTAAGTCTGGTTAAAAAAATAGGAGATAATGTACTAGAAGAATTAGATCTAAGTTATCAGTGCTTTTTAAAAAACAGCACTAAATATGTTTTTAAAAATAATTCCCTATTCTACTTTTGTTAGAGAAGATACACAAACTCTTAACTTTGCTCAAGTCAGTAATGTAATACTGAACTGTGATCTCAGTGCAGCCCTCACAGTGGACTGCATTTATGTCCTATGAGACAATCTGTTGGATCAGGTCAAAAATAAAATGCCATTGTTTCTATTATGGGCTACCCTCTTCACACTTGCCATTTCAGTGATATGCCTGGTATGAAATCTGTCAACAGATGCTGGTAACACATGATGACGTCTATAGGGTTACAATGGATGCAGCACCTAATAATAACCACAGTTCAGAGGGTTTCATGGTCTACCTTAATCCCGGCTCTTTAGTTTGGAATTCCTTCTTGCAGAAGGACTTTAGTGAGTGTGGTGTCCTTTTGCAAAAGGAAGCAGTATGGTAGACAGTGTGGCATGGAGGATAGAGAGCTGGCCTTGAAGCTAAGAAGACCTGGGTTCCAGTGGCATCTCTCACACATATTGGCTATTTAACTCTGGGCAGATTACTTATCCTCTTAGGACGCTAGGCAGTTTTAAGACTGTAAGTTTTAGAGAAGGTTCTGACCTGCATCTGTAAGTTTCCTCACCTGGGAGTTCCTTATACCAATGAAATAACAGGTCTAGTCCCCATCCTTAACTCTGTGGAAGTTCTGGTGGATTTATTATGAATATAAATAACCAGATGAGAGTATTAACTTTATCTTTCAGGTGTGCCTTTTATTGCTAGGGATAGGAAAATACCTCATGATATATGTGAATTTTGTCAGTGTGGATATTTTCTCGATTAACACAGATCATAGCTCCTGTTTACCTTTAATAGGTGATTTTTTTTTTGGTAGGGGGAATTTCTAAGGCTAAAATGTGATCACCTTGTGGCTAAATCTTCTGATAATGAACCTCTCCAAATTTAGCTAGACTGATACTTAGTTGATAAATAGCATCAATCCCTGAGCCCTTACTAGAAGCCTTTTCAGCTTGGTAAAACCTGTTTTGAATTTACATGACTCTAGCATAGTCTTTGAGAACCCAGAATTGCCTCCGCAATACCATGAAGTATTGGAGGTAGGACTTTAATGGAGGAGATATTCTGTAAAACAAGATAATTATCACAATGAATGATCAACTTCTGGATAGAAAAAATTAGCAATAGTGTCAACTTTAAGGTTTGAAATTGGAATGTTGAAAGGATTGAGATGATGGGGTTGTTCATTTGTGTTCATTGCAGTGTACCACACATTATTTAATTATATCTGATGCAATGTTGGGGTGTCTTCCTTTTCAAGCTAAGTACAGCTCCTTACAGCGTACTGTTGAGTATTTTTGTAACTCATTTCCTGGAAGCAAGCCACTTCTGTAACCAAGGACATTCTTTTAATATATGTTTAGCTATTAACTGAAACCTAATCATCAGGTGACTTGTCAAAGCAACAATGCTGAAAATATTTGTTCTCTCAGTAGGCTCAGAACTCTGTATTTAATGCTTATCTTTGTAGGCACCAATCCAATCCCTATATGGTAATAAATTGGCATGTATATAAAGTGTCCATGTATATAGATAGAATGTATACATATCTTCAGTTAACAGTTCATGGAGAAACTTTGGGTGGGGTGTTGGAGGGAAAGAAGGAAAGGAATAATTATTTGCCATATCTGGAGCTCTCTTTTTTTTTTAAACCAAAAAATTCAAGAAGAAGGTGACAAATAGGATACAGTGGAGTTTTCCCTCATAGCTCACAATGTAGGCAAGATCAATTTATCATGGGAGTACACATCTATCAGTCCTGTCATTTCTATGCTAAAACATTGCCAAATAACATTGACTGTGTGGAAGACTACTTATTCAGAGCCAGCTGCCAGAGAGCTCAGGATTCAATAGATAATTAACCTAATGGTCTGGTGTACCTGGCATGTTATGCTACCTATTTCTTAAAACATTGTGCTGCGTAGATCCTAACTTCAGGTTAGGTATGGTATACTCTCTTGAGGGGAAAGAGGAGGAGGCCAAAGCTCATTCCACCATACCATACTCACTGTGTTCTCTGAGGAAAAGAGATGTTTAACTGAATAATGGTTTGAATTTAGTAAATATTTGTTGAATTGCACTTGAATTGACCTGACTTGCTCAAGAAAAGGTTCTGCTTGGCAAATAACCCCAAATGCCCTTTGTATTACTCAATCTTCTTTACAGCCCCTATCCTATCCTTTATTTAAGTATTCTATTTTCTGTTAATCTGGACAATTTATATTTTTGTAAATATTGATCCACTTTACTTAAATTGTTAGATTTATTGGCATATAATTGGGCAATAGCTCCTAATAATTGCTTTAATTTCATCTTCATTGGCAGTACAATTATCCTTTTTATTTTTGATATTGGTAATTTGGTTTTCTTTCTTTTTGAAAATCAAATTGACCAAATAGTGTATTGGGTTTTTTTTTCATAAAACCAGCACCTAGTTTTATTTATTAGTTCAATGGTTTTCTTAGTTTTGATTTTGTTAATCTCTCCTTTGATTTTCAGGATTTCTGATTTTGTGTTTCATTGGGGATTTTAAATTTGTTGTTCTTTCTAGGTTTTTTTAGTTGCATGCCCAATTCATTGATTTGCTCTTTCTCTGTTTTATTGATGAAAGCAGTTAGAAGTATAAATTTTTCCCTAGGTACTGTTTTGGCTGCATCCCATAAATTTTGGTTTGTTGTCTCATTGTTGTCATTCTCTTTAATAAAATTGCTTATTGTTTTTCTGTTTTGTTCTGAGAATCACTCTTTTCTTAAGATTAGATTATTTAGTTTCCAATCAATTTTTAACCTATGTTTCCATGGTCCTTTATTGAATGTAATTTTTATTGCATTATGATCTGAAAAGGATTCATTTAATATTTCTGCTTTTCTGCCTTTGGTTGTAAGGTTTTTATGCCCTAATACATGATTAATTTTTGTGAAGGTTCCTTGTACAGTTGAGAAAAAGGTATACGCCTCTCTATTCCCATTCAGTTTTCTCCAGAGGTCTACCATATCTAACTTTTCTAAGATTCTATTCATCTCCTTACCACCTTTTTTGTTTATTTTATGTTAGATTTATCTAGTTCAGAGAGGGGAAAGTTGAGGTCCCCCACCAGTATCGATTTACTGTCTATTCCCTCCTGTAATTCATTAAACTTTTCCTTTAAGAATTTGGATGCTATGTCATTTGGTGCATATGTTTAGTATTTATATTACTTTATTGTCTATGGTATATTTTAGCAAAATGTAGTTTCCCTGCTTATTTCTTTTAATTAGGTCTATATTTGCTTTTGCTTTCTCTAAGATTATTATTGCCACACCTGTTTTTTTTTAACTTCAGCTGAAGCATAACAGATTCTTTTCCAGCCCCTTATTTTTACTCTGTGTCTATCTCTTTGTTTCAAGTGTGTATCTTGTAAACAGCATGTTGCTGGATTCTGGTTTTTAATTCATTCTGCCATCTGCTTCTGTGTTATGGGTGAATTCATCCCATTCACATTACAATTATGTTTACTAACTTTGTATTTCCCTCCATCCTATTTTTTTCCCTGTTTACCCTTTCTCCCTCCCTCCTTTCTCTCTCTCTCTCTCCTCCCCTCCTCAAAAGTTTGTTTTGCTTCTGACCACTGCCTCCCTTAATCTGCCCTCCCATGTGTCAATATCATCCTACCTTCTCTTATCCTCTTCCCCTCCTACTTGGCTGTAATGTAAGATCAATTTCTATACTCAACTGAGTTATTCCCTCTTTGAGCTAATTCCATTGAGAGGAAGGTTCAACTGTTGCCCTCTTTCCCCACCCCTATCTTCCTCTCCATTGTAAAAGCACTTCCTTTCATAACTCTTTTATGTGAGATAATTTATCTCATTGTACCTTTCCCTTCCCCCTTTTCTTAGTGCATCCCTCTTTTCTCATCTCTTAATTTTATTTTTTGGAAATCATCCCATCATAGTCAACTCATACCTGTGCCTTCTGTCTATATATCCTCCTTCTAATTGCCCTAATACTGATAAAGTTCTTGGGAGTTATAAGTATCTTTTTCCCGTATAGGAATGTTAACCATTTAACTTTTTGATTTCTTTTTCATGTTTACCTTTTTATACTTCTCTTGAATCTGGTAGTTGAAAGTCAAAATTGCTATTCAGCTCTGGTCTTTTCATTAGAATGCTTGAAAGTCCTCTATTTCATTAAATATCCATTTGTTTTTCCCCTGAAGGTCCTTTACTCTCTGGAATATCATATTCCAAGCCTTCCGATCCTTTAATTTGGAAGCTGCTTAATCTTGTGTGATCCTGACTGTGGCTCCGCAGTATTTCAATTATTTCTTTCTGGCTGCTTGCAATATTTTCTCCTTGATCTCGGGGCTCTGGAATTTGCCTATAATATTTCTAGGAGTTTTCATTTTGGGATTTCTTTTAGGAAGTGATTGGTGGATTCTTTCAATTTCTATTTTACCCTCTGGTTCTAGGATATCAGAGCCCCTTTCCTTGAAAGGTCATGTCTAGGCTCTTTTTTTTATCATGGCTTTCAAGTAGTCTAATAATTCTTAAATTATGTCTTCTTGATCTATTTTTCAGATCAGTTTTTCAAATGAAATGTTTCACCCTTTATTGTATTTTTTTTTATTCTTTTGACTTTGTTCTCTTCCTTCTTGATGTCTCATGGAGTCATTAACTTCCACTTGCCCAGTTCTGAGTTTTAAGTAATTCTTTTCTTCAGCGAATTTTTTGCATCTTTTTTCCATTTGGCCATTCCTATTATTTAAGGTCTTATTTTCTTCAATACTTTTTGTGCCCCCTTTACCAAGCTATTGACTTTTTTCATAATTTTCTTGCATTGCTCTAATTTCTTTTCCCAGTTTTTCTTCTGCCTTTCTTATTTGATTTTTAAAATTATTTTTGAGCTCTTCTAGGAATTCTTGTTGAACATATGTCCAATTCACATTTTTTCTTTGATGCTTTCCTTATAGATGTTTTAACATCATTGTCTTCTTCTGAGTTTGTGTCTTGATCTTCCCTGTCACCATAGTAACTTTTTATGATTAGGTTCTTTTTTGTTGTTGTTGTTGTTATTTGCTCAATTTTCCATCCTATTTCTTGTCTTTTAACTTTATGTTAAAGTTGGGCTCTGCTTCTAGGGTGGAGGGGGTATTATCACAAGCTTCAAGTTTTTGTTCTGCTGTTTTCAAAGCTGGTTCTGAGGATCTGTAAGTTATTGGTACTTCCAAGGTGGTCTGATCTAAGGAGAGTTGTGGTCACTGCTCTTCTGGCCTGTGCTCTGGTCTTAACCCAAGAAGGGACCTTGTTCCCCTATAGCCACAGATGCTAGTGCGCCTGTTAGCTCTAGAGCGGGGGACCTGCTCTTCGGCAGTCACAAGTGCTAGTGTTCCTTTCTGCCTTGGAGCTAAGACCAGATCCCCTGTTCCCTTGTGAGAGACAACAAGCACTCTTCTCCACCCTGGAACTGAGACCAAAGCCTCTACTCTCTAGTGGCTAGCAAACATTAATGCTCCCCTTAGCCCTGGGATTGCAATCTGGTACTACATATGGGCAATGCAACAGGGTCCTGAATCAGCACCAGCAAAGGGTCCCCTATAATATCTTTCTGATCATTTGTCCAACCTCCATACTGTTTGTGGGGTGAGAGCTTCCAACACTATTGCTGCCCCTAATGCAGTTGCCTTCAACTCTGCTGCTGGCATTGCCAAGGTGCTGCTCCTGGCCCGATTACCACTCTGGTGTGACAGACCTTTCCTACTCGATGTCCTAAGTTGTCTTGGACTGAAAAATTGTTTTACCCTGACCTTTTGTTGGTCCTGCCATTCAAGAATTTCGATTTGAAGTGTTTTAAAGTTGTTTGGAGGAGAATTTGGGAGAATTCAGGTGAGTTCTTGCCTCTACTCCAACATCTTGGCTCTGCCTTCCCCCAATAACCTCAAAACCAAAGTCCCTATGGCACCATTCTCCTAATGTACATGGTGTTCCCAAAGGCATAGGGCAATTATAAGCTTTAATAGCTTAAGACTATACTAAGCTTTAATAGCTTAAGACTATACTAAGATTTTTGCAACACCTTTTTTGGAACACTATTCTATTGCCTGGGCTGTAGGCACAAAATGTATAATGCCTCTTTGAGAGTAGTTTGCCTTTGTATATCCAGTCCTTGGCACCTAGTAAAAGATTAATAAATGTTTTCCCACTCATTTTTAATTCATTTATTCATTCAGTAGAATAGCTTGCTATGCATTGTTGGAGATGAAAAAAAGAAACTTCTTTACCCACAAGGTGCTTATTTATCATCTAGTTTGGGAAATGAAAAATACAAATCTGATATAGAAGTAATATGGAACTAAGAGCAAGAATGTTCAATGACTAGTGTTACACCTAAGCTAGTGCTACAAGAGGCAAAAAAAAAAATAAAGGAGGAAGAGCAATCAATGTGGCAAGGAGTAACATAGGAAGGCTTCATGAGGAAGTAGGGTCAATCAGTCAATCAGTAAACATTTATTAAGTGCCTGTTGTGTGCCGAGCATTATGCTGAGTGCTGGGGATTCAAAAAGAAGCAAAAGATAGCCCCTTTCCCTCAAGGAACTTACAATCTAATGGAGGAGAAAAGATGCAAATAAGTATATGCAAAGCAAGGTATATATAGGATAAATTGGAGATAATTATCAGAGAAAAGGCACTGGAATTAACAGGAGTTGAGGAAGATTCCCTTTAGAAGATGGGATTTGATTTGGTCCTTGAAAAATGGACAGATTTTGGAGAGGAAGAGGAAGAGGGAATCCATTTCAATTTGGGGAGATACAATGAACAAAGTTGTGGTAGAGAAAATTAGAATGCTGTAATAATGTACCCTTGGATTTATCTTCACCTCTTCATTTTGCCATAATCCCTCAGTTTCTTTTAATTTCCAAGTCTTGCCAATTCTACCTCTGCAGCATCTAGGAGCCTTACCCACAAGTATTGCCATAGCTCAGGCCTTCATTGTCTCTCACTTCATAGATTGAGAGCCTTAGAGGTCAGCTGATCCAGCCCCTCATTTATAAATGAAGAAACTAAGGTCCAGACTAGTTAAATGTTTTGTGTTCTGTCCATTAAACCATGTCTTCCCTTGTCATGGGACTTTCTTTCTTTCGTCTTTCTCCTTTTTCTTTCTTCTTCTTTCCTTGAGTTACCTGTGTCTTCGGACTGTGTGGTATAGTGGAGAGAACACTAGATTTGGAGTCAGGTCATCTGAGTTTGAATCCGGGTTCAGCCACTTATTAGGTGCATGAATGTGGGCAAGTCACTTAACCATTTAGGGCCTTAGCTTCCTCATCTATATAACACACATGCTGGACTATATGATTTCTAAGATCTCTTCCAGCTCTTACACAGAATTAAAGCTCATTATGATTCTGTTAGCTATGAATTTACATTCAGATCGGTCTACCTGCTTCCAGTTTCTCCCCATCCCCCACATTGCTAAAATTATCTTAAAGCATAGGTCTGATTCTGTCACTCCCTCACTCAAAAATCTCCAGTGGCTCCCTATTTTATGTATGATAAAATATAAAATCTCCCCAGCCTGGCATTTAAAGTCCTCTACAATTTGGATTCAACCTACTTTTTTGTTTTATTTCACATTTCCCCCTTCAAATGCTCTGCCATGTAACAGCCAAATTGGCCTATTCCAAACTTGACATTCTATCTCTCCTCTCTCCTTGTCTTGGAACAAGCAGCTCCCCATGCCTGAAATGCACTTCTCATTTCTCTTAGGATCTTGTCTCCTCTTAAGGCTCAGCTTAGGTATTAGCTCCTATATGAAGCCTTCTCTGTCCATCCCAACCTCCTTCAGGGGTTTCTTTCTCTTTAAATTGTCTTATGTTTACTTATCTGTGTACATGTTGTTTCTCTCCATAGAACATAAGCTTCTTGAGGAGAGGGACTATTCAATTTTGTCTTTGAATCCCCAGTGCATTGCACAGTGCCTTAAACATAGTAGGTACTTAATGCTTATTGAATGTGTTTTTCCAGATTCAGATCATTAAGAGATGCCAATGATATTAGTATTAGCAACGCAAAGGCTGAGAATGAATATATGACAAATATTTATTGAGCTGCTTGCTATATGCCTAGAAGAGCACTAGGCACTGTTTGCAGACAAAGCAAAGGCAGTCTCTACCCTCAAAGAGGGTACATCTTGTGCCTAGAGTCTAGATAATAGAATAGGGAGAGGCAATGTACAGAGCATTCCAAAAATCTTAGTATACTTTTAAACTGTTAAAACAGTTTAAGTTACTAAAGCTTAAAACTACCCTATGACTTTTAAAACTCCATGTACATAGGGGAATGATAACCACAGGGGCATATTTAGGTTTTGAAAGTTACTGGGATGGTGTGTTGAGTGGAAGCAGTTAGATTCTTCCCAGTAGTGATGGCTGTATCCATTTAATTATTATTCTAGAACTAGAAAGAAGTGGGGAGAAGAGGGAGACCAGGGACAGCAAGACAGCTGGTGAGATGATGGTTGGGGAGTAGAGCAAAGAGGGTTATAAAGGAAACGTAAGATATGGCTTCTTCCATCGAATAGCTTAAAAATTGAGTTGGGGAAACAAAATCAAATCTACACAAAACAGCCAAGTAATAATATGAAGCTATATGCAAAATATAGGAATTTCTTTCTTTAAGATCCAGAAGGGAACTGGGAGACCAGCTAGTCAGGAAACTAGACCATGAAAATTGAAGGCATTGTACCTGGTAAATTAAAGAACTGGAGTTCACACTCAGACTTCAAATCCAGTTCTCTTTCCACTGCACCGTGCTGTTGATTAAGTCTCAGGGCAAGTGGTAGGGACTAAGGTCATGTAACCAAAATGAGTGTACAGAGAGACAAAAGTAGTAGGGCACCACCATTTCTAGACTCTGACAAAAGGCTGGTAAGACTTACTGCTCTCAAATTTGTGTCACAAATTGCTGGAAAAGGGGTCCAGAATCACCTTAGAACAGAATATAAGCTCCTTGAGGGCAGGACTGTTCTTGTCTTTATTAAATATTTGTTTTACTTTATTTAATTAGAAATCTAGGAAACTGGAGGAGAATGCAAAAATCTACCAAGGGCCTAAACGTGAAGAAATCTCTATAAGAATAGCAGGAAGATATTTGGGGGCCTAGAGAGAAAGAAGAAGAAAATAATTAGACGGTGGGAAGTTTGTGTGGTGCTTCTTTAAAATGTTGCCTGCAGTAGGGCGCAAGTACCTCCCTATTGTCTGAGAACTGATTCTGTGCGCGCGCGTGTGTGTGTGTGTGTGTGTGTGTGTGTGTGTGTGTATGTGAGAGAGAGACAGAGACAGAGACAGAGAGACAGAGAGAGAGACAGAGAGACAAAGAGAAAGAGACGGGTAGAGAAAGAGAGAAAAAGAACTCTTGGCTTTTTCTGTGTGAACTTGAGTAAGCTGCCATACTCTTCTGGCTCTCAGTTTCTACCTCTATAAGAGGAGGGAATTAAACTACTTCTCTGAAGTATCTTCTAGTTCCAATATCCTGTAACTCTGAAAGGTTAAATGCCAGATCTCACGAATTCTAATCACCTCCATGACTAACTCCTTGTCCATGATCTAACTTCTAGCCCCACTGCTCATCACACTTCACCACACTGTCTCTCATGTTGTGTTTGAGGGACACTGGGACTAAGGCCAGGCTAAGGAGAGCTGCCACTTCATTTGCTGGATTAATGAAGATAGGATTGGAATGAGGGTGGTCATGGCATGGCCAATCTAGTGGTTTCCAAATGTCTTTTGCTCAAACATTTTTGACATGAGGAGGAAGCATCATGAATGTTTAAATTTTCAACTAAGACAGGCCCTTAATTGGGCCCATTTCTCCAAGCATGGGGTTCTTTCACCTTTATTTTCCCATTCATTAGAATGAAGATACTGCTTTTTCCCCTGTGATGATAGAACTGCTCTTGTTACCTTCTGATACCAAGCTAGGAAGACCTAGTAGCAAACCTCATCTGGAGGTTTCATGATGAAGGGAAATTTTGAGACACATTTATTGAGAACCACTGGTCTAGAGATCTGGACTAGAGGACCTCAAAGTAGGGCCACCTTAATGCAGCATGTGGAAGACACAGTGATGGATAATATTTACTATTATTTTTTAAAATATGCACTTTTAATGCCAGAAAATTTTGATTTCCATGGCACACTGGAGATAAGTCATATATTACAGTGGAAATTTAAAGCCTCTGGTTGACTGCTAGGCATCAGTCAGTTGGCGTTATTAAGGACTCCCATGTACCAGCACTGTGCTTAAGTGCTGGGGATAAAAATAAAACCAAAAGAATACCTCCTCACATGGAGCCTACATTCTATCAGGGAATTCAAAAAGAAATGTAATTTTTAGAGGTGGTGGGATGTAGCAATTTTCCAACCTTACCTAGGATATACAAATATACTTTCTTCTAAATTTCAATAATTCTAGGTGAGAAAGAGACAGATTCTGAAGTACTTTAGCTGTCTCCCTGGGGAATTGGGTTTTCACTTACAGGCAATGCCATGCCCTTGAAGTGACATGATGAATGTTTTGTGTCTGTTTAATCTGGTAGCTCTGTTCAAGAAGAACCGAAGAAGGCATAAGGGAGGTAGTTAAGAAGTCTTTGCAGGAATCCAGGTGGGAGATGGAGAAGGATGAGATTAGGTTACTCTTATAAGTGATGGAGAAAAGGGAGTGGATAGCTGGTAATGAAGGGAAAATGATCATAGTATGTGTTTAACTGCTGCATAAGTTGAATTAAAGAGATATCATTCCTACATCCAAAGTGTTGTACTTTAAAAACTTGAGACAGCATTATGGACAAACAGATGGATGATTAAAATGAATAGTCAATTCCTGTAACAATAGGAAGTGAAATATTTATATCTATATGAAAATAATGTTCATATGAATATAGCAAATGCTTTGAATTGACAAAATGTATCCACTTAACTGAAATAGACTTTGTGGAAGAGCTGGGCCTTTAGGTGATTTATGAAGTAAGGTGTTAATGGCTCATGTTTACAAAGTAGGTGTTCTACATACCTTATCCAACTTTTATTCTGGTAGCAACCCTGTGAGGTAGGTGATGCAAGTATTATTTTTTAAAATGTCACAGATTTGGACACCAAAGTTGTCTCTTGTCTAAGTTCACAGGTTTAGTAACCAGCGAAATTGAGACATACTCAGATCCTCATGTTCAGGGCTCCTTTCACAAAGTCATAAAATCTCAAAGCAGCAGGAGATCTCAGAGGTCATCTAGTGTGGTCCAAACCTGAATTAGAATCCTTTCTATAGCATTCACTATATCACATTTGCTTCCCCAATGACAACTCACATTTTTGTTGTATGCTATGATTATGTGTTTTTGAAGCATTATAGATTTCATCAAGTAGGGACAGCATTGTAAAGCCTTGTTTTTCTTGAAAGAAAATGGTTAGGACAATTAAACTAAAAAGGCAAAGGGTCACATGTGAACAAATGCCAAGGGGCTGATCTAAATATGGATTGGATTTTGCTATGGGGTCTTATGGACATTGTACTACTTGAGGTATGGCAAACACCTTGTCATGGAATTCTCTTCTTGGAATCACTACATACTGGGCTCTTTCCTACCTGCACAGAATGAAAAACCACAAAAAGCCTAGCCTACTGCTTTGTCTACATAAATGCTAACTATTAATATTACTGCATATGGTAGGTGCTCAATAAATGTTTGCTGAATTAAATCAAAAGCCAGAGTTCATTAGAAACTTGAGAATCCAAATAAGATTTTCAATGAGTGGGGGAGTAGAAATCCAAGACTTAGCCAAGAAACTTAATTAACTTGGCTTCATAAAACTGTCAGAAAGTATTGCAGTCGGAGTAACTGCCTCTGAGAAGACACCTACAGCAAAGCACAGATCTAGAGTGGGTGGGGTAGCCGCCATGATGAGCAGAGGAGTTGATGTGGAATACGTTGGAGGACAGTCAGAATTGTTGCAGCGTTTCCCTGGGAACCGTACTAATTCTTCCAGAAAGAACAGAAAGCAAAGATTAAGGGGAAGGATTCCTAACAGTGCTAAGAAAATTTCAAAGGAAAGAAAATTCTTAATGTGAGAACTCTTTGTCTTTCTAAGTAACCCTGGGGAGAGGAGTTTGAATGCCTTAATTGAGGTGGTTGTTTTTTTCTCTGCTACCCATCTCATTCCCTAGTTCAAAAAGATGCAAATTATCAGGGTTTCTTAAATGTGCCTTTGCTCAGGAGCAGCCAGTGTGAGGGATGTAAAAAACAGTGAGAATTTAATGTGCACACATTTGGCAGAGGAATTAATTTTTAGGCAACTAGTTCATGTGTTGTTGAATGGAGAGTTTATAGTTGTTTAGTTATTTTTCAGTTTTGTCTGATTCCTCATGACCCCATTTGGTGTTTTCTTGCAGAGATACTGAAGTAGTTTGCCATTCCCTTCTCCAGCTCATTTTACAGATGAGGAAACTGAGGCAAACAGTTAAGTAACTTGCCCAGGGTCACACAACTAGTAAGTGTCTGAGGTCGGATTTGAACTCAGGATGAAGAGTCTTCCTGACTCCAGGCCTGACCATTCTATCCATTGCACCATCCAGAGAATTTATTACAGGTTCCAATTCTTTCCATTAAGTCTTCCTTACTGTGCTTCGTTTTAGTATGGAGGCAATCTTGGATTCTCTAAATCCCTACCTGCAAAAGACAAGCTCTAGTGGAAGGCTTTGGGCATAGGCCCAGAGAGAGATATAGTCTGTCTGAGCACAGACCTAGCTGAATTTGGAGAGGCTTATCTCCAGAAGCTTGGTACCCAGGTAATGAATGTTTAGTTTAGGGCCACATCGATTCATGAAGATGATCTGCTAAGGCATGTAGGAGTTGCAGTTTGTCAGTGGAAGTAGTGCCCGCATCGAAGAAGTCACGTATCCTAGAGGTAAGTCTAGTTGCCTAGAGGGAGCTGGATGATATAGTGGATAGAATGCTGGACCTGCAGTCAGGAAGATCCGAGTCCAAATTTGGCCTCAGACACTAGCCCTGTGGCCTTGGACAGGTCGCTGCCTGCCTCAGTTTTCTCATTTGTAACATGGGCATAATTGTAGCACCCTCCTCTCAGGGCTGCTGTGAGAATAAAATTAATTAGTATTTGTAAAGTGCTTTGCACACCTTAAAGGATTATATAAATGCTAGTTATTATAATTATTACTATTATTAGTCAAGAAGAGAACATCTGGGCCGGTGAGCACTTGGGAAGAAGAGTCTGAATTCTGTCCCCAGGTCTCTGGTATCTTTTTTGTTTTGTTTTGTTTTGTTTGTTTGCTTCTCCTACAATCCCTGGATCAGAAAGGTGGAAGTTATGGTTGCCATTCCCGCCCCCCGCCCCCCCCCCATGCCAAATCCTTGCCCAGAGCAATTTATATGAGTATAAATGAGATGTTTTGGTGAATTGATGGACCTGGGAATCAATCAATCACCAAGCATTTATTTTTTCCCACTTAATAGTATTTTATTTATTTCAAATTACATGTAAAGATAGTTTTCAACATTCACTTTTATAAGATTTTGAGTTCCAAATTGTTTCTCCCTCCTTCCCTCCCCCTCCCCCCTCCCCAACATGGCATGCAATCTGATATAGGCTACACATGTACAATCATATTAAACAAATTTCCACATTAATCATGTTGTGAAAGAAGAATCAGAATAAAAGGGAAAATGATGAGAAAGAAAAAACAACAAAAAAAGTGAAAATAGTATGCTTCAATCTGCATTCAGACTCCATAGTTCTTTCTCTGGATGTGGATAGCATTTTCCATCATGAGTCTCAAGTCTTAGATCATTGTATTGGTAAGAAGAGCTAAGTCTGTCATAGTTGATCATTGTACAGTGTTGCTGTTACTGTGTACAATGTTATCCTGGTTCTGCTCACTTCACTCAGCATCAGCTAATGTCAGTCTTTCTGGGTTTTTCAGAAATCATCCTGCTCATCATTTCTTATAGCACAATAATATTCCATTACAGCCATACATATACCACAGCTTGTTCAGTCATTCCCCAATTGATGGGCATCCCTTCAATTTCCAATTCTTTGCCACCACAAAAAGGGCTGCTATAAATACTTTTGTACATTTGGGTCCTTTTCCCATTTTTATGATCTCTTTGAAACCTAGTAGTGGTATTGCTGGATCAAAGGGTATGCCCTTTAGGCATAGTTCCAAATTGCTGTCCAGAATGGTTGCATCAATTCACAACTCCACCAGCAATGCATTAGTGTTCCAATTTTCCCACATCTTCTCTAACATTAATCATTTTCCTTTTCTGTCATGTCAGCCAATCTGATAGGTATGAGGTGGTACTTCAGAGTTGTTTTAATTTGCATTTCTCCAATCAATAATGATTTAGAGCATTTATTCATATGACTACAGATAGCTTTAATTTCTTCATCAGAAAACTGCCTGTTCATATCCTTTGACCATTTATCAATTGGGGAATGACTTGCAATCTTATAAATTTGACTCAGCTCTCTATGTAATTTAGAAATGAGACCTTTATCAGAAGCACTGGCTGTAAAAATTGCTTCCCAACTTTCTCCAATCATTTATTAAGTACCTAGTATAATCTAGGCACTGTGGATACAAAAAACAAAGAGTGAAACAATCCAAGAAGCTTACATACACACATATGTATGTATGCATATATGTGATCTGGACCTGTTATTTAAAAAGAAAAACTTCATCTAGAAGGTGATGTTTGAGCTGCCTTTGGTAAGAAGAGGGGGATATATTCTTTGAGGAGAGAAATGAAGGGAGCACATTCCAGGCCCAAGTGATGGTTAATAAAAAGGCTCAAAGCAGAAATGGAGTGCTATATAATATACTATACATAGTGCAACCCATTCAGGCTCCTTCATCCTGTATGTTTCCTGTACGTCTTGCATAAATCTTTAGAGTATCTACCCAATGTGTGACACACCCTCTTCTGCTTCTTTTGCTTTTTTGTGAATACCAGTGTAGTAATTAGGCCATCCCTCTGTTTTCCTTTTCTCTTGATACATGACTGACCCACCTCCCTTTTAATTATATGTATCACAGAATCATGGAATTTGAGAGTTGGAAGGGACCTCAGTAGCTATCTAGTCCAATTGGTTAAAAAAAAAAAGCAATCTCTACTATGGCATATTCCCAAAGTGAAGAAATACTTGAAGAAATCCAGGGAGGAGAACCCATCTCTCTTTTTCTTTTTTTAATAAAGACATTTGTTTTATTTGATAACATTAGATTTTACGCCACAAGGACACAGGCTTCACCAACACCCTTGATTTTTTCCTCTGCCCTTCTGCTGAAGAACTTTGCCTTCACGATGACTGGCTGCTTGGGGAGTTTCCCTTTTCCTAGAACTTTGTAGTATCCTGACCATACAACATCAATGATAGGGGCAAGCCCCTTCTTGTTTTTGGCAACATTAATCCTGGTCTGCTCACTGACCAGTGTCCACAGCTTATCAAGGTTGCCAGTTGGGCAGTAGCTTTGGTTCTTCTCCAAGTGGTAATGCCTCATACCCACTTTCCCAGAGTAACCTGGATGATATTTGTCAAAGTGGATCCAGTGATGGTGCAGCCCTCCTGCATTGCCTCGGCCTCGGGGGTGCTTCCGGGGCTTGCCAATGTGCCTGTGGCCGTGGCTGATGTGCCCATGGAGCTTCTGTGTCCTCCTTAGTCAGGAAGGCATGTTGCAGGCTGCCACAAAAGAGAAAAGCAAACCCATGTCTTTTTGAGGCAACTCATCCCATTTTTAGGGAGCTCCTGTTGTCAGGACGTGGTTCCTGATATCAAGTCTAAGTTGGCATTTTTGAAACTTTCATCCACTACTCCTGGTTCTGCCCTCTGGTGCCAAACAGAATGTGTATTTTTCCCTCCTCCAAATTTCAACCCTTCAAATACTTGAAGACAGCTATCATCCTCTTACCCTTACTGCCAGCATTTGTCACCTTTTCTCCAAGCTAAACATGGCCATTTCCCTCAACTGGCCTTTGTATGTCATGGATTCGATTCATCCTCTTGCCTTTCTAGACTCTCTCCAGCTTATAAGTGTTTTTCTTAAACCATGATGCCTTGAACTGAACATAATATTCTAGATGAGGTCTGACAAAGTCAGAGTATGGAGGGACTGTCACGTCCCTATTGCTGGACACTATGCTACTCTTAATGCAGCCCAAGATCATTTTGGCTGAAATATCCCTCTGCTTATTCATTGAGCTTGCAGCCCACTAATACCCCCAGATCTTTTTTCAGAACAGCTGATGCCTATTTATGCTTTCCCCTTAGTGATACTTATGAACTTGATTTTTTGTACCAAAGTTCAAAACTTTACATTTATCACTATTGAATTTCATCTTATTAGATTCAGCCCAATTTTCTAGGCTTTTGAGATCCTTTTGGTTCCTCACTCTGTCATCTACTGTGTTAGCTATCCTTCCCAACCTTGGTACAAATTTGATGAGCATACCTTTATGCCTTTATCTATTTCATTGATAAAAAATGTTAAACAGCACAGGGCAAAGTACAAATCCATGGGGTACTCCACAAGAGACCTCTTGTCGCATTGACATTGAGTCATTAATAACTACTCCCAAGTTCAGCCATCTAACCAGTTATGAATCCATCTGACTGTATTATTGTCTAATCAACATCTTTCCTCTTCTTCACAAGAATAGAATGAGCTCCTTTATCAAGAGCTGAAATCTCAGTAAACGTTATTCATAGTATTCCCCTCACTAGTTTAATAAGATTATAAACAAGGGGAATGTGGTTAGTCTGGCAGAATATATTCATCATGAAACCATTCTTAGACCTTGTAATCATCACTTCCTTTTTAGGTGTTTGCCAGCCATTTCTTTAATGATCCACTCTGGAATTTTCCAAGGAATCAAAGTCAAGCTCACTGGCCTATTGGTTGCAGATTCTATTCTTGTCTATTTTATGAAAAGTGGAACCCCACTTGCCCTTCCCAATCTTGTGGTATCTCTTCCGTTTTCCATGACTGTTGAATATCACTGACAGTGGCTCAACAATCACATCTTCTGGTTTTTTAGAACCCAAGGGTGTAGTCTAATCTGATCCAGTTGAGTTGATGAGTATATCTTTTGTGTCATATCTCACATAAAAGTCATATGTTCTGCAGTCATTTCCATTTTCCTTTGGCTTGTCCACATTTTAGATTTATCTTTCATCCACTTTGCTCCAAAGACATGTAACTTTTACTAGGCAAAAAGGGCCTTAGCAGCAGAGAGAAGCTTAGGATCATTGAAAGTATTCTGCAGTTTCACAAGTGCTATTCAACTTAATGAGCTGCTTGTCATATTGCATATCATAATCTGGGCTGTATGCATTCTTTATATACTTGGTTTTCCTGTGTGGATTGCTATATCCAGCTCTCAAGAGACCGTCTCATCGAGGAAGTCCAGTAGGATTCTGGAGCTTGGTAGACTCAATTTGGTGCTGTCAAAAAATGGGTACATCTGGAGAACCTTAACATCTATTGAATGGAGTTGTTTCTTATTATCACTATTTGTTATTCAGTATTTATTAAGCACTTAGTATGTGCCAGGAACTGTGCTGAATGCCAAATACAAAGAACAGCCCCTGCCCTCAAGGAGCTTACCTCTTTTTTATTAGAATGTTAGCTGCTTGAAGGGAGGGACTAGATTTTATTCCTTTTCGTGTCTACTTTGTCCATTTGGTTTTAGATAGAGCCAGATTTCTGCTTCCTAAGGGAAATTCTTTCTGTGTAAATGCTGTCCCTGAAGAAATGTAGGGGCTTTGGTGTAGAGTCTATGCCTTGACTTTGGCATTGTTTGTATGGAGTCCTTCAGTTCTCCATATTGTAGAACTGAGGTAGCTTCTTAAAGCGTTGGGGAAGTTTGATTTACTTTTCCACCTCATTCCCCTTCCCCACCCAAACCGACAGACCATTGAATATTGTCAAGAATGGAAATATTAAATATTAATATTCTGAGAATGGAATATTAATGGATAATTGGATATGGATAATTCTAAGAATGGAAATATTAAATATTTTTAAAACCCCAAAACTTGTTTAAGGAATAAGGAATTTGAATTCTGAAACATTTGGAATTACTTAGAATCATTATTTCAAAGTAAGAGAGGACCTTAGGAAATCATCTGGTCTGTTTTACAAATGTCTAAGTTGGACCTTTCTTAGATGAGGAAATTATGACCCAGAGAATGCTGAAGATAATGGCCTAATCTTTTCCCCAAAACCCTCCCCTCTACCAGACTTCTCTAATATCACCGAGGGCACCACCATCCCCTCACACTCCCAGGCTTAGAACCTCATTGTCATCCATGATTTCTCAAGCATATTTGGCCTACATATCTAATCCATTGCCTGATCTTGTCATTTCTACCTTTAAAAATCTATTTTATACATTCTCTTCTTTCTATTCTGTCACTGTAGTTCAGCCCTTCATCACTTCTTGTGTGTGCTGTTGCAATAGCTTTCTAATTGATTTCTCACGCCAATCCATTTTCTACTTGGCTGCCAAAGTGATTTTTCTAAGCGTAGGTTTGACTATGTCACTCCCTTACTCAATAAACTCCATTGGCTCCCAGTTGTCTCTAGGATCAAATATAAAATCCTTTGTTTGTCTTTTAAAGTTCTTTATAACTTGGTTGCTTCCTTCCTTTCCAATGTTCTTACATCCTCCTCCCCTCTATACACCCAATGATGCAGGTATGCTGGTCTACTTTCTGTTACTTGCATATAGCAAGCACCAAAAAATGTTTATTTACTGACTGATAGGATTAGAACTCAGATCTTCTAATCCTAGCCTTGTATTCTTTCCACTGCTTGAAATTTTTGAGGCTGTCAAAACAGCAGTATTTCCTTGGGTTTTCCTCAAGTTTGAACATTGCTCTGGAGATAGTGGATCTGCTGGGCCTTTGTCTTTAATACCCTTTTGAAAATATAGTACAATTTTAATAGAAATTCAGTGGCAGTAGGGTATCCTTTAACCCACGAAACAAGGTATGTTTTCAAAGAAAGTAGAAACCTGAAGGTATGTATTGAGAAGTCCAATGATAGGGCATTTTTGAAGGAATGCCGGTATTGATTATTATATGAGGGGTGGAGTATTTTTCCCTTAATATGGCCAAATCATTGAAGTGAGGTTTTGTTTCATTTGATCATATAAAATATGAAAGCATACCAAATATCAAAGGATAGTTTTTCCACTGTTTACCATTTATTAAGTTATATAAGTGAAATTATTTATTTCACTTTAGATTTTAGAGTGCTTTATTTTAAATTGGAGGCTTATTGGATGAGAGATTAGAAATGATAATACCAAGTAAAAGATGTGCTTATGATACAAACTACTCAGCTTGAAATTTGCTCATAGAAGGCAGTTTTAAAAATTGCTATTCCCCTGGGAGGAAAAGTGTCAATTTTGCTTGTTTGAAAAGACTCTGAATAAGTATTGAAATTAATTTGAAGTAAGTTTGTTATTTGTTTTGTTAAATAGCCAAGAAGTTTTATTGGAAGGGTGCAGAGTGAATGCTGCACATTTTGAAGGCAATTTTGAGTAGTTCTTTTTCATGGTTTTAGAATCTAGAAATGGGTGGAACCTCAGATCAAGTAGGCCAACCCCCTTATTAAATAGATGAGAACACCAGGGCCAAATGTGAAATTACTTACCCAAGGTCACCCAGGTGTAAAGGAGCAAAGATAGTATTTGAACTCAGATTCTCTAACTCCAAAGCCAGGGCTCTTTCTTTTACTGTCTGCTTCTACCTTCTGAAATTTTGTGAAATATGGGATGTCAAGCTATTGTGATGCACATTTGGGCCTCTTCAATTTTTTTCATACAGTTAAGTGTTCTTTTATCATTTATTATTAAAAATAGGTGTTCAAAATGAATTTGAATCACATTGGAAATCAAATTTAATTGAATTTTTGGTCAAATTGGAAAAAGGCAAAACAATGTATAAAAGTAGTCTTGTCACAAATTTTGTCCTTAGACTAAGAAAATAATAAATTCGGTATTGCCTATTTCTTAGTGTTTTTGACCATATATTCTTAGAGGAAACAAAGCATTTCTTCTTGTATGATTGCCTTCTCTAGCCTTTAAAACGTTAGTTAAACCCAGAATGCTAAGACAGAATTTCTACTTCAGAATTCTTGTGTCCTCTATTCATTCAAGACTTTTCTGCTTTTAAGGAGGTTTTTTTTTTCAAATTTTCAAGCTGAATGGAGGTTTACATGAGAAAAAATTATAATAGGGGAAGATATATAAAAAGGTTTCGTCTAAAGGGAAGCTTTAACAGTTGACCCATTCAATCATTTGTGATGATTATAAGGGGAAAGTGACCACAGGGGAAGCCAACTTAAACCTCTCAAATAGATTTTACAGGACATGCTGTTAGGAGCCTCTTCTCAGAGCTCTTGGAGCTGTTTACTGGCATCTATCTCTGACTCATATCTGTAAAAGAGCCACTGTTCCCGAGATGGTTGTGTGGTTTAGCTCCTTCTTGGAAATGAAAAAGGAGACCTTAAAGCAAGAGTGTATAGCTCTGTGTGCATGTCCCCTATAGCTGGCCAAAGTGTTGTACTCATGGACTCAAAGGGTGAGAATTATAGCATTTCAGACCTAGTAAGGACCTTAGAAATGTTCTTCTCCAACACCCAGGGAGTTCTATAAGAGATCAACATGGCCTAGTAGAAAGATCACTGGACCTATGTTAGGATACCTGGGTTCTAATCATAGACCTGCTGCTTTTTAGTCATAAGAACATGGACAAGCCTTATATTTTCTATCTGTAAAATGGAGGTGATGATGATCCTTGAACTACCTACTTCACGGGATTGTTCTAGGGAGAGGGGTGGAGCAGGGGATGGAGAAGCACTTTATAAAGAGTAAAAAAGGATAGGGACTGGACTTAAGATTTCATTGATAGAAGGAATTCCAGGATTAGGAGATTCCGTTTATGAATGGCAGTCTGGCACCTTCTTGGTAATTTAGAAACTTGTCTAGAACACTGAGAAATTAAATTGCTTCTCTTAATATCACACATCTGGTATTTGTCAGAGATAGAATTTGAACTCAGGATTTCCTGACTCCAAGGTCCCTTTCTATCCACTAAACCATGCTGCATTGTATAGCTGTTACAACTGTATTCTATTTGGTGTATTGTAAAAATTTTAGAAAGAAAGTAGCAGGAACAGTTTTTTCTTGTGAAAACATGTTATTATTTTAAAACATGGGCATCTTATTAATATAAAAAATGCTCTGAAATAAAAGAACTTTCTTAGTTTTTAACAAATGATTTGTTCCATTTGCTAAGTATTTTTCTTTCTCTGTGCACATATTGTATTTGTCACAAGAAAACAATAGCTCTCCAAGATTATGTATATATATTTTTTTTCAAATCAGAGAATAATTACTTAGGGAAAAAAATGAGCTATTTACTTACCATGGATATATTTAATTGTTCGAAGTTATCTTTTTTTAAATGACTACAAAGACAAAAAACAGCAAAGAAACACATCACCAAAGACCTTTATGGAAGTACACTTTTCAATCTCTGCTATATTGCTTCTAGCTAAGCAGAATGTGAGTGTACATCCATCCGTATAGCATCGATCTTTGATTTCTTCAAATTAGAACCCATACATCACTTTATGGCCTTAGAAAGGGTAATTTGCTCACAGTAACAGAGGTGAAACTTGAACCCAGGTTTTCTTGACTTCTAGACTAGCACTCTGTCTACCACTCCAAGCTGCTTTTTTGTTAGTATACACATGCTAAGAGTCAAGAAACACTTTACTTTTCATTTACCAAATACTGTTTTGAGCAACTTTGGGTACCAGAGCTGTGCTTAAAACTATGGAAGATACAAAACTATATAAAGCAAGTTCCTTGTCCTTAAAGAGCTTACAGTTTTCTGAAGATTTCTAAAAGAGCAATTTATTTAGTTGTAAAAAATCATTTTGAATCATTTTTCATGCTTTGGAGAAATAAGAACAGGCACCGAATAGAATAATGTAACTCTAAGTAGAAATGATCTGTCTTTTAATATGGGCTACTGGGGCTGGTTTGAGGCAAAATTGTGAAGTAGGTGCTTTTGGCTTCCATGTTCTTCCATGTTTTGGCTCTCCTCCCGTTGGCAACCTCAAGCCAGCTATTCTCAATCTGCAATCCCTGCCCCACACATACCAACCCAACTCCTTCCCTGAAACTTCTTGACTGCCTAGGGTTTGTCACTTTCTCTTGTCTCCTTCTCCTTCTTTGAAATTTATGCCTAGATTTCTCCTTTCTTTAAAGCAATAAAAAGCTAATCTGATAAATCAATCCATTTTAATGGGAGAAGACCACCCCCCTCACCCAGACACCATTTATGTATTTTAATCCAGGCCCCATGAAATTTGAGGCCAGATAAAAAAGGAGGATGAAGCTACTTCATGCTATTTTGAGGCAGGCCAGGCCTTGGCTGAACCTTTTAAATGATCTCTAGGCAGTTGCTAGGTGTTTAATGTTTTCCTTTTCCCTTAGAGATTCATTGTCCCAAACAACAATCCTGAAGACTATTGTGAGAGTATCAAGTATTTTTTTTTTTTTTGTCGTTCTTCTTCAGAATAGCATCATAGAGCTGGAGGAAATTTAGAGCTCTGCTGCAAAACTTCTGACAAATGATCCTCCAGTCTCTCTCCGAACACTTACAGTGTTAGGGGCCACACCACTCGGCAAGGCCACCCATTCCATATTTAGATCATTTTCATTGTTAGGAAGTTTTCTTTAGGAGGCGCAGCCATGGTCCTACCAACATGGCCTTTACTCTCTTGATGTTCTTGAATTTGAGATTGGAGGTGGGACACAGTGACTAAGGAGGTTGGATATGATATGCTTCCATTTTTATTTCCTTCCCCACTCCCAGTGTAAAGCCTTAGGAAGGAGCAGGACCAGTTCTACCACACAGACTTTAAAAGTGGTTTCAGGGATATTTTTAGGGAAGAGCCTCCCAATGCTGCTTCTGGGGAGGATCAGATAATCAGAGTCCCTCTCTCATAACATTTTAAGTTTCAAGGGTAGCCCACAGAGTGATAAGGGACAGAGTGTACTTTGGAGTCTTCCTTAGTTGATATATTATCTATCTCACTTCTTACACAATTAGCTTGAACCCTGAAAAATGCAGAGGTGTCTTGAAGAGTTATCAGATAGCTGTCTGACCTTGCCTAAGAGAAAAATTGATTAACTTCTGTGGGTCATTATGTAGAGGAAAGGGCATTGTACTGGGGACCCTAGCACATAGATTCAGTCCCAACTCTGCTCTTTACCACTTATGAGACTTTGGGCTGGTCACAACTCTGGGCTTCATTTTTCTGTCCTGAAAATGAAGAATTTGAAATAGTCGATTTCTAAAACCCCTTTGAGCTCTAAATCTTATGAAACTATCCATCTAAATTTTATTTTCCTATCTCTAGGGGCCCTTCTATTTATAAGTTCTATTTATGCATTATTTTTTTATTTTGGGAGGAAAAAAATCATGCCCTGTACAAACAAGCTTTGTATAGAAGAAAGCGCTGGACTCTGTCAGGAGATGGGTTCTGTTTTTGAATATGTCACTAACTGGTTCTGTGACCTTGGGGAAAAAAATCACTTAACCTCTCTGGGCCTGTTTCCCAATTTGCAAAATAAGTGGGTTGGACCAGATAAATCATAGGATTTAGAGCTGAATCTAGCTCCAAGCTCCACATTTGTTATTTTCAGACCCTTGAGTCAGTCTGAACAATTAAAAGGATTTGCTTATAGCATCATTCTGATACAAAGAAACCTACGTGACTAAAATCCACTCATAAAAATATGCTGGTAGGTTAGGAGAGAACCAGTCTACTTACAATAATTTTTATTAATGTAACAGAACAACTTTTTTAAAAATAGAGCTTAACCTCCCTCTCTCCCCAGTTTCTGTACTTAAACTATAAGATAGAGCTTTCTGGTTTAGTCCTTTAAGGACCCAGGAGTTAAGCAGAGAAAATATTGTCAAATACCTGGTGTGTGACACTGTGTTCTATTGCTGTATTTAGAATCCTGGTAATGGAGATATTAAAAACTTCAAAGGAAGTGTGTCTCATCATCATAGAACCTTAACAGTCTGTTCCTAGTTCATTAGTGTTTTAAAATATAATTTTTGTGTTTAAAGGCAAATAAAACGCTTAAAAAAGAAACTAAGCACTCTGTTGAATGATTAACTTAAAGAATCTAGAAATTTCTTTGTCATGTCTAATAGACAAGACTGGAAGTTTTCAAAGTGTGGAAGTCCTCTAGGCTCTTTCGGGAGGTCCATGATATAAAAAATATTTTCGTGATAATACTAAGATGTTTCTAATTTGTAATACAGTAAGTGTCAATAGATATAACCCACATGAACAAAAAGCTCTTTGGGGAGCCTTCAATAAATATTAAGAGTATGAAGGGGCCTTTGATCAAAAAGTTTGAGAACCATTCAACTAGATTAGGGGTGGGGAACCTGTGGCCTCCAGGCTACATGTGGCCTTCTAGGCCTTTGGGGTGCGGCCTTTTGACTTTGAGTTCAAGTCTCACAGAACAAATCCTTTTATTAAGGGGATTTGTTCTGTGAAGTTTGGATTCAGTCATAGGGCCACACTTGAGGATCTAGAGGGCCACACATGGCCTCGAGGCTGCAGGTTCCCACCCCTGGACTAAACCATCTCTTGGAAAAATCTTGAACCTTATCATTACATCCAAAATTGCTAGTAGGAAAATACCAATAACTATCATTACTACCAATAAAAATAACTACCACATGTCTCCTTTTCTATCTCTGTAAAATCTTTGAAACTAATCTATACATATATATCAAGAAAACATGTCCTCCTTGATGAATCTATGAGAAGGGAACAGGATGTTTTTCAAAAATGACATCCTATGGCAGTCACACATTGACCACAAGGTGTACGCAGTCAACGTGTTGTTGGGCAGACCCCTGTGGGGAATATTTACGGGAGCACATGGACAAGAATTGCACAGAATGAAAAAAGATCGTTGGGTTTCAGTCTATCCCCATTGGAAGGCATACCTACCTGTATTAATAAAATCACAGATTAGAAGGTAAAGATAGTTACATGAGACAACTAGAAAAGAAAAACCCCATTTGGGGTTTTCTTGGCAAAGATACTGAAGTGGTTTGCCATTTTCTTCTCCCGCTTATTTTATAGGGGAGAAATCTGAGTCAAACAAGATTAAGCAACTTGCCCAGGGTCACACAGCTAGTAACCATGAACTCGAGAAGATAAAAGTTTTCCTGACTCTAGGCCTGGCACTCTATCCACTGCGCCACCTAGCTGTAATTCTAAGCTAACAAATTGCATATATTTTCTTGAAATACTTCCTAACTGTCTCATATATGAAATGAACAGGCAAATCGAACCCAGTGGGGCCCTGTTATTGGTGTAGGCAGGCAAATTGATGGGGGAATCCCATCCTAGGAGAGTAGGAAGGCAAATGTAATGTCATCTCCCTTTTTAAAATTTTTAA
Source organism: Trichosurus vulpecula (assembly GCF_011100635.1). Lineage (NCBI taxonomy): Eukaryota > Metazoa > Chordata > Mammalia > Diprotodontia > Phalangeridae > Trichosurus > Trichosurus vulpecula. Next base: position 145,401,888 of record NC_050576.1, on the reverse strand, counting down.
TATACTGCTAAAGTCTGTCACTTTCATATGTAGAGAATTGGCTTTATATACAAATAAGAGTCACCATAGCCTTAGAGGAGAACAGACTTTTAGAATTGTGCTCCACCTCCAGGAACCACAGTCAGAAAACATGTGCTGCAGAAGGTGCTGTTTACTGTAAACTCAGGTTCAATGAAAGCAGTCCTTGTAGGAAGCCACTTATCTCTGTTTCTGGAGTTACTGATAATATGATAAACTTGTTTCAAATAATGTTTGTTTTGATTTATTTTGCTGTCCAGGTAGTATAACCCATTGTAGTGTTTTTGTTGTCGTTCAGCCATTTCAGTTGTGTCCAACTCTCTGCAGCTCCATTTGGGATTTTCTTGGTGAAGATACTGGAATGGTTTGCCAGTTCCTCTCCAGCTTATTTTATAGATAAAGAAAGCAAGTCAAACAGTTAAGTGACCTGTCTGAGGTCACACAGCTGGTAAGCGTCTGAGGCTGGATTTGAACCTTCCTGACTTCAGGCCTGATTCCATTGTAGGTTAGCCCTGGCAAAAACTTCACATTTATCTGAAAAGTTAAATTAATTTTCAAGAACTTCCAATCTCAGTGTTCCACCATGTAAGTGCTGTCATGCATAGGACCTTCTGTGTGGCACACCTACCTCCAAAGTCCATTGTCTCAAACATTGTGATTCAGTGATAAGGGCTTCCCAGCTGAGTATGTCTAAACTGAAGCACTAATCTGCTGGTTTGTCACCCTCTAAAAGGTAACTGAGATAAAGTGTGGGTATTTCCGTATTTCCGGAGGAATGTTCTTCAGTTGAGTTACTATATTCAGAGGCTGGAAGATCAGCTATGTCTGATAGTCAGCCACTCCCTGACCAATACCATCCACATAATTACCATAGACTATAATTACTTTAGGAAATGTAGCATAAGATTAATTACACAGAAGATTATTCAGTGTTCTACACAGAGTAGATACTTAAACGTGCTTGTTGTATTGATTTGAATTGTTACCAGAAAGGGCCCAAAGGATTTCTCCACCAGCTGTTGTGTTGGCTTATTACAGAGGCATCCATGATGCTACTGAGCACAACATGTCCTAGGTAGGGTGAAGGAAAGGACTAGGCAGGGGCAGGGTTAGAAAGAATTTCTTAATAGAGGCAGCCAGGTGGCACAGTGGATAGAGCTCTGGTCCTGAAGTTGGAAGACTTGAGTTTTAAAAGCAGCCTCAGGTACTTACTACCTTGTGTGACCCTGAGTGAGTCACTCTTCACTTCTGCCTTAGTTTCTTCATGTGTGAAATGGGGTCAGTAACAGCACCTACCTCCCAGGGCTGTAGTGAGGCTATATATTATTCTGAGGAATACAGATTTAAAAGTAGAAGGGATTGAATTCAACCTCCTCATTTTATAGTTGAAGAAACTGAGGATTAGACAGTGGAAAAATGACTTGTATAAGGTCTCACAGGTGTTGAGTTTAGATTCAGGAATCAAACCAATGTTATCTGACTCCAGATCCAGTGTTCTTTCTATCAAAATTTTTAAAATTTGTGTAACATAGATATAAATATACATTATTACTAATGTATAGTGCTAATATATTAATATATAACAAATAAATATGTAATACATACATGTGCATATATGTATGTGTGTACATATACATCTAAATATTGAAAAACAACATTAATTATTTACCACATGCAGTCAGAATTAGCTTGTATTCAAATCAGTACAGTCTAGTCTGGCTTTAGTCTAACTTTGCAGGCTGAATCCACATGACTCCCACTTTCTACATTCCAGCCAAAGTGGCCTTGCTGTATCCAATACATGGCATTCCACATCCTGTCTCATGTGCCTTGGCACAGGCTGTTCCTCATGCCTGGAATGTTGTCCCCTCTCCTCCCCCGCTTTACCTCCATCTCTTGGAGTCTCTAGCTCTCTGCAAGACTCAGCTTAGGCACTACCCCCAATGTAATGCCTTTTCTGATTCCCCTTACTTGTTAGCATTTTCCCTGTCCCCTGGAAAGTAGTTTCCATTTACTTTTAAGTATTTATGTTTGTGTATTTTTATATATATAATATATATTTGTCTATTTAAATGTATATATTTGTGTATTTACATATGTATATACATATACATTTTACATATATTTACTTTTATGTATTATATATGTATCATATAAATATAATCATTGTATATTTAAGTACATATTTATCACATAAATATACATTTACTTAGGATCATATAGATGTAGAGTATTAAAGACCATTTAGTCTAGTTTAGTTTTTTTGGGGGGGGAGTAGGGCAGTTGGGGTTAAGTGACTTGCCCAAGGTCACACAGCTAGTAATTGTGTCAAGTATCTGAGGCTGGATTTGAAATGAGGTCCTCGTGACTCCTGTACTGGTGCTCTACTCACTGTGCCACCTAGCTGTCCCAAGACCATTTAGTCTAATAACTTCATTTTAAAGATGAGGAAACTGAACTTAACACAACTTAAATGCTCCCTCCTTAAGTGATATCTTTTTGACCCTTTCCCAATGCTGAGTGCCCCCCTCAAATAATAACTTCGTATTTATTTTGTATGTACATATTTCAAGTAAAAGCAAGCTTCTTGAGGGCAAGGACTCTTGTATCTCTAGTGGCTAGCACAGTGTCTGGAACATGGCCAATGCTTAATAAATGCTTGTCAAATAGAATCATCTTCTTTGTCCTCATAAACCTTTGTCTAGTAAGTCTCTGGAGCCCCTAGAATTTGAGGTTTTCTGTGAATGCATCCAACGCCATCTGATGGAACAAAACTGCCTCTCCCAAAGGGCAATGGAGGGGTGGGGGATTTGGGAAAGAAACTGAGAAAACACCTGAGGAGTCCCCAAGTGCAGTATATATTCATAAAAAGAATGCCACTCATTTGTGTTCACCCTTCTCTAGTCCACTCGTGATTGGTGTGCCTGTCCTAGGCTGGTACATTTGTAAAGGGTTTCAGCTCCCTCTGTCCTTTGACTCTTGTACAGTGTTAGCCCAAATTCCACGGGCACTCACTCATGCTGCTGCTTCTACCCCAGGCTAGGACTTTTTGCTGACAATATTTGACAGTAGCCTCATGAATTGCCTTCCTGGCTTTACTTTCTCATCCCTAGGGTGCACGACTATGATCTCTCCTTTTCATAGCTCTTTCTAATACACAGGTCTGACCTCATCACTCTCTTGCCTAAAGACCTTCTGTAACCATTGAATGTTCAATATTTAATTCGTTTCAAAATTCAGTAGCCACTTTTATATTCACCATTATAGGATAAAATGTAAATTTCTTAGCCTAGCATTCAAAGCCCCTCACAAAATCCACCATTTTACTTGAGCCTTATTTTTCATAACTCACCAATCATTCTACATTCCAGCCAACTTGACTACTAGCTAGTCGTTCCTTGAGTGCATGTGTGAAGAATGTTATTTATGCCTTTAGTACACTCTTTCATTTCCACTGCTTGAAATCCTCAAGGCCCCAGATATTGTGTCACCTCCTCGATGAAGATTACCTCTTCCCACCAACTGAAAGCAAGATCTTTCACTTTAGACTATCTTAGAGTGCTTTGTATAGACTTCTTTCATCTTATCAAAGGCTCCTTTTTTTGTGTATATTTCATATTCCTTCTTAGTAGACTGTAAACTCATTATTAAGAGTCAGGGGTATTTTTCTTTTAAATCTGTTTACCTGGCATAGTGCCTTGCATATAGTAGGCATTTTGATAAATGTTTCTTGAGGGAGTTGAATGAAATGTAAGATTTTTTTGTAACGTTATAGCAATAAGAGATGTTATGTTATATGACTCTGGTGATTAAAATAGGAGTGGATATGGGCATTTGCCCTAGATTTTATGTGGAGAATCTGGCTCAGAGAAATGAGCAATATAAGGAATTCAAGACCATGTAGGCAGATGTTTTCAAGGGTGGCACATTGTAAGAGATTCCCTTAGGTGTAAGCTGTGGGTTTTTATGATGCATTGAAACAAGATTTATCAGTAATTTTCATATTTTATATATATATACATTTATACACACACACACACACACACACACACACACACACACACACATATATACACACACACACATACATTCATACATAGCTTGGCTGACATCAATTGTCATCTCCACAGGTTAAGCAGGCACAGTCATTTTAATATCAGCTGGAAATGGTAGCCTCCAGCTGCTTCTGTATACCATTCTTTTACATGACATCCCAATTTCTTATGCAGTAGTTAACTTGGATCAGAATATTTAAAATTTTAACATACTTAATAATGGATTTTGAACACTTTAGAAGAAAGATTATAGAACCAAGGTTGGTGAGAAGTCTTATTAATTACTACCCCCAACACACACGCGTGCGCGCGCGCACGCACACACACACACACACACACACACACACACACACACACACTCCAAATAATGAATCACTCCTCTCTTTACAGAAAACTGTATGGGACTTGTTGATGTGCAGATGTCTCATGTTAAGAGTGTATGTAAAGGGTAGGGGAAAATCTACTTCCCAGAGGTCATGTCTGCAGCACCAATGTGGGCCAGTCTTTGCTTGATTGGAAACCTTTCTGCTATTATCAGAGCTCTGCAGTGACCATCTAGTTTTCTGAACCTGTCTAAGGATGATTGGGCAGTCAAGCATTGGTGCTTTAGGGATGCCAGTCAGCAGACATTTATTAAGTACCTACTCTGAGCCAGGCCCTGTGCTTTGCACTGGGGAGATAAAGAAAGTTGAGAGTCCCGGCTCTCAAGAAGCTCCCAGTCTAATGACAGAGACAACAGTCAAACCACTATGTACAAACAAGCTACATACAGAATAATTAAGAAGTAATCAATAGAGGGAAGGCATGAAATTTTAGTTGGGACTTGAAGGAAGCAAGGAGGCTGAGATTATTCTTACTCTTATTCATTATTCAGCCTTGCTTGCATGAAGGACAGCCGGAGAAAACTCCCAGAGTCTGGAGATGGAACTTCAAGGAACAGCAAGGAGGCCAGTGTCACTAGATCACAGATTACATGATGGGGGGTGGGGGTGGGTAAGGTATAAGTAGGTTGGAAGGATAGGATGTTGTTGGAAATCCACCCTCCACAGCTCCCGTTCAAAATCGTAACTAAGACCATTTTTACAAGTGCTAAGATGGCTGGCTGCCTTGTACCCACCTGCTCAAGAGAGCACTCATTCACCCAAGCTTATTTTATGCATATGTATGTATGTATGTATATGTATATTGGAATTGCCTCATGTTTTCCATGGTATCTATCGACCACATTATGAAGTTCACAACTTTTAACACATAGGATTCTTAGCTGATAACTGTCAGCTAAGATACTGTCGACTCTTAAAGGGTTGACAGCTATGAAAACTGGAAAATGAAGCCATCAATCAGTACGGGTCTAATCCTAGTGAGAGATGGAAATGGAATGGTCACTTAAGTTCCTCTGCATTCCTAAGATTTATGGGCTCTTCTTTCTTTATTGGTTATACAGACAATGGCAGTAATTGCTGCCAGGACTGCACCTCTGCCCCCTGAGAGTTGTCTGTGATCCCTGTCTTTGAACTTCAGATTGTTAACTAAGTTGGGGTGGGGAAAAGACCCGTGCTCATCATCAGCTAGGTAAGGTAGCCGAGTGGCATCACCGATGGGGTTCTAGACTTGGAGTCAGGAAGACCTAGAATCAAATCCTGCCTGGGACACTTGCTAACTTAGCTATGTGATCTGAGGCAACTCACCTAACCATTGTCAGCCTTGGTTTCTTTGTTTGTAAAATGACGATGATAACAACGCCTGCCTCCTAGGGTTGTTGTGAAGGCAAAATGAGATAATGATCATAAAGTGCTTTACAAATGTGCTATATGAATGCTAGCTACTATCACTAGCCCTTATTATCAACCTCAGTTTCTCCGTTTGTAAACCAAGAATATTAATAGCAGCCACCTCACAGGGTTCTAAGGCTGACTAGTGAATAATAGATACATATGTAAAATACTTTGAAAACTTTGAAAGGCTACGTCAAAGCTATTATTATTATCAGCACTTCTCTCCCTACACTAAGTGGGGTCACTGAGGGGATTCTAATTCCCCCCCACCATTGGCAGTAACCTATTAAATTACAAAATAAGACTTCAACCTTGAGAAAAAAAAACTAATCTACCTGTCATCATCAGTCATCTCACCTCCAGGGAAAAGTCTTCCTGAGCTTCTGGGGATGAGTAATCTCTCAACACAAGTTTTCATGGTTGTTGAATTCTGATTGACTTCGACTGAAATCATTTCAGGTCAGCCAACAATTCTGACCTTGAACCTAAGCTAGCTGGGGCATTCCTTGTAGGTGCAGATGTACACACTTTCATTCAGTAAACATAATTTATTGAGCCTCTTTTATATAAAAGGCATTGTGCTCAGTGCACCAGGGTAGATATAGAGATATGAATAAGACGCAGCCCCTGCTCTCCAGCTATATGATCTAGGGGAGAAATTAAGGTATATGCAAGAAAAGCGTGATAAGGGCCATAAGAGACAAACAAAAAGATATAGGACTCAAGGATAGGGAGAGATCACTTCAGGCTGGAGGGGTCAGGGAAAGCCTTATAGAAAAGAGAAAAATATGCACGCCAAAGATACATAGAGAGATAGTACTTGGCTTATACACTCGCTTTCTTTACATAGGAAGACAGCACTTGGTCCTCTTGGAGCTGAAGATTTGGAAGTCCACTTCTGTAAGAACTATAGTACTGAAGGGACAGACTTCATGGATAGGGGAAAAGAGGGGATTTCTTCTTACTGAATCTCAGCATTAGCTTGGGGAGGGATGGAGTAGAGTATTGTTCTCCTCAGTAGCGGTGAATGGCAAGGGAGAAGTGACATACAGGAGGGAGGGGGGATGAATTCCTTAGAACAAGGGTTTTTAACATTTTTTTTATCACGGACACCTCCCCCTTCCCCATGGTCTGCAAGGACACCTTTTTAGGACCAGTGTTTTTAAATGCACAAAATAAAATATATAGTATTACAAAGGGAAATTAGTTAATTATATCAAAATACAGTTTTCAAAATACTTTTAAAAAATTTCACAAACCTCAAGTTAAGAACCCCCGCCTTAGAAGCAGAGTGGTGTGGGGATGGAGTACCAGACTGGGGAACAAAACAGGCCTGTGTTCTCCTCCTAGAGCTATCGTTAACTTAGGAAAATTACTTCTCTTGACTTTGTTTTTTAATTTTGTAAAATGATGAGGTTGAGCTCAAAAACCTGTCCCAGTTTTAACATTCTCTGATTCCATTATTCTTGCTACCCTCTCCTGTAATCTCAGGGATTTGGAATCCTCAATTCATTTTTCTCCATAGAAATATTTTTACATGTGGTAGTTAAGTTCGATATTATTCTTTTTGCTATCTTCCAGGTACCTCAATTATTAAATAGACTTTTCTGGCCTGAGCTGTGTTTTCAAAAACAAAACAAAACCCAAACCAACTAAGTTGCAGATGAGCTTTTGGTGCCCATCTTGGGGACTTTTCTCTGTCTGTGAGGGTGCTTCTTTCTAAGTGAACTGACTCTGTTGAGATGTCAGGCAAATTGTTAAAGTAGAATGCTTATTTGAATGACTGGGGGGAAAACCCATTGGGTTTTAATTCTTAATGCTAAGTCAAATGACCTATTTTGAGTTGGACTTTATAATGTGAAAATTTCAACTTGTTTTGGTAAGCTTAGGATTTAGAGCTGGATGAACTCTCAGAGATCATCTAGTGCAGTCACCATGATTTTAAAGATGGCACAGAAATGTTAAGTGACTTGCCCCATGTTATTATACAGGTAATAAGCAGGCAGAGCCACTATAGATGAGTTCATGTATAAAGCACTCGTTTTTAGTTGTGCCTGACTCTTCATGACCTCTTTTGGGGTTTTCTTGACAAAGATGTGTATCAGGAAGGCAATAATAACAACATAGATGATAATTGTCAAAATGCCTGTGTGGTTCTGTATCGTTGCTGTGAAGTCTGACTTGGATAGAGTGTAAATGGAAAGCAATTTGTAAACCTTGGTGTACTACTATCTGCATATCAGCTATTATTATTATTATTTCCTCACTCAATATTGCCCCTAAGTTAAAATGTTTATGCTGGTGGATAATCGACAAAGAACTGAATATGTTCATTTCTTTTGCCTATTCTATACACCTGCTCTTCAGAGGTCATCCCAATTCATATGGAACCTTTGATTTCAAATAAGATACTTAATGAAAAGGTAGATCCAAAGGCACCATAGGCACAGAAAAGTAAGCAAATCGTGCCCTCAAATGCAAAAATGGAATTTTCTTGCCTTCTTAGTTTGAGAAAATTATTTCACGTTCTTTGTATAGATATCATTTATTTAGTACCTATTATGCACAACAGAAGTGTCAAACTCACATCCTGCAAAACTGCTGAATGCAGTAGAACCAGAGTAAGTGTGATTGGAAAATATTTAACAAAATAAGTAGAAATGGAAGCAACACAGATAATGTTAATTTGTGGTTTTCTAAGTCAATACGTGGCTGGCAAGGACCATTTCTATTTGAGTTGACATCACTGATATACAATAGATTATGTATGCCAAGCACTGGGAAAAATATATTACAAAGACAAATAATGGTGTCTGTACTCTCATGGAGCTTTAGGGTAGGGAGTGTGATATGTATGTGTATATACAACATGAGACAATAAATATAGAATACAATACAATAATAATCTATGTGTTAAAGTACTTTGATGTTGACAAAGTACTTTATAACACTATAAGGGAGATAAGTATAAATATTATTATCTGTTTTATTGATAAGGAAATTTGTCTTTGTGTAGGTAAAGTGACTTGCATAAGGTTACACAGCTAACAAATATCAGGAACCTGGGTTGTTTAACTCCAAATTCAGCTCTCTTTTCAGTACACCAAGATATATGATAAGAACATAAGAGGGGCGCAGAGTAAGATCTAAGGTCTGAGGAATGAATGTTCATTTCCATTTGGGCAATTAGGAAGGACTCCAAGGAGAAGATGGCCTTTCAACTGCATTTTGAGGGCTGGGTTGGGTTTCATCATGTAGAAATGAGGGGTTTGAAGAGGGCATTCCAGGCATAGGGAAATGGTGTGAGGCAGGAAGATCTGTGCCTGGGGATCAAGTGTTTATTTATTGAAGAGTGGCACAGCTCTTGGTGGTAGAACATGGAGAAGCAGAAGGTTCTTCGTGTTCTTTGACCCCAGTCCTCCATGCATTCCTCCTGTCTGTGTACAACAGTGTTATGTGACTCGTGCTAAGCAGCAGCATATTATGTATAGTTATTGAAGGTGGGAACATTTCCCTGCGCTCGAGTAGGTTTAACATAAAATCGTGACTCTAAGATTCTCATCTTCCTAAACATCCCATTTTAGCTGTTCAAAACTGATTTCTTCTTTCCCCTTCAAATTGTACCTACGAACACCTTGAATTAGTTTGCACCACTATTGTTAACTTAAGCTGCTCTTTTTCTGGCAATTATTTTGTGTTCTGTACTTCTTTTGTATTTGCAAAGAGTTTTTCTGTTGTTGCTTTTGATTAGTCATGCTTTACAAAAGCTCTGTGTGTACTTAGCTTAACACCCCATCCTACACATGGGGAGGGAGATGAAGCCAGAGGAAAGCCAAAGTGGCTTACCCAAATCATACAATCAGTTGGTAGTCAGGGCCAGGCTTAAAACTGAAGGACTGAAAGTTCACAATGCCAAGCCGAGCTATTTCTTATTCTAAATTATCTAACAGGATTTTAAAGACTGAGATTTGTGGGTGAAAGACAGAAGTGGATGACTACCATGGTTGTTTCATTATGTAAAGTTCTGAGAACTTTAATGCACCGAATGGTCTTCTGAGGTATTTTGGTAATAAATTTAACCTTTTCCAGAAAGAATTTGCCATAGTATTATCATGATTTCTTATAATTGCTTATCTGTGGAATCATAGAATGTCAGAGCTAGAGAGGACCTTAAAGATTTTCTTGTTTAACCCTGTCATTTTACAAATGAAGAAATTGAAGACAAGGGATGTGAAGTAAATTGCAAAAGGTTGCATAGTGAATTGATGGTTGAGCTGGGAGGAAAATAGAAGTTTCTTGATTGCATTCTTAGCATGCCATGCTGCCTCATTATAATAGTACCTTTCTTTGTTTCCACTTGTGGGTCTCACTTTTTTTTTTCTTTTAAACTTTGTGAGTCATAGGAGGAGCAGTACCTGGGTTTTCTAGGATAGTTGCTAATGCAATGTTTTGTTTTTGTTTTTTCCCAAATCAAATTATTCCCAAGGCCCAGAAAATGGGATTAACAATTCATTAAAAATGTTTATAGAGTAGCTACTGTGTTCAAAGCAATGTTCTAGATGTTGGCTAGATAGAAACTTCGGCAGAAACAACACCCTTTTTCTGGCCCTTTCAAATTTGAATGAGAGAATATTAACCATGATACCACTATAGATGCATTAATTTGACTAGTTTAATATCTATGGCATAATAGTATAGTATTCTCTTCCTGGGAGCTGACAGTGAAATTCTTAAGGGTGACATACAAACTGTTTGGAATACTTGGCTTTTTTGGAAATACTGAAGGACTCCAAAGATATGCAGTCAGCTAGTATCTTTACCATTGATGTCAGTTAGCCACATGGTCCCTGGGAAATTTAACCCTTCCAAAGGATTAGTCCACCTGCTCTTTATAGGGCAGAGTCTCCTTTCATTCCTAAAGCTGAAATCCCATTTGTTTCAGCACCCACACACCTCCCCCAAGGATTTTTAAGCTCTGAATCCCTCTGGGAGATCCTTACATTTTAAGTTATTTTTTTTTTAAAGAAATTATGAAGACTATTTGCAGAAATCGTAGCCAATTAGGCTTTGTGAAATGAAAGAATGTAGGAGTGACTCGGTTTTAAAAAAATTCAAGCGTTTAGAATAGCAATTTGGCAGAAAATAATGTTTGTAGGTAGGTTTACTTGATGGGGCTCCAAGAACCATTGAGTTGTGGAGTGTTGTTGGCTAGTTTGTCTATTCCTGTTTATATTCATTTTTAAAATTTTTTATTAAGTACCTACTGTGTTCATGGCAGTTTTCTCTCAAAAAGTTAATAGGTAGCAACCCTTAACACTATTTTAGAATTGGAAGAACCACAAGATATGAAGGTTAAGTACTTGTTTAGGAAGAGAAAGAGATACAATTGGAATTGTAAAGTCTAGCCTGCTAGCACCACCAGCTTTTCCCTCTTTCCTGCTTTGTTTTATCTTTTGTATTAGCTGTTACTTTATGAGAATCAGCTGTTGCAAATCCTACCTTGTAGAGAGCTTAGAAAAATGGGCATATCCTGGAAGACTCTGAATAGGTAATTATAGACTTCCTGGTGGCTTTACCTGTTAGAGATAATTATATAGCAGGAAGCCGTTAGCTTGTAACATTTGAACAAAATCAAATAACAAATCGGGAAAGCACAGAGAAGTATCTAGCTGGTTAGAGATTGTGCCCCTTTATAGTGATTTGGTTTTAAAAAGTAGCAGATAAACAATAATAAATAAGTAAATAAAATGAGATTAGATGCTATCTATATTCAGGTTTGTCCTGGAGCTCTGTCCAGCAAATTTCCTACTTCTATTTTATTATCTTCCCCTCCTACCCACACATTATGGGGGAAAAAAAAAAACAAAGAAAAACCTGACTGCTCTAGTGAGTTTGCATAGTCAAAACAAATTGTTGTATTGGTCATGTGCAAAAATGTATGTCTCATTTCATATCTTGTGTCATCACCTCTCTGTCAGTAAATGGGTAGCATGCTTCATCATTGGTCTTCTGAAATCTTGGTTGGTCATTACATTGATTAGACTTCTTAAGTCTTTCAGAGTTGTTTTGTCTTTGCAATGTAGCTGTTATTATACAAATTATTCTTCTGGGTCTGCTCACTTAATTTTGTATCAGTTCATATAATTCTTCCAAGGTTTTTCTGAAACTGGCCCTTTTACCATGTTATGGCACAATAGTTTTCCATTATATTCCTGTATGACAGTTGTTAAGCCATTCTCCGGTTGATTAGCGCCTCCTTACTTTCCAATTCTTTGTCACTGCAAAAGGGGCTGCTAAAATATTTTCGTATAGATAAGTCCTATGCTTTCTTTTAAGGGAAATTCAACTATAGGGCGAAAGACAGAAGGCCTCTTTTTCAAGATCACCATCTCAGTGCAATTGCTATTGTCATAAACATGGAACAATGTCTGTAGACTTTGGGGGTGAGGGCTCTGAGATGGTTTCTTACAAATAGTAGTGGTTGCAGTTTTGTTTTACTTAACTTCATGGTGCTTCATTGATTCACAGCAAGTTATATGGAACCTTAGAATCTGGTTCAAATCCTTGCTCAGTCCCTCATTACCTATATTAAGCAAGTCATTTAATCTATCTGGGCCTCGGTTTCCTTACTGTAAAATAAGGGAATTGGAATAGATGACTTCTGAGGTCCACTGCAGCTGGAAATCTATGATTCTAAAGTAACCAGCAGCCTTGGCCCTCTGGGCCTGTTAGAAATTACTTACTCTTAACCTCTGTGTGTCTATCTAGTGACTTAAATTTGAAAATTAATGGGATTGAGATTACATATTTACTCTTAATGCCACCAAAGCAGTTTATTCTTCCTGTTCTCTAGGTAACCCTTTATTTGATGGGTTGTTGTGCCTACAGCCAGCCTTCAGGTCAGCTCTTCCGTAGCAATTTTTGCTGATTGACATGATGAGGACTTCCTTCTTGTACTATGTCTTTCTTGAGGCAACACAGCATAATGGCTGTCATGCATGATGAGTTAAAAAGAGCTAGGTTCAAATTTAGCCTTAGGTACTTAGTAGCCATAGAACTCTGGGCAAGTCATTTAAACTCTGAGCCTCAGCCTCTGTACCTATAAAATGAGGATAATGATAATATCTATTGGATGGGGTTGTTTTTAAACACATTATAAAATCTTAGTCACTATATAAATGCTAACTTTTATAAATATGGCTTGCAAGATAGGAAATATGTTTTTTTTAATTCTACCTTTTAAAATTTATTCCTACTAATTACAGAAATATACACTGATAGATAGCCTATTGTGCCATAACACTGAAACATCCCTCACCTAATACTCTCCAGGTTTGATAAGTTTTTCTGTATGTCCAGAGAAGAAAATAAAGATCCCAGAAGACATTATAGAGTTCCTCATTCAAAGAGCTGAAATAGATGACACTGTGTCTTATTGAGAGAGTGACTCTAAGTTTTTTCCATTGAGTGGTAAATGATAGATTGTGTAAATAACAGCTGCCTTCAAGTGTATTGGCCATATTATTTTTTATATTCTATTATTTTCTTAGAGGAAAGCATTGTGCTCTTATGGTTAAGAGGCTATGGGCCTAGGGTATTAAAGCTTAGTTCTTTTTATATCTTTGCTTTCTTATGGAAGACTTCTTTTAATTGAAGTTCACCCTTTGCAAAATAGGGACATCAATTTTTGTTACCAGATATTTATAGAAAACTTATTTTTTGTTAGTTATGATTTCAAAATCAAGTAGCTTTTGGAAGGACAAAAGCAGGGGGTGAAAGCTATTGAGCTCTAGGTCCTTTTTCTGGAATGAAGAGGAGACAAGGCTCCCTTCAGCTTAATCATGTGAAACTAAGTCTTCAGGTTCCCAGAGTATCACTATTTTTGTATTTATCTTGACCCACACCACTTGCTGGAGTGTTTTCACTTCATCAATATGCCCTGAGTCCATGGAAAGTCCAGAAAAATAAAGTAGTCCAGATTGCCATTATAGAACCACCATTTTTGTGTATGTGTGAATGTTTAGTAATATAGGGTGTCATACCCTGTATAGATCAATCAAATTGTCCTTTCCAGTAGTTGGACAATTGATATGAGTAAAGAGATAGTAATGCTCATCTCTATTTTTGTAGAAGCATTTCAAAACAATTTCTTGAATGAAGTAGCGAACAAATGAGTGAAAAACATCTAGCAACTTCTTGTTAGTGCCAGGCACTGTGCTAAGGGCTGGAGATACAAATACAAACAAGACAGTCACTATGCTCAAGGTACTTACATTTTAGGAGGACCAGACTGCGAAAATAGGGGAGTGGTCATTAGGGAGTCCGAATGATAATTGGCAGACGGTAGTGTTGCTTTGATCACTATTCTCCTATCAATTAAAAAGCAGGATGAGGGCTTAGGGTATACTTAAAGGCTACAGGGCATGGTGAATCCTTACCAATCAGAGCCCAGAATAGGTTGAAATTCTTAAGGAGTTCTTGACTTCTTCAAAGAGTTTACATCTTCCTGATGTGGAAGAGAAGCTGAGTTTCAAAGGTATTGACAAAGGAATACAAGCTTTGGCAATGCTTGCTAAGGTGGAGGAACTTTTAAGTTGAAACTAGATGACAGACTATCTGTGTTTGAAGGACCAGCCTATTTAATGTGGGGTATAGTGCCTTGTACCTAGCAGGTACTCAATAAATTCCTATTGAATTACATCAGGTTAACCACCAGAGGATCCTCTCCTTTCCTCCTCTTCTCTCCCCCTTCTCTCTCCTCCCTTGTCCTTCTCTCTCCTTTCCTCTTCTCTACTCTCATCTGATCTCCTGTCCTCCATAGACTTTATAGATACATGTAACCATAAAGAGAGGAAGGAAGAATATTTAGACTTTGTTTTCTGAAAAATTCAAGTAGTAATTTTTCAGTAGGGTTAAATCCCATATACCTTCCCAACAAATATTCCTTTGTTGAGAATGCTGAAATTTTTCTTTCTTTCCTTTTTTCTTGTCCTTTCCCTTCTTTCTTTTTTCCCTTCCAATTTATATGCTAATTTTCATGTCCATACAAAAATCTTTGAGAGAGATCTCTATATATAACCCTAGGGCAGGGTGGGGAACCTGCAGCTTTGAGGCCACATGTGGCCCTGTAGGTCTTTAAGTGTCACCCTTTGACTGAATCCAAACTTCACAGAACAATTCCTTTTATTAAGGGGATGTGTTCTGTGAAGTCAAAGGGCAACATTTGAGGACCTAGAGGGCCACATGTGGCCTCGAGGCCGCAGGTTCTCCAACTCTGCTCTAGGGTATCCCCAATGAGTGTATTAATAGGGAGCAAGCAATCTTTTCCAAACAATATTCAACAATGGACCACACCTTTATTATTTTACAATTAATTGAAAACTTTAGCGAATATAAGATTGCATTGCACTTATGGTTTGTTCATTACAAACAAGTATTTGATTCAGTGGAATAAAAAACCACCGTATAAGTTATTTTGAGGTAAGTTGTCTGTCTTCATATATCGAGGTCTTCCAGTATTCCTTGGTAAAAATAACCCTATTTAATGACCTACTGATTATTTATATCAAGTGAGGTATAAAAATAGGAAGATGTATACTCTCAACAAAGTTATTTGCCCTCTTGAAAGAGATATAGAGTACAGATTGAAGAGGAGTCTCTGTTAATGGTGAGGTCATCCAGATCAGAAGTATCAAACTCTAGTCTAAGCCCTCACTTGGCCTTCAGAACTCCTGAAGGGGGCCTGAATCAGACTAAAATGTAGTTGGGAAATGCTTTGCAAAATAAAAAAATATATGTGATACAACAGATAATTTTAATTTCTGGTTTTCTAACTCAATTATGCGGCTAATAGGGATCCCTTTCTATTTGAGTGTGACACCAGTGGTCTAGATATTTCTGTGTGTGGCTGACATTGTGTAGAATGCATAAAGTTGCAGGACCTCTAGAAGAGATCTGTAACTTCTTAAAAGAGTTTGCCATGTCCATATAAACAGGAAAGATCAAGTGGATGAGGAATGTCTGTTTTCCAGATTTCGACATGCATTTAAGCTTATCCAACAGTAAGTGCATCTGGGATGGAAAGTGTGAGCTGGACCTAGAACAGAAAAGAAGGAAGACATAAATATGTAAAGAAGGAAGGCCTAGATATTTTCTAAGGTTGCAAAAATTCTTTTGCTGACCCCCACCCTAGCCTCCCATGAAAGCAAAGGCCCATCTTTTCAGTAGTAAGATTTTATTAGCCTCACTATACAGAAGAGAGATAGGGATCCACACTGCCTCTGAAGAATTAAAGATGAGTACCGGATATCAGATGAGGGCAGTGGAGAGGCACAAAGTGGGTGTGAGCAGGCTCTAACACATAACCAACGAGGAATTCTGAACCAACAAAAAAAAGAAAAACAGGAATAAAGGGCACCATCAAGGAATTGTGTGGCAGGGAGAGAAGACGATCTGGTCATATGAGAAGAACAAGGGATAACAGGTGAACAGCCAGAGTGCTTCACTGGTCTCCTCTCAGTGTTAGGAGAAATTTGGGAAGGCCTCTAGAATGGTGGGTGGAGCCTATCTGGTTAACTTTTGAGAGAATGTGGAAAAGTGTCACATAATATGGTAGATAAAGATTTCTTCCAAACTATCATTGAAGGAAACTCCTGAAGATTATTACACCCTAATTAGTCTCTATTGTGTCCTATTTGACTGGAAAGACCAAAACTAGATTCCTGATGACTACAGAGACCCCCAAAGCAAAGAGGCTTGCTAGAAGCATTTGTCTATTAGACCTAATGCTTGAGTTTAGCCAGGCTACCAGGCCCTCTATCTTACCCATGTCTCCCAGGCTCATTTAGCAGGGAATAGCAGATTATAAACACATTCTTTTAAACAGTGGTAGGATTGGTGGGCCAGGGCAAATACATGTGGGGACAGTCTCTCCATCCTGGACTGAGCAATTCATTTTACTTTAAGTAAAATGGTAATTAAACCCTGTGCTGGCACATAATCTTCCCCTGCCACCCCCCAGGTTTATTTTGTAGTATGGAGCTGTTGAAGTCCTTTCTCATGTTTGTGTTTTGTTAGTTACTAGTCACTCAAAGTTATATTGGCATGTGGGGATACTAATTAAATGTATTTAAACTTCATTAGGTTCAACTTAGCTAAGTACATTGACCTTTTAGTTTAATCTTCCTAGATATTAACAGCTAAGTAAGAAATGATTACCTTAATTATGACTTCTACCTGTAGTAGGCTCAAAGAGACTCTTAAAGGCTCACCCTGGGGATCAGTACACTAACATTATTTTCATGGGTTTTTGTGGTGATGCCAACTTCGCCAGTTGATTTTAGTAATGTTTCCAGTACCATTTATTTTCAAGGTTACATTAAAAGATTTACATGACTAAGTGGTGTGCATAGGTCATCACTTGTCAGTAAAACTGAGTAAAAAATTGATGCCTTTATAGTTACAACTATCTACTCTCTTGCTTCTCCCTCCCACCCCCATTTTAATCCATGTTTCCTTAGAAGGAGTCTAGGCAATACCATTCATGTGAGTGTCATTAACTAGAAATGTATTTAAAGTTTAAGGTTATTTTTAAAGGGCTTTGAGTATTTCATACTTAACTATAGCAAATGGGTTGCACATTTTCTCCTAGACAGAAGCAAAGTTTAACTCTTAAGTGTTTCTTAGAAGAAACCACTGAACTGTTACTGGTTTAGCTGCCTTTCGTAAAGTTAAATAACCATGAAATGCAAAGGACTGCTAACATATTGGCCAAGACTTGGAAATCCCTTTATTTTATTTAAGCTGTTTTAAAATTTTTGTTTTAACAAGATTCAGCTCCTATCTTGTTATATCTTATTTAGAGTTTGTTTCTTGAGAGGTTGATTGCCTTGTCCAGTCTTTACACTACATCTTTTTTTTTCCATTTAATATGCTAGGCTAGCACTTTGTTCTTGAGACCAGCAGCTGCTGTGAGACTAGGGGGAGTTTACATTCTCAGTCAACAGCTGCCTGCTGTGTTTCTAATCCTGTTTTGGCAGGAAATGGTTCATAAGTGGAAGCCAAGTAAAAAGGAAGCTTGAAAAATAAACAAAATAACTTTGGATGCCACCTAATGATATATAGAGTGCTATTTTTCTGAAGATTTCGCCTTTAGCACTTTGGATCATTGATCTCTTCTGTGTAACTCTTGTCCATCTTCCCCATACATCCTCCATCCATGGTGTTAGAGGCTCTTTTGACATTGCATAGATACCGGTGTAGTACTCAGCCGGCCCATCAGTTATTGTTACCTCTTACCAAATATTGACCAACATTTTTTTCTAGACATGCAGCTCTTTGCTGACATGCTTGTCCCTTTATGTCATGTTTCTTAAGCAATTCTTGATTGGTGTTATGTTGCAGCCTGCTCATTCATGCAATCTGCAGAAATTTCAAATCAATGTAAAAATATATATTTTGCAGGCAGTCAAATAACTTATGATAATCTTAATAACTTCTTCGTAGGAACTCAAGGAAGAAGGAAACAAGCATATATTAAGTGCCTACTATGTGCCAGTCACTGTGTATTTTACAAATATTATTTCATGTTAGCCTCATAATAACCCTAGGAGGTAGGTATTATTACCATCCCCATTTTGCACATGAGGAAAGTGAGATAGAGGTTAAGTGACTTGCCCAAGGTCACTCCCTTGGATAGGTATCTGAGGCTGAATTTGAACTCTGGTCTTCTTGATTCCAGGGCCAGTTCTCTATTCATTGCACTGTTTAGCTAGCTACCTCAAATACTTCTTAGACCACCTGCACTAAGCTGAGATCTACATAGAGTACACACAAAGTGGTTTTTTTTCCTTGCTTTCTAGAGCAGAGAATGATATGGATTATTTTATCCCCATTTCATTATATGGGCAGGATTCAATTTATAAACTAATGTGTTTGAGACGTTCACTGTAAGTTAGTAGTTTGGCTTCAGAATACTATTTGTTCTTGTAGAAAGTTTTATATGTAGTGGCTGGTTCCCGGGCCAGCACACAAAAGCCTATTTAACCCTAATAACTATGTGTAACAATTGTGAACACAATATACTCTTGAGTTTCACCTTCTGAGGCATTGGCAAATTTCTCTTTCAATCTCTCACCCCAAAATCTGGGAAGAGGGATTTTCCCATTTCATTGGAAGTTGCCAAGCTAATAAAAGCTCCAGATAAAGTATGCTTAGATGTACCTAACAAGTTATATTGGAATTTGCATAAGAGAAGGAATCTAATTCCACTTAAGGAACAAAAGCATTTTACTTGCAGCATGCATAGTAGGTCTAACCTTTCTAGGAGACCATAGTAGGTCTCCATTCTTAATAACTCCAGTGGCTCTCTGTTTTCTCAAGGATAAAATATAAAGTTCCCTGTTTTGCATTAGAAACCCTTCTTAACCTGGCCCCTTCTTATCTTTCTAACTTTCCTTCACTTTACTCCCCTCCTCTAACTCTATAAGCCAGCTGGCCTGCTTGCTCCTCCTCCCACTTGACACTCCATTTCCCATGTCCATGCCTTTCTCGCTGGCTGTCCTCCATGTCTAGAATGCTCTCCCTCCTCTTGGCTACCTGCTGGCTTCCCTGTTTTCTTCAAGACTCAGCTCAAACCTTTCTCTCCTTTCTTGGTATCTTTTTGAGATTACTTTCCATCCACTCTTTAGACAACTGTGTGAATGTTGTCTCCCCATGGAATGTGAGCTCCCTAAGGGCAAAGACAGTGTTATCTTCCTCTCCAGCAGTTAGCTGGGTGCTTGGCACATAGCAAATGATTAAAAAATGCTTGTTGACTGACTGACTTGAGTTATAAGGGAAACATAGGAGTGGAAGAGATTTCAAATCTTTATCATTAAGAACTATAGTTGATGAGATAAAACTCTAAGTAGAGAATATAAACAACAAAATTCAACATTTATTAAATGTGGAACATTGTGGTAGGTCTAGGTTTGATACAAAATTTAAGATAAGACCTGTTAAAATAAGGCTCCGTGTTGGTTAGGCTCTAACTGGGGAATATGATGCATAACCATAATATAAAATAGTGTGCGACAAATATTTCAAAAAGGCACAAAGTGCTTGTGAAGTTAAAGGCAGAAAAAGCCATTACTTACCATGGGGGTGACTATTGAAGGCAAGATATGAATAAGCCAATGGTGATAGTCTTTTAAAGTTCAGGTAAGAGTTCTGGGTATTTCATCAGACGAGCAAACGTTATTAAGTACTTGCCTTAAGGCTTCAATTTTACTTGTTTCTTTCATGTTCCTTTTCCTCTTTTAGAAGACCGAACAGGACCCAAAGTCCTCTTTGCCTTCCTCAGAATATGTGTGAGGTTGGCTAGCTTTCAAAAGGTAATTTTCTGATTGTCGTTTTGACAAATGTTTGTTTTATCTTCCAGACATTTACTGCGTGGTGCAATTCTCATCTAAGAAAAGCTGGTACCCAGATTGAGAACATTGAAGAGGATTTCAGGAATGGCCTTAAACTCATGCTTCTTTTGGAAGTCATTTCAGGTTGGTGGTAAAGCAGTTTTCATAGTTATACTCCTAATGCTTCTGTCTTCTACATACTTAACTCAGTGTGTTATCACTTGAGTGAAAAGAGCTCTGGATGTATCTCCTTGAGGTATAGGTTCAAACCTTGGCTCTGATCTGGTTCATATCTTACATGTGAGACGTAATAGCTTTTTGGATTTTTGGATTGCCAGAAATCATAGTGATCCTTACATACAGTGATCCTTGGTTTCCTCATCTGTAAAATAGAGAAACTACTTGTTACATGCCTTAGAGGGTTGTTTTGAGGAAAGCACTGTGTAAACCATGTAGTTGAATTAGTTTTTCTGTCTGTTACAGGATGAACTTACTGAGTGCTTTCCTTTGAAGGTATTCAAACTTTGTAATTGCAATATTAGAAATTACTCTTTGGCAAAGGTCTTGTCTTCCTGGAGATCTTTATCTATCCTGAAAGCTAGCTAAATTCTACTGTAAACTCATATCCTAGTTTTTCCTTTTCAGAGTAATATTTAGGTCTCCTACTTGGAAAAACAAGAAGAAGTGATACCATGTCCCCCCAACCCACCCTTGCTGCTTTCCTGGCCCTCAGTTCTTCATGATGCTAGAATGTATATAGCTAGAATTTACATACTTTTTCCCCCTTGAAGCAAAGGCATTATAGTAAATAGAGTGGTAAGAAAATTAACAGTAGAATATATCTCTCATAGACCTGGGGTATCTTTCTCACACGGTGGGAAGAGTATAAACATGCTTAGGGAACATGTGTAGAGAGGCATATTGTTAAGAAGTACATGGAGGGGTATTTGTATTGGGAACATGTGGCCAGAGTAGGCACATACAATTTTTTACATAGGGAACATGTGTGACTAGAGTGCCTGTATGGAGGGGCAAACACAGGAACGCATGAGGCCCGGTCATGTTTTGTGGAAGGTACCTGACTCTTTAAATATCCTGGTTCCAAGGGAAGATAGTCCTCATGCCACACTTAAGGCTGCAGCTTAGATGCTATGCCTGTGGAATAGATAAAATTTCTTACAGAGCCCATATTTAATTGTTAGGTTAATGCTGAATAAGTGAGCATAAGCTACTTTGAGACTATTTTGGTCTTATAATTCGTATTTCTGACTTTGGTTTTAAAGACTTCAAATTTATAGTTAAGGAATTGTGACCATGAGAGATTAAGGTAGATTTCCTGTCAATGCACATGTCTCCATATACTGGCTACTGATGTCACTGGAATAAATGTCAGTTCTTGGTAGTTAGCTCAGGAAACTGAATTTAGGCCTTTTTGGTTTCTCCCAAGGCCAGCCTGCAACTTAGAATGATTCTGTGGCACAACCCTAACTCTCTCAACAAAGAGCCTCAGTATTTCAAACCAAACTTCAGTAATAGGTTTCAAAAGCCTACTTTATCTTGAAATCCATTTTATTTGAAAATGACTGATTGGTTGGCTTCCTGGGATTAGAACAGCTGATTTCATGTTGCAGGTTATTTTTTCCTTTTGGTTTGGTTCAAAGAACCAAAAAGTGGTCATTAGAATCCTGCCAATAAAATTTTCTTTAAGAAAGCTTGGATTCTGAGTTTTATTATCTTGGGTTTATAGCCTGGTGTAACCAGTAGTCTGTGTCTGTGCCATTTTTTTCCCTCACAGGTGAAAGGTTGTCCAAACCTGACCGAGGAAAAATGCGCTTCCACAAAATTGCCAACGTCAATAAGGCCCTGGATTACATAGCCAGTAAGGGTGTGAAACTGGTGTCCATTGGTGCTGAAGGTAAGCTGAGGCACTAATCTCATGGAGTTTGTGAGGGCAAAGTGAGAGATGAAAGGGTTCAAAAAATATACAAATGTAAAATATAATGTAAAATACTACCTAATACTAAATGTAAAAATACTAAATGTAATACTAAATGTAAAATTACTAAATGTAAAATATTACCAGAGTAGGGGCAGCTGGTGGCGCAGTGAGTGGAGTGAACACTGGGCTTAGAATCGGGAAGACCTACCTGAGTTCAAATCCGACCTCAGACACTAGATATGTGACCCTGGGCAAGTCATTTAATCGCTGTGTGCCTCAGTTTCCTCAACTGTAAAATGGGAATAATGATAGCACCTGCCTGGCAGGGCTATTGTAAGGATCATGATAGAAGATGATATTTGTAAAATGTACTTAAAACAATACCTAGTACATAGTAGGTATGGATAAATGCTTATTGGCATTCCCTTATTAATGGTTAAATATATATATATATATATGTATATGTATATACACACACACATATACATATACATATATAGATACACACATATGTATGTATCTATGTATGTCTGTATATATATGCTGCCAGAAACTGAAAATGCCTTGCACTGTTGGTCATTGACCCCAGTGGCCAGTTAAGGCCTAGCAGAGTCTAGATAAAGATAGCATGGTTCCGTGTCTGATTGTTGAACATTTTTCCTAATGGATTCTTAGAAGTTGATAAATTAATTGGTTGATTTCAGTCAAATATATCTGCAAGATTTGTGCTTTTGAGTCAATTCTGAATTCATCCAGGGGCTGAGGAATTTGGACCCCAGTACCAGACATTTGAAGACATAAGGATTATATAAGTATACCGGTGGGCCTATAGAAATGTGACATTTCTTTTCATTCTCGGATGTAATTGTAGGCATCGCTGTTGAAAGAGTGCGATAGTAAGTATGTTCAGTTAATGTTGTAGAGTTTGTTTTTAATGTGGTTTTTTTCCTTGTCTACAGAAATTGTTGATGGCAATGTGAAAATGACTCTGGGTATGATCTGGACCATCATCCTTCGCTTTGCTATCCAGGATATTTCAGTGGAAGGTAAAGTATATGGGAGATAACCTGAATATGTAAAAAAAAAAATTGTGGCAAGTGGTGAAAATGAAATGTATTCTACAAACTGAATTTTGTTTTCTAAAGCCAAAGAGTCAGTTACAAGATCGTACCTATTTAGGAACATGACCATTCTGCTTTATGGTTATATTTGCCTTGGGCAGCTAGGTGTCAAAGTAGATAGAGTGCTGGACTTGGAATCAGGAAGACCAGAGTTTACATCCAGCTTCAGACACTTACTAGCTGTGTGACTCTAGGCTACTTACTTATCTTCTCTGAGCCTTAGTTTCCTCATCTGTAAAACGGGGGTAATAATAGCACCTAGCTTGCAGAGTTGTTGTGGAGAACAAATGAGATGCTAGATGTAAAGCATTTTGCAAACCTTAAAGTGCAATATAAATAATAACTGTTGTTGGGCTGGGCTTGAGCAGTGCTATGTCATTCCTGGGGGTGGAGTCTTTGTGGAAAGAATTAGTGGTATGTTCAGAGCACAAATAGTAGCTAGGAAAATGTACAGATATTTAGCTTATTGAATGTTTATTATAGGATTACAAATAAGCGTAATGAATTTATAGCTATTTGCTTGAATTATTTGGGTTTACAACTAAAACAAAAAGAATTTGTTGAAAATCAAGTCTTCCTTTCATAACAGAATCTCAACTTTTTGTGGTGGCTCTCTCCCTAGCCATCACTGCTTCACAATAAGGACATTTTAAAGCTTTGAATCTCCAGTGAAGATGAAAATCACTAGTCTTTTACTCCCACTCAATTTATAAATATTTTGATCTATTCATTACTGCTAAAAGGTGTTAAGTTGATTTCTCTCAAAATAGATTTCCTATTTAGCCTGAAATCACCAGCTGTCTAACCAGCAACAGGTCTGTTTGAGGAGATTTCCTATTTATTCCACATCCATGACTTAACTTGACCTGTCTTCATTAACTACACCAGGGCTGTCCAAAATGCAGCCTGCAGTACAATTTATGCGGCCTGCCTACAAGCATAGAAATTTACACAGATGCTTAAGTAAATGAAGCCGAGCTACTACAGATCTCTCACTAAAATGGCAAATCAAAATACATTGTCTATTGTTTCGATAAAAACCTAAGGTTGGACAGCCCTGAACTACACATTGGAGCTCCAACTTTTCACTTTCATGTTCTAGCAGAGTGCTAGGACATCTTCTAGTGCTAACCCTTTCTAGTTATTAATCAGATATTTACTGAATACCTTCAAGGCACTATCATGGGCACTTTGGGATATGGGGCACAGTCCTTGCTCTCAAAGTGTTTCCAGTAGAGTTTGGGTTACTCTTCAAGATGTTGAATACCTTTGCGTAGGTACAACAATCAATTAATTAGCAAGTATTTATTAAACACTTACCATGTTCCTAGAAGTTGTGCTTGGAGAAAGGCAGAAATGTGAAAATACCTTGCCTCAAGGAGCTTACATAGTAACGGGGAGACAACATATAAACAATTTCATATAAAATACCTACAGATGAGGAGGAAGGTAACCTTAGAAGGAGAGGCTCAAGTAGCCAGGGAGAACAGGAAGGCCTCTTGCAGAAGGTGATACTTGAACCGAGTCTTAAAAGAAGTCAGAGATGACAAGAGGTGGAGGTAAGAAAGGTAAGCGCTCCAGGAATGAGGGGACAGCCAGTTCAAATGCATGGAGATGGTAGATGGAGTGTCATGTGCAAAGAACAGCAAATATAGGCTGGTATTATTGGTCCAAAGAGTAAATGGAGGAGAGCAAAGTGTGAGAAGACTAGAAGGGTAGGAAGGGGCCAGATTGTGGGGAGGACTTTCTATTTGATCTTGAAGGTAATAGGAAGCTAGAGTTTTTAGAGCAGGGAAAGTGACATGGGCAGACCTATGCTTTAGTAGTTTGGAGAAGGGAGAAAGTTGAGGTGGGAAGACCAATTAGAAGGCTATTCCAATAGTCCAGGCAAGAGGTGTTAAGGGCCTGAACTGGCATGGCGACCAGTCATTGGAGAGAAGAGGATATAGAGAGATGTTGTTCAGGTAGAAATGACAATATTTAGTGATACGTGGGATGAGTGAGAGTGAGGAACTGAGGAGGATGACAAGGTTGTGAATTTGGGAGACTGAGAGGTTGGTAGTGCCCTCAACAGTTATAGTTGGGAAAGAGGACAGGTTTTATGGGAAAGATGAGTTCTGATTTGGATATGTTAAGTTTGAGATGCCCATAGAAAATATAGTTTGAAATGTCCAGTAGACAGTTTGAGATGTGGGATGAGAATTAAGAAGAGAGACTAGAGTTGGATGTATAGATCTGAGAATTATCAGCAGAGAGATGATAATTGAACCCGTGGGAACTGATGAGATCACCAAGTTATGTGGTATAGAGAGAAAAGAGAAAAAGGCATAGGATGCTATTTTATGGAAAACCCTCTGTTAAGTGAGAAGAGTCTGAAGAGCTAGCAAAGGGAGTTAAGAGGGAATAATCACTCATGGAGGAGGACTAAAGGAAGGCAGTATCATGAAGACCCAAAGAGAAGAAAGTATCCAATTGGACAAAATCCACCCTATCAAATGGTTCAGAGAGGTCAAGAAGAGTGAGGAGTAAGAAAAGGCCATTACATTTGGTAATTAAGACATCACTGCTTATTTAGGAGAGAATAGTTTTAGGAGAGAGTAGTTGCTTGGTGAAGTCAGAAGCTAGATTGCGGTGATTTTAGAAGACAGTGAAAGAAGAAGTGGAGTCACTGAGTGTAGATAACTTTCAAGCATTTGAGCAGAGAGAAGAAGAGAGGTCCGGTGCACAATAGCTAGGCAGGATAGTAGGCTGTAGTGAGGGGTTTTTTGAGGTTGGATGAAATATGATTGTGTTTTTAGGCAGCAAGGGTATAAATGAATGAATGAATGAACAAAAAAACATTTATTAGGCTCTTAACTCTATGCAAAGCACTGTACTAAATAAACACTAAATACATACATAGAAAAGCAAGATAGGGGGCAGCTAGGTGGTGTAGCAAATAGAGCAGTAGCCCTGGAGTCAGGAGGACCTGAGTTCAAATCCAGCCTCAGGCACTTGACACACTTACTAGCTGTGTGACCTTTGGCAAGTCACTTAACCCCAATTGCCTTGCCATCCTCTCTCAAAAAAGAAAAGAGAAAGAAGGCAAGACAGTCAGTCTTTGTTCTCAGAGAGCTCACATTGTAATAGGAGAGACAATCCACATGTGTAAGTTAGATGGAAAAGCCCAGTGGTCCTTAGGGTGCAGTGGCAAAGCAAATGGTAATACATATTTTTAAATGCCATTTCCATTGATAAAACTGTATTTGTGCCTAATATGAGCCATTTGACATTGTCTTTGTTGGTGAAAACTTTGTTTTCTGGGTCTTCAGTCGGCTGTGGCTCCTGAACATGTAGTAAAGTAACAGTAATAGCTAGCCTTTATATGGTGCTTTCAGGTTTGTAAAGTGGATTGGCAAACTTTTAGGCTGTATATAAATGACGTAAATGCTAGCTGTTATTGCAGCCCCTACTTTCTCAACAGCCCTACCTCGCAGGGTTACTATCTTGTTTGATCCTCACCACAACCCCCTGAGGTATCTGTTATTATTATCCCCCTTTTACAGTGAGGAAACTGAGACAGAGGCTAAATGACCTGCCTAGAGTCACACAACTATTAAGAGACTAAAGCTGGATTTGAACTCTGGTCTTCCTGACTTCCTGTCTATCACTCCATCCACTGTGCCACCTAGCTGCCTAGGCTATACGGCATCTGCTAAAGTTGTTGCCGGGTCCCATCTCTACAAAGGTGGCTTATGTGCACTGGGCTAGAAGTAGGCAGGTTGATCTGGGCAGGGAGAGTGAAGGGGTGCATGTCTATTCCTAGGGCACTTAGGATTTATCTGTCTGGCCATGGAATCTAGTCATGTGCTGGTAGGTATAGCTATACCTCTAACCCAGTAACCACCCAGCCTTGGAGCAGAGCAGAGTGGCTTCTGGCCCAACCTCCTGCTTCCCCTCCTGGCAGGAATGAAAGTCTCCCTTGAAGAAGGGTTGGGGGAGAAAAGGTCTAGAGTTGTCTATTCCTCCTCCCTTCAAGCCACACGAACACAAGGACAAGCTTCTTGCAATCCATGGTGCCTCAGTGTCCATTTGGAGCCTCTTATGCCCTTCCATGGGGGCTGTACATTGCTACACTGATGCTACTGAGCAGACTATCCTCATGTGGTTCAAATTTCTGTAGGTAAGGGGAGAAGAGTGCTGTATCTCTGTATAAAATTAATAATTTATATAAATTATAAATAAAATTTAATAAAATTAGTAAATTGCATAAAATCCTTAAAGAAAATAACCTTTTCTTAAAGGACATAGAACAATTCCAGCCAAAGTAGGAAAAGTATGACTCTTTTTAGATCTGGCTAAATAAATAAGGATGATTTATCAAGTTCAATTTATAGTTTCTCTAAGTAGGGAGGCAATAGGATTGAATGAAAAGCAGGCTAAGATCTGGGTTCATTTTTCACCTCTGTTACCTGTTAGCTCTGTGCTCTTGGGTAATTCACTTTCCCTTTTTTGGTCTACTATATTTGCTCATTTGTAAAATGTCTCCAAGGTCCCTTTTAGCTCTGATTTACTGTGATTCTATTGATTGTTCCATATATAAATAACTTTTTAAAAACCTACATGAACATTTTCACCTACTTAAAATACTGTTTCACCTGTAATTGTGTTTTTATTATTGCATTATCTCACCTAGGAAACCCTTATTAAATGAGATGGTACAAGATAAATATCGGCCCATCAAACATCTGAGTCATCACAAATTTTAAATAGTTACATTATTAATCCACTAAGATTTTACCACATTTTAAAGATTACATATTAATGACATCATCCATATGTGACTGACCTGAAGGAAAATTAGAGTGCCAAAAGTGTTATAACTCGGGATCTTGCTTAATAACTTAAGTACAATCTGTCAAATTACTACATGGCATTTTCTAGAATTTTATAGGGTATGTTTATTAGACAGACTTTTCTCAAAACAACTAACCAACAATTAAATATAAAAAACAAAGCATAAAACCCTTCTTTAGTCAGACTCTTTTTAGCCTTCAGCACAGTTGTTAACAAATTACCTTGGTAATTTAGATTTTATGGAGTCATTATTCTTTAATGAGCTCACTGTAACCCTCTGTGAGTTTACCATTTAAATGAAAGGATTTTTCACAAATATAATTTTCTAATGATATTCTCTTTAAAAAAAAGATTACACCTGAATAATTTTGGGGGATATGGTCTCCTTCAACAGAATATTTTAAATAATTTTTTAAAAAGATAGGTTTACCTCTTATTATAAAAATTAGAGGTAGGTCTATCCATTTATGAAAGGAACATCATGGATGGGGTGAGGAGAACTGTCCCCAAATAGGTGTTGCTTCCTTGGTATATCATGGAAGGTGCATAGTATGCCGGAAAGAATGTTGGATGTAGGGGTTTGAATCCTGCCTCTGCCACTTAATGTTTGGCCTTTAACAATTTGCCTCCCTTCTCTGGGCCTCAGACTTCTCATCTGTAATTTAAGAGAGTTGAAAGTAACATCTTAGGTCGCTTCCAGCAGGAGAGTCTTGGGACAATGATGAGCGCACACTAAGAACCCTAAGATCATTTGTTCTTGGACTAGGTATTGTAACCATGTTTCCAGTTTACCTAATATCCAGTAGCAGTAGATGACTGTATCCTAATTTAACTTGTATCTCCCAGCAATGCAGAACTACTGGTGTGGGCTTATTTGCAGATTTTGGAAGCCCTAGGAAGTTGTTAATTTCTCTAAAGTTAAGTTCTTTATATTTCCTATCATAGACCTCCTGCTGCTGATCCTAAATTCCCTTTATATCATTCCTTTGTTGTATTGTAATATTTGCAGGAGAACGAACAGCCTGAGTCTAAAGTTCTTGTGATCCTTGTCTGTTAGAAAATGTTAGCAGTGGTTCCAGCTTTTGTCATTAGCGACCCCAGAGGTCTTTGTTTCAGTAGTGGTGCTGATGTTGAGCCTTGTGAACCCAGTTGTGATTTTTTTTCCCCTCTGTACACTTTTTTCTGGTTTTTATTACAGAAACCTCTGCTAAAGAAGGTCTGCTTCTCTGGTGCCAGAGGAAAACTGCCCCTTATAGGAATGTGAATATTCAGAATTTCCACACTAGGTAAGAGATCAAGATCCTTTTTAAAAATTGTATTAGAATCAATGGGTGGTGGGGAGAGTGAATGTTTATTCATACTAGCATTTTCCTTTCCTCCAGAGATGGGAAAAATGTTTTCTATGAATACAGAATTTCTGATGTCCAGTTTTGTCTGGGAGCAAAATTTTGCATCAAGAAATACAAATCTCATCAAACAAGGTTAATTTTTTTGGAGTAGAAGTGTAATGTCAGAATAATTCATCAAAATTACTAGATTTTGGCCTTTAGCAGATAGACAAAAAGGAGGAAAGGGAAGGCTGGGATGCTTTGAAAGGGCAAGAAGAATTGAGTCCAAACCTGCATTTCTCAAAAATCCAACCTTTTTGCTAGGCTTCTATAGCTATACAAGAACACTGTGTCAATAACATGGGTAATTATTTAAACAAATATTTATTAAGCATTCATCGCGCCAGGCACCCTAGACAACACAAAAGAACAAAAAAGCCTTAGGTCCTGCCAGTTTCGAAGGCAACGTTTTAGATACACAGAATAGCTATAGACTAATTTTGAGGGAGTGCAACATAATGTCTACTACTGGAAGAATACAAAGTAGAGGCAAGATTATAGCATCAGTTTTGGAATGCTTCAGGGAAAAAGCAATATTGGGGTATCTTTTGAATGAGAATTTGAACTGATGGAGAGGAGGGAAGAGAACGATCTCAACCGATTAGACATGGAGCCTGAGCAATGACATGGAGACAGGATGGAGAATATCATGTGTGTGACACCACAAAGAGACTTGGTTAGAGTAGAGAGGTATTCATAGAAAACTTGAGAGTTAAGATTGTATAGGCAAAATGGAGGACCTTGAATATCAAAAGAGAAAGTTTGGACTTACCCTTATAAGCAATCAGGGAATCTGGACAAGAGGGGACCGCATGGGTCAGTGTGGTTCAAATACAATCCAAGAACTTTGTTAGTCAATTGCTTGTCTTCTCCCCACTTACCCTTTTTTCTACAGTCACATAGAAGGAAAACTTAGAGCTTTTGCCCCTTTTTTCTTGACACTATGTAGTAGACTCGTTAGTAGCAAACTAGTCCAGAGGCTATATTAAAGAACAGAAGACATGAAGGTCATGAAAGACCCACAGGCTACATAATTGAGTTAACTTCTTAGTACGTGCATTAGAATGAGCATTTTCTGAATGCAAAAAAATATATATACTATTTAAGATAGATTGCCTTTCATAGTTCTCTAATAATGTATAGTCTCTGGATCTCAGTCTTTGTTCTGGTTCTCTCTCTCTCTCTCTCTCTCTCTCTCTCTCTCTCTCTCTCTCTTCTCTCTCTCTCTCTTTCTCTTTCTCCCTCTCCCTCTTTTGCTCCCTCCCTCCCTTCCTCTCTCACTACCCCCAACCAAGCTATTCACAACACTCCAGCATTCCTTGGACTTTTCACTTCTGTGAAATTCAGGTGAAATCTAGGAATCTTGGTGCCCTAGTTCCAATCCCTACTGGCATCATTGTAAAAAAAAAATTCTGATAATTTTTATTAGCTCTGTCCCAGGTAAGCTCATAGTTAAGGTATCAGGGCTTTGATGAGCTTTGCATTCAATGTTAACATTAGCAGAAAGTCACATAGTAAGGGGTTTTTAACTATAAAGAAGGTAGAATTAGGATTTATACTTTAAAATAGTCATATAATACAAGTTCCTAGTTTACAAATAGATTGTATTCCAAAAATTAATGTCTAAATTGGTTGTTTAGAACTCTGAAAGTGTTTTCCCATAGAAACAATGTTACACTTGGTGGTTAGTTCCCAAGCAAACTCAGCCCATTAAACCCTTAAAATCAGAACTACAGTGCAGACTGTCTCTTGTTCAGTTTACTGAGGAGAAGCTCATCTCTGGTAAGTCTGAGGTTTAGTAAAGGGGTTGAGAAGATGGGGGTCGTATCTGTAGGTGCAAGGGGGAAGGGGAGGGAGGAGGGATGAGAGAACTCCTGTGGTACTCGACCCCCACAAAATAAGGGATTAACGGTCTGAGCTTAGGGAAGAAGAGGATCAAGCCCAGCGCTGTGCCAATGTAATCAATGACTTGATTAACTTGTATTCCCATTCTTTTTAATTCCTTGTGAAGCTGGAAAGATGGCCTTGGACTCTGTGCGCTCATCCACAGACATCGACCTGACCTCATTGACTACTCAAAGCTTAATAAGGTCATTCTAGGTGACACAGCATGCTGACCCCTCAGGGTCCTGACTTGAGTTCCTTTGGCATGTTCTCTTAAGAATGAGCACATCAGCACTGAACTAACTCTGAATATGCTTCCCCCCCCCCCCCCCCCCCCCCCCCGCCAAAAAGGGCTTTAGAAAACCAGTAGTGCTATCTGAGCTAACCTTTCCCATGAGTGAGAAGCATGGCTGCTGGGTCAGACATATGTGTGTCTTTTACTGTTCTGTCTTTGCATTTCTAGCTGCTAGCAGAGGGCTTAATAAGTGTTTGTCTGGTTAAATTAAATTGGATCTCACAAGGAAAAAACCCTAATCCTTCCTTTTTTTATCCGAATTGAATTTGATTTAGTTTGATTTAACCAACAGTCCAAATATACCATTTCTTACAGATTTTACCTCATGGATCGTGAATCTGATCTAAGTCATTTGTCTGGAAGGAACTCACAACTCTCCTCTTGAGTTTCCTTTTCTAATTGTAAACACAGTCACATTTAATGCTAGTAATTTGATTTCACAATTCAAATGAAATATGATGGTTCAAATGTTAGGGTCCAGGTTTTACAGAACAAATCCTTTTATGAAAGGGATTTGTTCTGTGAAGTCTGGATTCAGTAAAAGGGCTGCACTTGAGGACCTAGAAGGCCACATGTGGCCTCAAGGCAGCAGCCCCCCCCCCGCCCCGATTTAGACAACGCATCTGAAATAAGATGATTGCCATACATGAGAGAATTGGGTGACCACAGTTTCTCAGTTTGTCCAGTATGCTTTTTTTTTCCCATCTGCAAAATAAAAGTGTTGGATGTGGAAGCGCAGTTGGTATGGTACAGTGGAAAGAGTCTCGATTTAGAGTCAGAGGACCTGAGTTCAAATCCTGATTCTGCCACTTACTGCCTATATGACCTTGTGAAAATCTGATCTCTCTAAGCCTCATCTGTAAAGTCAGATGGTTAGACTAGATGAACTTTAAGATCCCTGCCAGCTCACAATCTAGAACTTTGCTGAAAAGCAGATTTCAATTCCATATAAATAAAAATTTCCTAGCAGAATTTTCCAAAAGTAGAATAAACTGTCTTAGTATATAACAAGTTCCCCATCCATTAAAGGACTTTAAATGAAGCTAGGTAAATACTTGTTAGGGAAGTTGTAGACGAGATGCCTTCTCAGATGTACTATATATACTAAGTGACCTTTGAAGCCCACTTCAACTGTGAAATTCTAGGATTCTAGAATATTTTTGTAAAGTCCCTTCTAGGTTAAAGAAAAACCACATCTTAGTACCATCATGCTTGTATGTTACTATTGAGGACAAGCCCTGGCTCCTCTTCTTTATCTTATAGAGATCAAGAGTTAGTTGGAGGTAGAGAGAATGATAGTAGATTTAGCTATCTATGTCATCATCATTTCCTAGCACATCTTCAAATCAATTGATATACTTTAATCAGTTCTGTCCAAAGCAGTTCACAAATACACACATTGTATCTTTATGGTGGAAAATAAAGGATGGATTGTGAAATGGTGCTCTCCATTTTAGGGGGGGAGGGCGCTACTTACAATGGCTCAACGCATGGTCGTTTTTCTTGAATTAACCTATGGCCACCTAAAATGCCTAAAACATTTTAAAAAATCAGTCTAATATTGTTAACATGGTAACATGTGTATATAAGCTCTACTTCAACTCCAGAACTTTATAGTCCAAGATGGTGTCCTTAAAGTTAAGTATTATTTAGCTATTTAAAACTGTTAGTTTAATACCAGATTTTTAACTTAAAAATTTTTTATATAACTTTGCAAATATTAGCATGAAAGTAGATAACCATTACCATTTGATTGATGAAATAAAATTGTTTTTCAACCAGGTGATTTATATGCTTTCTTAATATTCATATTTGGTTGAAAAAAATTTTGACTGAAACAATTATGTACCTTGAAAGGCTAGGAAACTTTATTCAGCTGCTTTATTCAGTACCGTATGATTACACTGTGATTAAGTGTTTGATGCCTGTGCTTGTCAGACATTATGTACAGTTTTATTATTCTGTGCTACCAGTATATAATATTGCAGAATTTTTATTGAAATATTAAAATGATTTCCAGGATGAAATACTATGGTAGGCATGTTTTTTAAATTTATTCGTAGACTTCTGCCTCCTTTTTGTAGAGACTCTTTTTTGCTCTTACTGCTTCCTCAAATATGAGATCTACACATGGTCAGTAAACCTATACAGCATTAAGTAAATCAGACTTAGAAATGTTAGTCTGAATTCTACTTTTGGATTCCTAACAGCTCAGCTTCATACTTTGTGAATTTTTTTGAAGAAAACATTTATGTCATTATCAATAATAATGTTCAAAATAAGCTTTTATACCCAAGGAATTCATCCCAGACATTAAAAAAAACACACGAAATGACGCATTTTCAGTACAGAGTGTTTTTATCCTAAGAGCTTTGTGATTCATTTTGCTGTTTGTAAGATTGTGCATGTACAGTTTGTCTTGGTATGATATGGGTATATGTGTTTCCGGAATAATTTAACTCCACTGTGATATCTTTATTTCTATTTTTTTCTCAAACATTTAAGTTGAAATGCATCTTATTGGGGTTGGGTCGCAAGGGAAATAAAACTACTTAAGCTATAATGTATTTTGGCAAAAAATGCGTGTCAGGGCTGTATCTTACTGAAAAATTTGTTTGAGGTAGGGTAAAGAGGAAGGATATTTCCTTCTGAAAGCAAAATATGTAAAGAAAATTATTAGCAAGGATTGGATTTTTTAAAAGCTATGGGTTATTATTTTTAATTGGTTATTACTTTTTCTGTGCAGGATGACCCTGTAGGAAATATCAACCTGGCCATGGAAATAGCAGAAAAGCATTTGGATATCCCCAAGATGTTGGATGCAGAAGGTGGGATTTGAATTTTACTTAGTGACTTTAGTTTTTTCTGGACATCATTATGCTAATCTCTTAGCTCTTTGCAATGTGATTTTGCAGCCTTGTATTTCTTAATAAGAGATCATTTCAGTCATGCAGATGTTATTGAAGAATTTCATGCGTAGATTTTGCCTTGAAACTCAAAAGTGATTCTAGAGAGAGAGATTGAGAGAGAAAAGAAGAAAAACCTTCTCTCAAACTAACCTATGAGGCATGTAAGGAAAGAGAACTGAACATTTTCTGTGTAATGGAAAGCAAGAACATAGACTTATGTATATACTTTTAAAAAATAACTTTGAAAATTACTTCCTCAAGTTTTAGCAGAGCAATTCTTTTTTTTCATCATATAAATTCCAGTGCAGCAAATGGACCTAAATGTAAGATATGAGAATTCTAAAAGAAGAATTATAGAATTGCACCTGTTCTTTTCCAATAGCAGTCATATCCATCATATTCAAAGTATTTGGTCATCAGGGGTGACCACTAAATCTCCATCACTTTCCTTTGAACAAGTCTCAGATATTCAAAAGATCTGGAAGAGCTTCATCTTTTTCCTTAATTTTGTGTATTATCACTCATGGCGTATAGTAGCACATAAGCTTTTATACCCTTTCTGTGAATACAGGGTGAGTCAATTTCCTTTATACCTAATGTAAGTCACTTTCAGCATAGATAACTCTGAGTCTCTTGTCTCACCCTGTATTTATTATTAACACCTCTAGGCTCTGTGTTGCTACTCATTTGGTCTTACATAATCAAGTGTTTTCCATCATTTTCCATCAGTCAGTTTCTTCTTCATTTCATTTTTGGTAGTATTATTTTATGTCTCAATTTTTTTTCTTATTCATTTTTCAACATTTATTGAGCTACTACTCCTGCAAGCAGAGCACTTGAGTGACCAGTTCTAGTTATGGTCTCTATAAGACTGCTTTAAAGAAATATAGTCAGTCCACAAAATAGTAAAGGAATATCACAGGAACACTTGTTCTTCATTTTTCACCCATATTTCCTCTTTCCAAGCTCTGTTTATCCTTGTGGACTCTATGTTTTGCCCTGATCCTATGGGAAGTAATGACTCAGGGATCATTCGTTGTGACAGTTTGGGGGATGGGGGGCAGAGGTTGCTAAATCTCTTCAAGTTTGTGAAGTAACTTCCTAATGGCCTAAAATTGAGCTTCCATAGTTGAGTCCCTGATTCAGAGTCACTCACTCCCTACTGGATCACTCTAACTACCATTCCTTCTGATATTATTGACACTCCTACTATTTCCTGAAATTCTGACTTCTGGTTCAAGAATACTTCCATTCTTTATGTTTGTCGAAGAAGTTAACATTTCACCTGCCCTTTCCTCTATTGTCTCACATTCTTTTCTCCTATTTCTTTCTTTCCTCTTTTCATCCAAATGTACAAGACCTACATATACCTTTGATCATATACTGTTTTATCTTTTGACAACACCATCTTATAACAAAGTGATGGTAGAGGATTAGAAACATGACCAGTATAGAAATAGGAACACTTTAATATGTATCATGTATTTTTCATCCCATAAGTTCTCTATGTTCATTTCTGGTAAACTGTGAATTATTAAAGTAGCATTATACTTTAACTCTCTTATCTGTCATTCTTCCATCGTAACGTTGCTGACTAGTCTCATCCTTGAAGATCTCTCATCCCATCTAATGAGCCCTTTTCTATCCCATGTTGTTGGTTGCCCTGTTGGTCATGTGTCTGTTGTAGAGCCTTAAATGGAGACATTGTCATGCCTAATAGACCCACCCATGAAACTAACTACATGATCTATAATTTGACATTTGGTGAGATTCTTCCTCATCTTTACCAATCTACCAGCCAACAGAAATAAAGAGAGAGGCCACTTCATTGATCCCAGTTCCTTCTAATCCACTACAACTCCTCCCCTCCCTTTTTTGTGCTTTTGTTTAGGGGAATGGGTCTAGATTAGCAGCAAATATACATGTATGAATGAATATATGAACAGAAATCTTGATGATTTTTGTTCCCCCATGGTATATGGCTTCATCTAGAGGCTGCACATCCTCCAGTGCCTCTCTCCTGTTGAACCCTAGAGCTGGATAAATCCTGGAGATTTTAAATCGAACCTTAGCCCTGGCTGTGAAATGTCCAGCTAGTCTGGGACTCACTCCTCCATGGCAGCCTAAGGCAGTCATACCCTTTTCTTTGGTGACTTTTCAGTCTTTGTGGGAAGTGATGGATTTTTATAGGTGTTATTTTCTTGATCTGATCAGATCCATAACACCATACTATATAGAAAAGAGTCCGTTGCTTCCCTTTCTCTGCCTGATGGTCAGTCAGCAGAAGGCTGTTGTCTTTAGAATGTCAAAGCAGTTAACCTTCTTTTTTCTACACAGATTTAGTATACACTGCCAGACCTGATGAAAGAGCCATAATGACTTATGTTTCCTGTTACTACCATGCATTTGCTGGTGCACAGAAGGTGAGAATGTAAATGATGAGCAGTCACCTCTCACCCTTCACCTTCTGTATCTTAAAATTTTTCCATGTTTGTTTTTTCTTTTTCCTTTTATTTCCTTCCTTCCTAATAAGAAAACCCTTCTGGTGCTTCATAGGCAGGTGTTTGTCTCTTATAGGTTAGTTTTCTTTGAAATCTCTTTTTTTCCATCTGTGTAGCCATCAGAAGTTTATGTTTTATTTTCCAAAAGATTTCCATGCTGTTTCACAATCCCACATTCTTTTTAACAATAGTGTTTTGAAACCCAGTGGCCAGCTCATGGCCTGGAGAATTACCACATGTCTATCTAATTGAATTCTGTCCTTTGCCTAAACCTAGTGTAGAGTGAATTAAGTTCTAAATTAGAAGAAAAAAATATTTAGCATGCCAATATGCCTTGTGCAGGAGCAGAAAAGATGAGGGCAATCAAGTGGGTCTGTTTTCTCTTTTCTTGTTGGGTTCTAGAGGAGCCTTTATGAAATATTCACATTTCGAAACATGACAGTAAATGGTCTTTTTTCTCTCTCTTCTTATTGGATATTAGAGGGGACCTTTGTGAAATACAGCATTCACAAATTTGACAGTAAAAATCATAGTTATGAGTTGTATACCTTTCTTATTCTATTTGTATTACTATTGGCAATTTTTAAATGACCTGGTAAGTAAACACAGTTAATACTTATGACTCAGTCCATGCACAATCAAATTCAAATTTCAAGGCAGGAAACAAAGTAGTGACAGGGGTGCAAAGATAAAAAGTAAATCTCGTTGCAAATATTGCCAGAATTCTGTTTGTTGATATGCTCCTCAGAGAAAACCAGAAGCCCTTGCATTTTCATCTGGCATGTGCACTCAACTGCTCATTGAGAGTAATTATAATGTCTTATTGTTCAGTCATTTCAGTCACATTCTATTCTTTTTGACCCCATTTTGGGGTTTCCTTGGCAAAGATACTGGAATGGTTTGCCATTTCCTTCTCTAGCTCATTTGACAGATGAAGGAACTGAAGCAAACAGGGTTAAGTGACTTGCTGAAGGTCACACAGCTATTAAGTGTCTGAGGCCAGATTTGAACTCAGAAAGATGTCCTGACTCCAGGCCCAGCACTCTATCCACTGTGCCACCTAGCACCCATTATTATAGTGTCTAATGAACAATAAAATGAGTTCTCACCTTAACCCAATAATCAAAATTTTTTTAAAACACAAGAAGACTGGGAAAGAGACAGACTCTTGGTTTGATTGCTTTTAAAATTTTTGTCTACTTTTATTTTTAATGTTTGTTCCAACAAATCCAACATGGGATTTATTCCAGTTTTCTATATTCTCCATGAAGCTCAGGGTTGGGGGCAGATGCCCATTCAACACACAGAAAAGTCATCAGGTCAATTAAAAACCCATTCTGTTCTTCCTTTTGTTTACTTTGGTTTTCACTCTTCATTTCGTGTATGTGTGTTCTTGTGTTTTTTTTTCCTTTTTCTTTCCTCCCCTTTAGACATTGTGAATACTCCCAAACCTGATGAAAGAGCTATCATGACTTATGTTTCCTGCTTCTACCATGCTTTTGCTGGAGCAGAGCAGGTATCAATACTTGGTCCATCTGGGTTGCTATGCTGTTTTTTGGCTTGATTTTTTTAATTGTATGTTCTGTATGT
Organism: Trichosurus vulpecula; assembly: GCF_011100635.1. NCBI lineage: Eukaryota > Metazoa > Chordata > Mammalia > Diprotodontia > Phalangeridae > Trichosurus > Trichosurus vulpecula. The sequence continues at coordinate 145,363,187 of NC_050576.1, read as the reverse complement.
GTATGTTTATTGTGCTTCACATCTTACCAGAGTTAAAGATTTTGCAAAAAAAAAAAAACCCACAACAAATCTTTTTTTAAACATTGGCAAGTATAATGATTGAATACGCTAATAGTTCCAAAATGCTTTTTCATATCTCTTATTTTGAGATATTTCTCTCATTTCTCTTTTAACTTAAGAATATAGGTGGCATGACAATTCTGCTATATCCAGTTAGCAGTGAAGGGAAGATTTGAAATGGGGAAATAAATGCCCTTTTAAAGGCCCTTAATCCTCTCTGTCTACAAACCTGTCAATGTTGAATGACTTATTCTAACATCTTTAATATTTCCAATTAAAAGAAGACTTTTCTTTAAAAGGAATAACCCTTTGTTAGGTCATATTGACTTCAGAAATATTTATATCCCAAGTGATGTTCCGGTAGTGTCTCTTGGTTTTCGGCATATTTACTTATCAGTATTCCTTGCTACTTTTATGAATCTGCACTTGGCAAATCCTGCCAGATGGACAGATTTGGGTAGATAAAACATGTTTTGTTTCTTGCATCCAGGACCTGCATGTTCCTTAGGGCCACTTCAGATTTTAAAACAAGAAAGTGGCACAGTTTAGGGGTTATGTGGTGAGGCATTGATTGGAATAGGGCATGGGCCCAGAAGCTGGATATTTAAGTATCTCCAATTGACTGAATATTTGATCATGGCTTAAGTTACGGCATAGCACATCACCTCAGCTTCCTTTTCACAAAAGAAAAACTTCCACTTTGGGCAAATTCTTGTGACAAAAAAAAAAAAAACCAACATTGGTAACGTACTTTGAGCCCTGTGAAGGAATAATCTCATAAATTCACAATATTCTTATCAGAGGAAGAACAGATGTGCTTTTTTGTTCAGCAGCCTTCTTACAATCTTGAACTCAAGGTAGTTGGAAAATAGATATTAAAGGGCCTGAGATCGTAGTGTCCTCGGATGGTTTCAGAAGAGAACCCTCCTCTCCCTTGCCCCTAGGTACTAACTTGCCTGATGTTTTAAAAATATGTTGTTTTTCCTCTAACCTACTTGGCTTGCCATTTAATCCTTTTATATATATCCAGTCTATATGAAAACTGTAGTTTAGGTGTAAAGTCACCTACTTATTCAGGTCTTACTGTATTCGATCTTATTGCTCCTTAAACTAACACACATGATCTGCTCCATTGGCAGCAGCTTCATTTCCCCTCATTACCGCCCATTCCCTACTACATTCAGTTTGTATCTGCACATCAGTATCAATAGAGCTGTCCTGTTTACCTATTGTGTTTTACAGGCCGAGACAGCAGCTAACAGGATATGTAAGGTTCTTGCTGTGAATCAAGAGAATGAGAAACTGATGGAAGAATATGAGAGGCTAGCGAGTGAGGTAAAGAAAGACTGGTGAACTACAATGCTGTCAACACTTAATCCAGATAATGAGGCCCAGATGGTGATAAGTTGATTACCAGTGTTTTATTTTTGTATTTTGCATCTCAGGTGGAGTAAAATGTAGGAATAGACATGGATCTTGGAGGCTGCTAAGCCTTTAGCAACACAATTATTGGCAATATGTCATTGGAGAGAGAGTTCTGACAATCCTAAGTTGTGCTCATTAGGGGTTAGCCGAAATGGGGTTTAACAACCTCTAGGGCTGGTAGAACACTAACAATAGGGTAGCTTCTACTAGATGCCAAGGCACTCGTGTGCTCCACCCCTAAGCTATATACCCTACACTACCATCTGTGCTAAGGAGCCCTGCTGCTCCCCTGAAGCACTGTCCATTGCTTGGCATCATGGGAATTTGTCTAGCCTACTGAGCGGAGGAAGTTCCATCCATTGTCTGTATATAAAGCTAGAAGTATGATAGTGTTCAAGAATCTTTGCCAAATATTTGAATAGGGACTGGTTATGACTAGCTAGAATCCTATTTAGAACAGAAGTCTCTTTTCCTTAAAACTAGGGTTGTAAAAAAATAGCCCTTCTCTCACAGATTGAAGAGGCTTGACTTCCTTAAAGAAAACATTTTTCTCCAAGTTGAGGTAAGAGAAAAGAGGTGCTTATGTCCAGATTACCTCTAAGATGAACACTAGTGATATGCCATCAATTGAAGATGGAAAATAATTTTAGCGCTGAATTACACACTCCAAGCCTAATCAGTACTAGAGGAAATTGCATTCATTTCAAGACATAAGTTAACATCTCAGATAATCTACATCAGGTCAGTCCCATGTAATAGTGTTATGTGTGTGTGTTGACAACTGATTAGATGTCTAATCTAATAGTTCTGGCCCAACTTTAGGCTGGGCCTAAACCCTTTGGTCCTTTTCTCTCTTTACCATGTCTCTTCTTATTTTTTATTTCACTTCAACTGCATGAAATATATGTGCATCACTCTTAAGGAAATATCCTTTTAAATTTAATTTGTTGTCATCCTCTGAATAGATAGGCAGAAAGGTAATTTATGAGTGATGCTTTCTGCATTTCACTTCTAAAACCTCGATTTTAATTTGCAAGGTATAATGTGTACTTCATATTCAGGAATTCCTTATCATACTTAGACTCAGACCTGATTTTTTTTTCCACACTGAATAAATTGATGATATGTATTTCAGAGTAGAATTAGTCTCCGGGGTGTACTTCCACTTCATTATCAGCATGGGCCCATCTGAAGAGCAAATCTTGGATGATAATTTGAATTAAGCCTGACCTTTTGCCAATTTACATGGAATTGCACTCCTACCATGTGAGGATTTTTATTTGGAAATTCCATCCAGCATTTGTCTGCTATTGTCTGGTTCCTGAGTTTACTGTAAATGTCACATTTGTAACACATGGCTTGCTTTGATACCTCAAATTCTCTATTACCCAGGCAAAGGTGGTAGATGATTACCAGGAATTACAGGTGGGTTTTGCTATAAAATATAGAGAGACTAGATAAGAAATTTCAAGAACTTCATTCATACTGTAGCCAATGGATACTCCCCCCTCCACCTCTTTTTTTTTTTCTTTTAGTCAGTATCTAGTATGTAGGTCTTTGTAAACATGTAAACAAATGTATGTAGACATAAAGCACTATATAAATATAACTATTAGCTATTATTATGTTTATCAAATGATAAGATTCCATATTTTAGATTTGGGATTTAGTTTGTTGGAGAAAGGGTTTTCTTTTTCCTTCTGAAAATTATTTTTTATTTTGGGAACAGCTTTTGGAATGGATTCGTCGCACAATCCCCTGGCTAGAGAATCGGACCCCAGAGAAGACGATGCAAGCCATGCAGAAGAAGCTGGAGGACTTCCGAGATTATCGTCGGAAGCACAAGCCCCCCAAAGTCCAAGAGAAGTGCCAGCTGGAGATTAATTTCAATACCTTGCAGACTAAGCTCAGGATCAGTAACAGACCAGCTTTCATGCCATCAGAAGGCAAAATGGTTTCAGTACGTAAAGTTAACACTTCCATTTTCTTTAGGGGACACTCACTTGATTTAAAGATTCTTAACTTAGAAATCCCTCTCTGATGAAGTACTCTGCTTGGCAACTTCCATTTCTTAGCTACTAGTTTTGGGCTGATTATCACGTGGATTCCAGTATAGAACCTGTACCATTCTTCTTGGTACATTGGAATAACTTCCCTTAAGCTGCTTTCTTGGGTGTGGTAGTTTGGAACTTTATCCTCTTCAAATTAAAAACTAATCTTCTGGGAGTTTTTTAGCCTTGTTTCAGAAGGATGTCAGATATTTGTTAGTTGATGATAGCAGTTTGGTTAAATAAAGCATTTTGTAAGTCATTGAAGATATTTGGTAGTCTTCAAAAAAAATTCAGTAATCATTTTGGGAAAAAAAACAAAGCCATTGTCAAACATGCATTATAAGAATTTTTTAAAGGTCAATATAGCAAAGGTGAAAATAATCTATATCTTTTCTTTATTCCCATATTTCTTCTAGGATATTGCTGGTGCTTGGCAGAGGCTAGAACAGGCTGAGAAGGGTTATGAGGAATGGTTGTTAAATGAAATAAGGAGACTGGAACGCCTGGAACATCTGGCTGAGAAATTTAGGCAGAAAGCTTCAACTCATGAATCTTGGGCATACGGTAAGCAGCTCAAATTATGTGTGAGAGGTTAGTTAGAACTGTGATCAGAAGAGTTGGAAATGCCATTGACTTGTGTGACCTTGGGGAAAATGCCTTCACCTCTTTGTTTTAATGTTTCTAACTGGAATTACTTCAGGAGGTATAGGAGAAGGTTAATTTTATAATCTAGCTCATAGCTATTGGAGCATTCAGTCTATCTTAGCTCTTTTCGACAGTCACTGTACCTCTTTTACTTGCAGCTCATAACCTATACCTCTGTTTACTGGGCTCTCTTGAATTAAATGAGATGCTTAAATTCTTCATTGACATTTTTTATTGTGTATGCCGTACCCAACACTGGCTTAGTTGTTACCGGGAATATCATCTGGCTAAGCGTCTGTCAGTAGAAAGTTTGTTGAATCATATACGAAATACAGTTTCCCATTTTAAAAAAGTAGCCAACAAAGCAAGAACATGGCTATACTCATTTTATTTTTACAATTCTGCTACTTCATTTCAGATTCTAATTTCCTTCAGACCTTAGGGTATATCTGATCTAATCAACAGGCATTTATTAAGATGCATTTGCCATGTTCCTGGCACTGTGCTAAGAGCTGGGAATAAAAAAACAAACAGAAAGACAGTCCTTGCTGTCAAAGAACTTACATTCTAATGGAGGAAGACAACTCCTAAAAGGAAGTAGAAATGGGGGTTGGGTGTGATGAAGCTGTTGATGCAGCAGGGGCATTATGCTCCTTAACATGGGGGTTCTGGGAGGAACCGGTCAATCAGAGGGAGAGGCTACAGGGGTGGAGGATACTTCCAGTGTATGGAGTCCAGGGGTTGATTCCAGGGGTGGAGTGAGCTTACAGGATGAAGAGGTCTCTGAGGCATTGTAGAGAAAGACTGGGAGAGTTGGGAAGGGAATGAAGGCAATCCCGAGCATATTTCCGTAGCTGTGGTAATAATTTTTTAGTGTTTTATAATCATCTACTTTGTGTGCTAAATGGTATAATGACTTGCATAGTCCACAAAATCCTTTTATATACATTATCTCCTTTGATCCTCAGAATAACTATTTGAGGTAGGGACTGCAGATATTATTGTCCTCACTTTTTGCGTGGAAACTTGAGACTGAACATTAAAGTGATTTCCCCAAAGGCACATGGCTAAGAACTGACTCCAGTTCAGATTCTTAACTCCTAGTCCAGTGAACTTAGCCTGTCTACCACTGCTTCTCTGTAATTCTGAGGATGAAGCCTTTCCTATTGAAATAGGAAAATAGAGAGGAAATTATTGTTCAGTTGTTTTCAGCTGTGTCTGACTCTTTGTGACCTCATTTAGGGTTTTCATGGCAAAGATACTGGAGTGGTTTGCCATTTCCTTCTCCAGCTCATTTGACAGATGAGGAAACTGAGACAAACAGAATTAAATGACTTGCCCAGGATCACACAGCTAGTACATGTCTGAGGTCGCATTTGAAATCAGGAAGGGTTTTTCTGACTCTAGTCCTGGCACTCTATCCACTGCGCCACCTAGTGGCCCTGGAGAGGACATAACTCCTACTTTTCTCACAAACTATAGTCTTCACATTCCTTTTTAGTCACTAATAATCTCTTGTTATAAAAAATAGTTGATTCCTCGCCTCCCCGCCCCCCCTTCCCCTGCCACTTCCTTTTTGACTTTTTTTTTAATTCATTCAGTTTTAATTGTTCTCTGGAAAGAAGAATGGAATCTCCCTGAGGCAAGCTGTCTGCAGTTAAGTTTGGGTACAGGTGATCAATCAGATCATGCCAAATTCTCAAGATTTAGGAAGTACTCACAGGGAGATAGGTACAGTTCTAGGAATAAAAATCTCTGTCACATCTGAACACATACTTCCATGGGAATTATAGAATTAAATCAAGGCTAGATTACAGAAAGGGTAGGACAAATGGATGAGGGACAAAATATCATGTCTAATTTTCATGGGTACAGTGACACTGAGCTAGATAGATATCACTAAGTTGCTAAGTATTGTCCCAGGAAATTAGGTTACATCCTAAATGAATTGGTGTTTCATTGTATACAGATTTATGCATGCCAGCTTGTTCTTCCCTGCCACGTCCCTCCACCCCTCATATAGGCATTAGTTATCAGAATGTGAAGCCTCCTGGGAGAGCAGTAGTGTGAGTGATGTCCCAAGTTTCAATTGAAATAGGTATGGAATCTCTGCATTATGGTCATCATTCTTCCTCCTTCTCTTGGTTCTTTGGAATTATGGTGTTCGCAGGGTACTCTGCAGCCATGAACAGGCTGACACGTGGAATCAGAGAGTATTAATCATCCCTTACCACAACCTTTTCAGGCAAGGAACAGATCTTGCTACAGAAGGATTATGAGTCTGCTTCTCTGACTGAAGTCCGAGCTTTGTTGAGGAAACATGAGGCTTTTGAGAGTGACTTGGCAGCTCACCAGGACCGGGTGGAACAGATTGCTGCCATTGCCCAGGAGCTGAAGTATGTTCTATTTCAAGGCGTGCAGCTGCTGACATTTAGCTGATAAACTCTTTCCAGTGAACCCGATCATGTCGTAGGTACAATGTAAGAATTCCACAGATAGCTTCTCAAGTAGATTATCCAGAGTCCAGCAGGGGAGACCTTCCTCTCGCTCTCTGTCTCTTCCTGGCCTATATTTAGCAAGAGAGCCAAGCTGGGGAATTCTGCAGCAGGAGGTGATGTGTGTGCGTGCGTGTGTGTGTGTGTGTGTGTGTGTGTGTGTGTTTGTATGTATGTGTGTGTGTGTGTGTGTGGTATTTAAACAAACTGACTTTAACTAATATTGATCTTCACCTCTGGTAGAAGTTATTGTGGCGCTCTCGTGTATCACTGTTCAACCAACCATGGCTCCTAGCACAGTTGACTTTATTGCCAGGAAGTGAATCTTGAGGAGTTAAATAGAACTATATTCCTCCAAAAAGAAAGTTATCTGACTTACGATAGGGAAAAAACACCATGACAGTCACTCTCACAATATCACAAAGTGAATTCTATCCCACTGTCATGTTTTTTGTTATTCTGCTGGTGAACCTAGGGATGGTTTTAAAAAGCCACTATATCACTGTGTTTGACATATTCTTTAAGTCCTAGATATAATCTCCTGATCAAAAAGAATATCTTTGTTCAGCTTCTTGGGAAGCTTCAGTCTAACTCTTGTTGAACCAGCAGCATTTTTAAAACTGCAATTTTTGTACTAATAAAGTATACTGGTTAAAGTATTATTCAAATTTTCCTTGAACTTAGTAAAAGCAGATACCTGAATGACATGGTTTTTTTTCTTGTAATGGGTCTCTTATCCTCAGTAAACATTAAATAAAATACAGTTAATTCTTGATTCTTTATAAGCTCATTATTTAATCTGTCAACTTCCAGGGCTTTTGTTTCTCCTCCCTTGTCTTTTCAACTTTGGATCATATTATTTCTTATTGAGCCTGCTTTAAAACAGGAGAAAGGAAAGGAAAAGAAATTCAAGTCACCTTTTTTGCTGCTTTTTAAATAACTAATAAAAAGTTTCAATTAGGTTTCAACTTTGACTAAAGTTTTGAGTTAATTTATGTATTTCAGTCTTTGTGTGATCCCTTAAGCCTCATTAGTATAGAAAATCAAGAGATATTTGTATAGCATTTAAATCTTATTCTTATTTCATTGTTATAAATTCTGTTTCTTTTCTTTTGACCAATAATAAGTTGATGGTCTTGAACAATTCCTGATGCATACAAACTGGAAGAAAAAAAAACAAAAAAACTTCCACGTTCTTCTACCTAAGTTGATATATAAATTCCAAGTACAAAATTAATATTATGTATTAAAACTATATGCATCCCAGGTAATGTAAGCTGAGAGAGTAAGAACAAGGGGGGGGGGAAGAGGGAGGAGAGAGAGAGAGAGAGAGAGAGAGAGAAGAGAGAAGAAATAGAAATATCATTGTTTAAGTTAACAGAAACAAAAGAGTTGTTTTGATTTGCATTTCTCTAAGATGAGAAGATAAAGCTTATTAAGCTACATTGAAAAGAAGTTAAGAGATAAGGAATTTCCTTATAGTTGTCTAGCACTGGAATAGTTTATTGATAGATTGTGTAGTCTGTTAGGAATCATTCCAGAGATGAAAATAAATATAGTTTTTTAATGGCATATCGAAGACAGAAGGATGAGCCAGTTGAAATTTCAGAGTCCATTCCAATTTGTCGATTCCATGAATGTGTCCATTTAACTGAAATGGAAGTGGAGTATGTATGGGTATGGATTTTATGTAGCTAAACTAGCCTTTAACTTCTGGGAAATCCATGTTAAAAATCTATTAGTTCTTATAATTTTCAATAAACTTTAGCATCAAATCACTTAATTTTACAAAGAGCCCATGCAACCTGTACAACTATTTTCTGTGAAGTGGAAGTAGATATTTCCCAGAAATTTTTGTTGTTTTTCTCACTGGCGGCGTTAAGTAAAGCTGCCCATTTCACTTGTATATAAATGAAAAGAATTTTGCTTTGTCCATATGAGGTAGATCACTTGAATATTAGGGAGCCCCTCTTGTCCATGTGGTATTCTACTCCCAGTGGCTAAGTAGAGTGTGTTTTGAGACAAGCCAAGGGCACAATGCAATGGAAGCTATTTCCACTCAGCTCTGTTTCATGTCAGCAGAATCCTAAGGACCGTCCTCCAGGTCAGAGAGTTGGCTTTGTCACAGATTCACTGCCAGATATTCTTTAAAAATAATCGTCTCCAGAGGCCTGACCTATAGAACTAAGAGAGTGGTAGACGTAGGCCAAAATACTGAGTACAGACCGTATTTTTTACAAAATCACAAATACTATGTTTAGAATAGATACAGAGAGATTATAAAGCCATTAGCCAGAATTTTTTTTTAAGTTCTTTTCCACATTTATCAAGGGGTAATGATGATACGACTGAGGTAGTGATGAAAAGTTTGAAATCGAGTAGCGGCCGTCTGCGTCAAAACCGTATTTGGTTTCTAATCTTTGTGTATTTGAGTTGTTTGCCTATGTACAATTTTAGCATATCTTCATAGGAATGATAAACATTTATTTCCACTTTGCCTTAGTGAACTGGATTATCATGATGCTGCGAGTGTCAATGACCGATGCCAGAAGATCTGCGATCAGTGGGACAGATTGGGAACACTTACTCAAAAAAGGAGAGAGGCCCTAGAGGTAAAGCTTTGGAAATTCTCTCAGCAGAAAATCTTTCATTTCCTCCACTGTTTTTTGCAGCTTTATAGTGTTCACAATGCTAAACTGTAATCGTTGCAGGCCAGCATGGTGGAAGGAACCACTAAAAAAGATTCCATATCAAAGAGGTGCAAGGCTAGAATTGGGACAAATAAGTCAACATTTTGAATATTTAATGCGTATCTGTATCAGTGATACATAATTACAATTAAAAAAATCTGAAATTCTCGTGAATTATGATAGAATTTTATTGGATACCAGGAAATTGCAAAACTTGATTTCCCAAAAATATATTTAGCTGAGATTAAACTGTATGGAAACCAGACAAGAGGTGAAAGATAACAATAGAAAAAAAAATGCAACTTAAGGAAACATTGGTATAAAGTAGAATTTGGGTGAATTTGGACACCCAGTAGGGTGTCATTGTATCATAATAAATATTTGGCAATTAGCTGGGAATGATTCCTCTCTGTACAGAAAAAAGGAAGCATTTCAATTTTCTGACCTTGACTCTGATGAAACTTAAAATAGTGATTTCAACTCTCCTAAAAACCAAGGGACTATTTTGTTTACTCTTTCAAGGTGTATTAAAGAATAGTGAGGTTTGTGCACATAAAATTAATAGATTAAAATGGTTCAGAATGAGAGAAATATTGAGTCGAAATGTGGAGGGTTTATGTTCCATTGGATCCAATCCCTCCAACTTCCCTCTGTCTCTTTCCCCACTTCATCCATTATGAGACACTTGAGAGAAATCTATAGTATTCCTAGTAATGCTCTCTTTGCCAATCAAAACCCTGAAAAGCCTTTAAAGTAATAACAAAAGAAAGAAATGTATATTGATTGAATGTACCTGAATATTAGCTTCTTCCTGTGACCTGAAAGGCAGAATAACCCCTCCAGACTGTACACTAGATGGGTAGTTAAGAGCTCCAGTTTTCATTCCTTCTTTTATTAGTTCCTCTACTGGGTGACCTCAGGTTAGTCACTTAATTTTGCACCTCTGCTTGCATTTATAAATTAGGGATGATACAGCATAGTCTGCTAGCCAGAATGTTTAGGGAGAAGAATATTCTTACTAAATCCTGGTTGAAAACAAACTACTATGGATACTATGGATGAAAAAGAATTTGAAAAGAATTAACACAATATAATGTACTTTATTATAGTGTATATAAATATATGATAATACATTTAGCTTTAATAAAATACACTTAACACTGAAATTATAGTGAACATAATTTAATCTTTAATTTGGAAAGCACTTTAGCATCTTGCAACCCCTCAGGCTCGCTACTCTGAGCATCAGTTAATGTACCCTGCATATTATTAGCTAACAGAGAGTTCTGGTTACCAGATAGCAATGTGTGCTATATTAAAATGCTTTGCAGTTAAATCAGGAAAATTTTTATTTTATGAAGAGCTTTTATATTTCCAAAGAATTTGCAATGATGTCACCAGTGTTAAATATCCTTTCTTATATTATATATACAGAGGACTGAGAAATTGCTAGAAACCATTGATCAGCTTCATCTGGAGTTTGCCAAGAGAGCTGCCCCCTTCAACAACTGGATGGAAGGTGCTATGGAAGACCTACAAGACATGTTTATTGTCCACAGTATTGAGGAAATTCAGGTAATTGAGCTTCAGAAGAGCCTCCTGATCACACTGGGAAAAAATATGACATATTTAGGCTGGTTCTACTGAAATGAGTGCTACATACTTAGAAAGCCCAGACTATCTTTGTTTTCTTGGCACCTAGTATGGTGCTTTACATGTAGTATGTACTTAGTGACTATTTTTATAATGTATTTATTTGAACCATAGATTACCTTGTCTTATAAAATGTTTGAATTTTATTTGCCTTGACCATCAGGACAATTAGTACATAGGACTACATATGGAGCTGTGTCTTGGTGAATACATAATTTTGCATTAGAAATCTTAGTGTGTTGGACAAAAAGGCATGAGTTTTGTTGGCAGATGAGACATCACTGTGTATTATGCACTTTTGGCTGGTAATGAATAAGATTCAGGGAAAGGTGCCATTTGTGAAATCTTGCTATCATTTGAAAGAAAAGTACACAGTTAAGAAAAAAAGAAACAAAAATAGTTGATCGATTCCATAGACAAAGCATTGTAAAAATCACATTTTAAACATTTAAAAAGTACCTCCCTCAAAATACTTTTCTTCTTTGAGAAGGAAAATCAGCTTAAAAATTCACTCTTCATGCTAATCGTGAAGATCAGTTAGTTGTAGCTCTACATAATGGTAGTTGAGGAATTTCACAAGCAAGTGCTTGTCCTTGTGCTCCATCTGCAATTTCCAGTGATTCTTGGGTTTTAGAACTAGAGAGTCCTTAAAGATAATCTAGTACAACCTCCTCATTTTAGAAATGAGGAAACTGAAGAATAGGAAGGTCAAAAGACTTGCCCAAGGTCAATAATGCCCAAATAACACCAAGTAAACTGTAGAATTGAGATGGGATTTGTTAGCAGGTGCTCTTAAAAGCCCTGACATGAGGAGTATACATGAAGAATTCACTCCGGGAGATCAAGGCCCAAACCATTTTGAGATGCTATCCATGGTTTACAAATAAACTGTAGTTTACAAATAGAATAAATAGAAAAATAACTTATTTTATTTGCGGTGTCACTGAATATTTTATAAAGTATAAAAGAAGTGCTAAAATTTTAGATTCTGTCTTTGGGCTTTAAAATTATAAATTGAACTAGAAGCCAAATAAATTGTTTTAGTTTTTACAAAAATAAAAATTGAAATGAGGGGGAGGGGAGAGTAGTTGAGGCAGTCTATGACCATAGGACATTTTTTTCTTAATCTTAGCTCCTAACCCAAATTAAGGTTTAATGTAAAGTCTTGAACAGTGCAGAAAAATCTTGAGGATGGAACAAAACATATCTTACAATTTAAAGCCCTGGTAGCTAGCAGTCCCTTCCTTCTCCACTTCTAGTCTATCTTTTTCTACCTTCCCTTTCCTGTGAGTGCAGGTAGCACAACCCCTACCTGAACAGGTATGGTGGCAGCTAAAAAGCCCCATCCCAGGGTTGTCTCCACTGCATCCACAGCGAGTTGTGCTGGCCGGTGCTTTTTTTCAGGTTACAGAGATGATAAATCTCAGATGTACCTAAGTGGAGAAGAACTAAGTGTACTTCTCTGTAGTTTTGGGTAAGAAGGTGCCAGAATCCTATGCTTCATGATTCAATTTCCAGGTGCCATGGAGACCAGGATTTGTCAGGCTCTGGTCTAATTTAAGCTCCCATGCAGAGAAATCTTCAAGAAGTTTTAGACTTAGGTAAAAGTAGAAAGAGCTATTCAAATGCAAAGTATATTTTTTGTATGAAATGATTACTTTGAACAATGATAGTAAGTGCCAAAATAGGTTTGATGGTTTTTCTTATATATTATGTTTAAGTATAGGCTGACAATCTAAAATCTTCTAATTTTGGAATGGATGTTTTCTGTGCAAGTGATAAAGTGTATTTAAGAAGCCCAGTTTGAAATTGAAGATTGTTTCTTTATTCAAAGAAAGGTTAAGTGCCAATAGTTGATTTGTTGCAGAATCCAGAGTTAGCATTAACCTCTCACTGGTTTATCACCCACATGCCAGTAACACCTTTCTGCAGCTGTACTTAAGGGGCTACTGTCAAGTACTTTAGGTCCAAAGTATAGGTTTGGCAAAATGTAGTTTTTATAAAACCTGATGGGTAAAGAAATAGCTTTGTGTCCTTTTCTTTTTCTGGGAGTTGGGATGAATTTCTCTTGAATCATTAGGTTTACAAATTCATTGTAAGTTGAATGGAGATATAAAACTTATAAAATACAGCTAAATTCAACTCCAAAAGGGTGCACCTATCCATGCAGATGAATAAGGAATGTTGTTCAGTTGTTTCAGTCATGTCTGACACTTTGTGACCCCATCTGGGTTGTTGGTTTGGTTTGGGTTTTTTTGGCAAGATACTGGAGTGGTTTGCCATGTATTTCTCCAGCTCATTCTACAGATGAGGAAACTAGGGCAAACAGGGTTAAATGACCAGGGTCACATAGCTAGTAAGTGTCTAAGGTCTTTCTGACTCCACGCCCAGTACTTTATCCTATCCACTGTGCCATCTGTACTAGTGAGGAAAAGCAAAGTTGATAATTCATCCCTTTTTTGAAGATTTTGGGTCATGATTCAATATTTATTTATTAAGCACTTAATATGTACAAGATGATACTGTGCTAGGTGCTAAGGATACAAAGGTAAAAAAAGAAACGGTTCACGCCTTTGAGGAGTTTCCATTCTTCTGGCTTTATTTAGGTGCATGCTAGATTATGGTAACTGCTTGAGAATCCAAGTTATGTCCACGTTGAAAGAATTTGACTTATACGTATGTAATGATAGCTAACAATTAGATAGTGCTTACTATGTCCCAGGCCCTGTGCTAAAGTAAGCACTTTACAATTATTATCTTGATTGTCACAACATCCCTGGAAGGTGGGTGCTATAATTATCCCCATTTTACAGATGAGAAACTGAGGCAGACAAAGGCTAAATGACTTGCCCAGGGTCAAACAGCTAGTAAGTGTCTGAGGCTGCATTTGAGCACAGGTATTCCTGACTCCAGGCCACTATAGAAGCATTAAAAAAAAAAAAGGTCAAGCTTCTCCCCCCTCCCCTCCCCAAATCCTCAAGGATAAAAGTTAGTAGTACAGAGCAAATGTTGAAGGATGCGAAAGTCTCTTACACTAAGTTAAATCAGGCTTTCTTCCCTTCTTTCCTCCCCTGCAGAGTTTAATCACTGCCCATGAGCAATTCAAAGCAACACTGCCCGAAGCAGATGGTGAAAGACAGGCCATCATGTCCATTCAGAATGAGGTGGAGAAGGTTATTCAGAGCTACAACATTAGAATCAGCTCAAGCAACCCATATAGCACGGTCACCATGGATGAGCTTCGTGCCAGATGGGATAAGGTGGGTGTTTGGGCAGGGGCTGGGGGTCGAGGGAAGTAACAAAAAAAGAATGGTAGCAAGGTTGATAGCTAATATACTTGAGGATTGCCCAGGAACCTCTGGTGTCTCATCATGGTCAAAATCTAATGATCTAGCTGTCACACATCTCTCCTCCCCACTGCCCCCTTTCTGCCTCCTGTCCCTCGTCTCTCCCCCTCTCTCCCTTCTTCTCCCCCTTTTTCCTCCCCCCTCTCTCTCTCCTCTCTTTTTCTCTCTTTTACACACACACATAACACACACACACACACACACACTCCTTCCAAAGATAGAATGTATTCCAATACTGTGCCTTACAAATTTTGTGAGAAATGTTTATTGTTTGGGGGGAAAGAAGTGAGTATTGTTAGGGAAATGTTACAAATACTGAATTAATCAAGATAGTTAATGATGTACCATGGTAAAGGCAGGGAAATTTTTAAAATGGATAAATTTAGAGTCCCTAATTGCAGTATATTTGAGAAGACAAATGTTGCATCCCAAATATGTGAATTTAAAATGCAGTACTAGAGAATGTATTTACATAGCACTTTATGGTTTGTAGAGTACTTTCCCCATAGCTGCTCTGTATAGCAAATAATGCAAATACGTTTATACTTATTTTGTTTCCTTATTGCCTATTCTAATTCCTTCAGTTTTTTATTGCTAATGTGCAGACATTTCTAGTATAATATTGAATAATAGTGGTGATAGTGGGCATCCTTAGTTCACTCCTGATCTTATTGGGAATGCTTCTAGCTTATCCCCATTACATATAATGCTTGCTAATGTTTTTAGATAGATACTGCTTATCATTTTAAGGGAAACTCCATTTATTCCTGTGCTCTCTAGTGTTTTTAATAGGAATGGGTGCTATATTTTGTCAAAAGCTTTTTCTTCATCTATTGAGATAATTATATGATTTCTGTTAGTTTTGTTTGATATGGTCAATTATGCTATTAGTTTTCCTAATACTGAACCAGCCCTGCTTTTATGTTTGTTTTGTGGGTGAAGGGAAGGAGGCTCAGAGAGATTAAATAACTTGCAAGATCATACAAATCAGAACCAGGAAACAAATTCACATCTCTTGACTCCAGGTTCAGTATTATTTCCATTTTATCATATTGCTTCTCTTAAGTGGAGGGATATTCCTTAGAAGGATATACCTTGTTTGGGGAAATAAAAAAACACTTGGGTAATTTGCTAGTCATTAAGCTCTAGAGAAGAACCCTGCTCAAATGTTATTATAGTCATAAATGGTACAACTTGGGCCATCTGTGCCTCAGTCTTAGTCAAAATTCAGTTACCTAATTAAAAACATGACATAGTTAGTCATCTCATCATCTCACTTTGCTGATGTTTCATCTCTAAGGGAAAAAAAAAATCTACCCGTTTTAACTCTGTAGATTTTGTAGGTCATGACAGTTGTACAAAATAGTCTAAGGGCGATATGAGATGTGTCCTTGTATATGCTGCCTCAGTAAACTAAACTACTGTCCCTCATCCTCCTTGGAGGTGTTTTTCAAAGTCACACTCTTTAAAAGATTTGCTTTGAAGTACACATATTTTTCTGAAGATAGAGAAAATTTTTCCTTTAGGTTTGGTTTCTTTGACTTTTTAGAAGATGGTGGGCCCTATATTTCTCTACCATCTCTGACCCAGCCACACACTTTTCCCACCTCTTTCCTTCTTTCTTCCTTGCAATATCCTGCCAAGCCTTTACTCTTTCTTTCTATCATTTCCTTTTCTCCTCCCATCCCTGATTTTTTTCCTTCACCTTTCCTTCTCCTTATCCCTCTGCCCCTTCTCTCTTCTCCCCCTTGGGATAGTTACCTGATCTGTGTGGTCATCCCTGTTGTATAAGAGATACTTTTTAACACTTGCTGCTGTTGTGTCCTGTGACAGGTGAAACAGCTTGTGCCAGTACGGGATCAATCCCTGCAAGAGGAACTGGCCCGCCAGCATGCTAATGAGCGACTTCGGCGCCAGTTTGCTGCCCAAGCCAATGCTGTTGGACCATGGATCCAGAACAAGATGGAGGTAAATCATCCAATAGGATGCTGTTGTTCAGAGAACTTCAGAAAATCTATCAGATTACTCTAAAAAACTTTTACTGACTTAGTACAATGGTTGTTATTCCTTGTCACATTTACCAGCATCAGAATAATAGGGTTATATTTAATTTTTCATCATCATCAAGCATTTATATTAAGCATTTTCTGTTTGCCAGACACTGTGCTGAGCACTGGAGATAAAAGCAAGGTCTCTGCCCTCTAGGAATTTACATTCTAATGGAGGACATGGCTTACAAACAATTATGTACATTCAAAATACATGCCTACAGTATACATGACAGGTAATCTCAGGGGGAGTTATGAGTTATGCCCCAACAGTCTTCCAAAAAAAGGGTTTGAAGTGACAGTAATTACTACCAGACAGTGTTGTAGAAGCATATTTTCTACTGTTTTCTCTGTTCACATTTTTATTTGCTTCAGACTGCTTTTCAGATCTGTGGGACTATAGTCATTTGTGTGGCTACTTTCCATAGGCAGGAGTCCTAACCAGAAGGTGTTACTTGGAGTCCCACAAAAGAGAGAGCAAAGAAAGATCTTCACTTGGAGATCTGTTTACTTGGTAGTTAATGAAACTGTTAGAGGGGGTCTTAACATTTTTTCCGGACAGGGGCCTAGAATTTAAACTTAGTATCATATTATGGAGGGACATATTATTCACCATGTGGTTGTGCTCTGGTGTGGGCTACATTGGTTGTCAGCAGGAATAGCTCTAAACTTTTTAGAGCAGTAAATGCTCATTCTTTGAAATACTGTAAATGCTGTTTGTAGCACTTAAGTCTCTGGGTTCATCTTGTTACAAGGAATAAACAAGGGAAATTTATCAGCATAATCGCCCCGCTTCTTTCCCCTGCCTAGCCTTTTTAGTGGTAAAATAACTATTTTTGAGGGTAAAAATAATCTAATGAATATGGCATATACATCTGCTCCAGGAAGCATGTAGTATTTCTAAATGTTAGCACCTTGCTGCATCCATGCATTATATCTTATTCTTCAGATATGTACCTAGTTAGGGATGTTTTAATTCCTAACATCAGTAAGAGTTAAATGCTTTATCTCTGGTCTTTTCTTCCTCTTCTCTCCCCTGGATATTCCTGCATTCCTGTTGTTTCTATCCTCTAATGTTTTTCTGCGGTCCTATTTGCCCCCATCAAATGGATAGGAAACTGGGCTTGGAGTCAGAATGAACCTATTTCAAATCCTGCCTCAGCTGCTTATTGGCTGTGTGACCATGGGCAGCTCATTCAATCTCTCTGGGTCTGTTTCTTCTTTTGTAAGATGGAAGAGGTTGAACTTGTTGGCCTCTAAGGGCTGACTGTTAATATCCTTTGGCCCTATAATAAAAATCCATCACAGACCTGCACAACTTGGCAATAGGTAGGGGCCAAAATTAAAATAGGCTAAACTTCTTCCGGCTGCAGACTGGTTAGACTAAAGACAGATTGGCAATGGTTGGTTGCCATGGGTCATGTGACAAACAGTGTGCAGTGGCAACCCTACATTTTTTGCTGGCCACCCGAAATCCTTTGGCGGGTCGCAAGGGGCCTGTGGGCCATATGTTGTGCAGGCCTGGTCTATCAAGAGCCTTGTGCCTGCTTGTAACTTAGGTAGCTGCCTCATTTCAGCTTTTTTTTTTTTGTTACTGAGTCAGGATGAAAATTAGAAACAAAACCAAAAACTTTTCTCCTTGCTTTTTCACCTCCTCTAAATCCAGAGAGGAATGAGCAGGATAGTGAGACCTTCCCCGTGAGGATGAATTTAGGGAACCTGGGATTTTAGCTGGGGAATAGAAGACTTGAAGGGGACAGGATATCTGCAACAACAGCAAGCATTTACTAAATGGCTGCTATGTGCTAGGTACTGTGCTAAGCTCTGGGAATATAAATGCAAGCAGAAAGGGAAAGTGTTCCTCCCTTCGAGGAGCTTACATCCTTTTGGAGGAGGACAACACATAAAAGGCACTGAAAAGTGGGGAAGATGGGAGGGAGGGAGTTAATAATGGAACCTGGAGAATGTGGGCAAGAATGATTAAATTTGTCCCAATTAGGCCAAGAAAGTGGGCTCAGTGGAAGAAGTTACAAAGAAATGTGTTTAGCCGTGATGTAGAGGCAAACACTCTAACTAGCCCAAGAGGAAACAGGCTCTCTCAGGGATGAGGGAGGGTTGGATTTGGGGTTCCTTCTCACTGGAAGTCTTCATGCAAAGCGTGGATAGCCATTTGTTAGGTATGCTGTGGAGAGAATTCTGGTACATACAGACTGGACCAAATGATCTCAAGATGTTTTCCAATTCTGGGATTCTATAGTACTTCTTCATTGTGGTCCTGAAGGTTGACTTGTTTTTTCTGGGTTCATTTGTGCTTGCGTCTGTGTGACTTCTTGTCTTTGTCCATCTGTGTCCACTGAACAGGAAATTGCCCGTAGTTCTATCCAGATCACTGGGGCTTTAGAAGATCAGATGAACCAGTTGAAGCAGTATGAACACAACATCATTAACTACAAAAATAATATTGACAAACTGGAGGGAGACCACCAGCTTATCCAGGAAGCCCTGGTGTTTGACAACAAGCACACTAATTACACCATGGAGGTATGTGAGCCATGAAGTAACTTATGACAATAACAGTGGTTCTCTTTATATATTAAGAATAATAATTATAATTAGCATATATATATATATATATATATACACACACACACACACATATATATGGCACTTTGAGATTTGCGTCTCATTTTGTCCTCACAGCAACCCTAGGAAGTTGGTGCTACTATTATCCCTATTTTACAGATGAGGAAGGTGAGGTAGGCAAAAGTTAAGTGACTTGGCCAGAGACCCATGGCTACCAAGTGTCTGAGGCTGGATTGGAACTCAGGTCTTCCTGATTCCAGGTGCAGCACTCTATCCACTCTGCCTTATAGCACATTGTGTCTGACACAGTGCTCTATGTATTTATTATTTCATTCGATCCTGACAGCATCCTGGGAGGTGGATGATGCAAGTAAAATTCTCTTCCATCTTCTCAAGCTGACCCCTTGATATACCTTGCCCTTGCTCAGGCATGTATGAGTATCCCCTCTCCCCACCCCCCATATTAGTCTGGGCTGTTGCTAAATAAGTTCTCAAAGTAGAAAAGCTGAGCGTTTTTTATTGTTGGTGTTTTTCCCCTACGGACAACACTGGATTTAAGATTTTTCCTAGTAGGAGGAACGTGCCACTATCCAAATAACATTTGGGTTTTGACTGTTTGATTTGTCCGAAAGAAATATAGACTATGGGAGAGTCAGTATCTCCTGTTCTAGTAGGTTTTGTGAACTATTGCCTAATCTCTCACTATTAGAGCTCCAGTTCTATGGAGGGATCCTGAGAACTTCCTCCTGGCAAGCTCAGTTCAATTCAATAGATACCATGTAAGCGCCCATTATATGTAGAACGCCTGTCAGGTGCTGGAGGGTGAGACAAAGTTTAGAGAAGACAGATTGCCCTCTTGGAGCTTACAGCCTATTAACAGATAATCAACTGTGTAAAAAATATAAATGAATGTAATGAAATCTACCTAGCTCTCCTCTTCTCCATTTGGATTGATTCTAAGGTTATGGGCGGAATAGGCAAGAGGATGACTGTGTACTACATGAATGGAGGAGAACTAACAATTTCATATTTTCTCTGGTAGCATATTCGTGTTGGATGGGAACTGCTGTTGACAACTATTGCCAGGACTATTAATGAGGTGGAGACCCAGATCCTTACCAGAGATGCTAAGGGTATTACCCAGGAACAAATGAATGAGTTCAGAGCATCTTTCAACCACTTTGACAGGGTACAGTACTCTTCTGTTTCTTACCATAACCACCTCCCCCCACACCCTCCCCCAGCTATTATACAATTGGATTGATTGTAGAATGACCTATAATGTTTTCATCAAAAGCCTTAGTGCCTTGAAAAAAACTACAAAAAAAAACCAGAATAACTGCCTTACTCTTTGAAGGGGAAACAGCAGTAAAAAAAAAAAAAAAATAAAATGTCCTTTAAAGTCATAGCTTAGCTGAGACTGACGCATGAAATATATTTTTATTTGCTGGCATATGCAATATTGTTTATGTACATATATGCACACCAGTGAATTTATGTGTTAAGAGCTGAGGATAACAATAAAGACTGACGTTTTCTAACACCGTATAGTTATAAAGTACTTTACACTAATGATCCCATTTAATCTTTAAACAGGTCATGGTTAGGGAAAATGTTATTAATGAATCACCTAAATTCACATAGCTAAGAAGGGTCAGAATGGACACTTGAACCTAGGTCTTCTGACTTGCAGTCCAGTGCTTTTCCCACTTAAACCTCACTGTAACAAAACTTAGGGTCTCTGGGAGGCTAAACCTTAACAAATACTGGGTGGTAAGCTGCAATTCTCTTCCACTCTGTAGTATTATTGTGCATTTTCCCTAAGTAATTCTGTCAAAGTAAGGAACCATATGTAAATTCAACCTGTTCTCTCATGTTTTTAATCTTCTCTATCTCTTTAAACTAAGTAAAATCATAGTGCATTAGCAGAAAATTTTCATAGCAAACCTATACAAAAGGTCAGTGCTTCTCTAATACATTAATCTGTCCCATAAAACCTTGGGCAAAACCCACTTTTTTAAGATGTCCATAAGAACCAAGAGGCAAATAGTTCACACTTCTATAGCACTTTAGAATTGCCAAAGCACTCTGTGTACGTATACATCATCTCTTTTATCCTCAAAACAACACTGGGAGGTAGATACTGTAATTGTCCTAACTTAGCATATGAAGAAATGAGACTCATAAAAGGCTAAGGGACTGGCCCGGTGTCATACAGGTAGTAAGTGTCAATCCCAATCAATCCCAGAACTTGTGAGTTTTACGTTTCTTATCCATTACCCTATGTTACATGTCCAATAGATAGCTGATAATTCTTTATTCATTTAGTCAACTCCTACGTCCAGGCATTGAATTGAAGGATAATTATTACCATAAGATCTGACCTATTTCTTCTTAAAGTTAAGGGCCATTTACTTTTGTGAAGATGGAAAAAAAAAAGATGCTCACTCTTCCTGTGCTTCAGATAGGTTAGCATGAATTATGGACCTTTCAGAGGTTGTCTCTCTTATTTCCCTCCTTGAGGCAGGACCATATTTAATTCAACCCAAGGTCATTAAAATCTCCTCATGTAATGTGCTTGTGACACACTCCAGAAAAATGGTTATGTAACTTCCCTTTGTTATTCAGATAATAGAATAATATTCTACTATTCTAAAAATTTAAGTTTACTGAACAGTGACAGAATGACCAAAGGTATTATTAGAGTTTTAAATGGACTCTTGGTACTGGTAGATATTATTTGAATGCTGAAGAAACAATTCACCCATTGTGAACGTGTGAAATAACTGTCAGGATAATCATCTTGTTCTGCTTGGTTATATGCTATTATTTGTTAAGCACTCACCAAGTACAAGATGTTAAATAGAACCAGGATGCAATAGGAGCTTTAGTGGGGAATCTGGCCCTACATGGGAAGGGACAGGAGAAACTACTGACCCAGAAACCCCTGTCTTCTCCATTTGGAAGAGTAAAGAGAAGCGCAGATGGGTGTGACATAGCATGGAACGTGATATGTATGTCACAATTAATACCAGTAACAAATATTTATTAAACATTTTTTTACTATGTGCAAGGCATTGCTATAATCATCTACAACCATGGGAAATTCCACATTACTTTGAGGAGCTAGCCAGTTTTGGTTTGTTTTTTTTTTCCTGTGTAAAACAAAACACTAGAAAACTTTATGCAAAGTATGAATGTACCTTTCATTTCATGTTCAACTTGGTATGTAAAACTGTTTTATTTGTTTAAATCACATGACTTTTCTTGTGTTTTAATTTATACTGATTATTTAACATTAGCCAACCCCTCTGATAACAGGATGCTGGCAAACATACTCAGTAGTATAATAGAGCCATATATTACTCCATTTCTCAGCATAATTATCATTATAATTTTTATTTACATTTACTTCTTTAGCTGTCAATTCAGTGTGTTTAATTTTGGGGCTTTGTTGGGTGCTCCACATTTGTAAACTCTCACATAGGATGAATCTGCATGTGCCAAATTGAGGTTAATAGCATTTAAGTTCTGTCTTAGGGAACTAGCATCAGTAGGAAAATAACTTATAGGTAGGGGTAGGGGAGGGCATGAGTATTTTGAGTTATTGTTGTTTGAATGTTATAGAAACTATTATGGCTTATCTACAAATTTTTATGTTCTTTAAAAATTATAAATAAACATCAACTAACTACTGCTATAAACCCATAGCTAGAAGCTGTTATAATTTCTTAGAAATCTTATTATAAAATAGTTGTTAAGAGCTTGTGCACTTGTTAGAAGTGAATAATTTACAGTGATTTCCCAGCATATTTTCTTCCAATGGCACTAAATAGTTCTTTCTGCTTTTGTCTCATTTCTGGGTGTGTTCTTTTTGTCTGTTCCTGGTCTATACATGGTTCTTTTTTATTTTTTTTTTATTTTGACCCACCTCTCTTTGGGGATTGTTTTACTTGTTATATGTCCTTATGTTGTGTGTCAGTTTCATCTCTCCTACAAATCAACAATAATCTTATTGGCAATGCTTCAAATCAAACACCTCTCATTGGATTGATTCCGTGTTGGTGTAACTGCCCCTTTTGTGGAGCTGGTGTAAACGTGCCCCAAACTTCTTGTTTCTTGCATTGATCAACAGAGGAAGAATGGCCTGATGGATCATGAAGATTTCAGAGCCTGCCTGATTTCCATGGGTTATGATCTGGTATGAACAGAGTTGAAATTGTCTTATATTTTAACAAAATTGGGTTTGTAAATTGATAATAAAAGTAGGAAATAGAGGGCTAGAACTTTGGAGACAATCATGTTTTGGGTTGATTAATTTTAACACTATAGGAGAAAATGCCTTTTAAGTCATATTCCCTATTATTGAATGGAAACTATTATAATAGCGACAAAACACATTCAGATTTTTGCCTTTTGAGAAAGAAATTGGCAAAAGTTACTCAAAGAAAAAAGGTTTCTCATGACTTTTAAGGCTTTGTTTAATAATTTACATTTAGATTGGAAAGTTCTCAATAAATTATCTGAGATTTAGAGGTTCATTCTGGCTTTGAAAGTTCTAATAAACCTAAAATTCTCAAATCAATCCATTTATAAATGTATTAGTTAATTTGAAATCAATATAGGCCTTTGAAGCAAATTTACCAGGACTTGATTCTAATATTCATGCTACTAATTCATTGGCACAACTTTTCCAAGTTGTCATTTAAGGAAGTACTTGATCTTTCCCTTTAAACTATTGGTTTTCTTGGAGTAATAAAGGCAGCAGGGATAGGTGACAGGTAGAAACTCTGGAACTCAGTAGCTCTTGGTTTTGTGTAGCAGCCCCTTTGAATTACTATTTTATTTGTGGTGATAAGCACAAAGTCAGTGGAGCATCAAAGTGTTAAGCAGATGGCTCTAAATATATTACAAAAAGGCTGAAGGCGATAAGGACCACATGCATCAATTGATGCAAAAAATATTACAATTTTACCTCAAAATGAAATTTTTCAGCTGTCTATATTTTTTTGCCTTAGGGATTTAAAAAAAATATTCACCGAATCAGTTGAGATAGTTTGTTCCTTCAAGGTATTCTTAAATTCCAATCCTGGTATTAAACATACAAACAATAAGAAACTTGCACACCTGCAGTTGGGAGAACTGATACCTAATTGTTGATAATTTTGGATCAGGGGAATGTTTGCTTGCCTCTTATTTCAGGGGGAAGCCGAATTTGCCCGGATTATGACCCTGGTAGATCCCAATGGACAAGGAACTGTCACCTTCCAGTCCTTCATTGACTTCATGACAAGAGAGACTGCTGACACAGACACAGCTGAGCAGGTCATTGCTTCCTTCAGAATCCTAGCTTCTGATAAGGTCAGTTCCTGTCCTCCTGATTGAATTTACCAATGTGTTCTCCAGCCCAGGTGCAGTGGACAGAATGTCAGGCCTGGAGCCTGGAAGACCTGAATTCAAATCCAGTCTTATGACACTTATTAGCTGTATACCCTGGGCTAGTCACTTAATCCCTCTTTGCCTCAGTTTCCTCATCTGTAAGATAGGAATGATAATAGCACCTTCCTCCCCGGTTGTTGTGAGGATCAAATGAGATAACGATTGGGAAGCACTTAGCACAGGGCCTGGCATATAGTAAGTGATATATAAATGTTAGCTATTATTATCATTCTTATTTTATTTTTACTTTTAAAAAAAGACCTCATGTTGTTATTAAGTTCCAGGGTCTGTCATTTTAGATGTCACTATTACACCCTGTGCCTGAAAGAAAATTTTAAAATATATGAATCTCAAGACCAGAAACTCATAACAGAAAATGATAGTGCATTCTGCTCCTGCCCTTGGAGGGTGAACTTCACATTGAGTTTCATGGAGAACCTGCAAAACTGGTTCATGCCACATTATGCATTCTGAATTTAGAGCTTTTGATACAGAGGATAAAAGCCACATGGCTCAAGTATTAGAAGCACTTCAGCTGTTATGGTAAGGAGTCTCAGCCATTAGATCATGGTTATATGAAATCATCAAGTCATTAAAAAAATGAATAAAATCTAAGAAATCTGTATTCCCTTCTGCCTAGGGTCTAAGGAGAAGATGGGGTTTGATGTTCTTGGTTTCACAGTCTTTTGATTAAAACTTAAGAAAGTGATCTTATAGAATGATAGTATTCAGGGGCAGAAAGGTCCATAGAGGCCATCCAGCTTAACACTCTCAGTTTACATTTGGGGAAACTGAGGCCTCAAAAGGTAAAGTCTGCAGTCTTGCAGGCAGAGAGAAGCAGAGCTAGGATAGGAACTCAATTCAATTTGAACTTGATTTTGATTCTATTTCAATGTTTTCTTCTACTACATCAGGATTCCTACCCAGAATCCTACTGTGAGACAAGATATATGGCCTTCACCATAAAGAACTTGCCACAGATACTAAGACACATCAGTAAGGCCCCTAACAACTCCAACCCGGGAGTTGTTACACAAACAATTGTTAACAAGAGTTGTTACACAAACAATTGTTAACAACAGTTGTTACACAAACAATTAAGGCATAACAGTTAAGATAAATCCATTTAGAACGAGTGGCTGAAAGGGGAGTGTTTTAAAAGGGAATATTTACTATTCTACAGAAAGAAGGCCATAAACAGTGAACAAACAAGATTGGGCAGCTTAAAAAGAGCAATAAACTAAAAGTTGGAAGACTTGGGTTTGAATCCTGACTGCCACTCAGCTCTATGATTGCGTATATTAATGAGATTCCCTGAGCCTCAGTCTTCATCAGGAAATTGAAGAATATAATGCAAGATTAATGATAGAAGAAAGCCCTTTGGAAATATTGCAAAAAACAAGATTATACAGCTCATAGGAACACTTTTGATCCATTTTAAGTTAATAGTATTTGTATTCATTAACAGTAGTGTTATGAGAATTATAATGGTTTTCTTTCTATGTATCATTCAAAAAATGTAGGTTTATTATGCTTTGGGTCCAAACTTTCTTCATAGGAACAGAACTCTTAATTATTTAAAAAAATCAATGGGAAAGATGAAACATTTCATATAAATTCATTGTGCAGTCAAATGTCCAGGAACATATATATTCCATTATATGAAATATTCTCACTAACTTTATGTTTTGAGACCTATCCTTGTCAGTTTAGTAACAATACTTGTCAATTATGTTATGTATCCACATGAAAATGCTGATGAATGCCCATAATCTGTTCTCTCCCACACCCGCTGATGCTTGAGGTCTCATGAGTCAGGGAAAGAGCAGAGTTACATCGCAGAGTTACCCCTCAGAGTTCTAGTGGTACCTCTGAGGGGTCAAGGTACTTCTCCTCTAATGCCATCAGCTCAGATCCTCTATTCCAGTGTGTTTTCCTCAGCATCAGTCACCACTGATTAATCCCCCGGTTCACTTAACCACTTGACATGAATTAGCTGTCTTAAAGGAATATCTATGGAGAAATATAGCAGAAAAGAAGTAAAAACACTTCCTTTCCCAACGGCTGGGGGCATACTCTCCCCCCTATCACTTTGCTCCGTGGGAAGAGTGGCTTCAATCTTTAAGCAGTTGGTACAAAGCAATCTACCTTACCAAATTCATTTCCAGATGTAGCATAGCCAATGCTCCTCCTTGTAGGACCTGGAATCTTGGTTTTTTGGGTTAATATACTGTTGAGCTGGGTCCAAGTCATTTCTCAAAGCTGTGCTAATGGACAGGGCTTGGCGGTCCATGACCCATGGCATGAGCTCTCATTCCTGTACCTCTGGTTCACTGCTAATCTTTCAAAGCTCACAAGGTCACAGCCTAGCTCATTTCATCTCTACTATTCTTTCACTTAAGAGAGAAAAGGACAGACATAACAGAAACAACATCTGAGCCACGTGCTCATTAGCTCTATGTCATCCTGAGTGTGCAGAATTGGCCACTGGCATGAGCTCTCTTTCTGCTTTGTGTTGGCCTGGGGCCCCTTCCCATGGGGTCTTTCGTGTGCACTCTTGGTTCAGACTCAGCAGCCAATCAAAGATCCCTTTCTTTATCACTTGGTTAGTAGATTGGAGGCAGTCCTGCCTGCAGCAGCATGCACTGAAGTGGAAGTCATCATGGACTTCAAGAGGCACGTTCACCAAACCTCCAATATGGTTTGACAACAGGCAGAGTATGTATGCTCTGAGCCTGAGGTCCCATTGACCAGTCCTCTCTTACACCACCCCCTCTTCCTCCTTTTAAAACATTTGCTGTCCTCAGCAAGTATGTTTTGATCACACTATCCATGTCCCCAATCCAGAATAGTTCTTTGGGATCCTTTAGTCAATATTACATCCCCATTTTATGCCTACATGTTTAGTTATCAGGGGCAAAGCTAATAGCAGAACTTAGCTTTTTGTATGCAATTTCTTGTTCTTTCTATTAGAATACTGATTTTAAAAATTAAGTGAAAGGTTGAAATAAATTTAATAAGCACCAAGACAACTTAGGTTCTAAAGTACTATTTTTGTGACTTTTTCTTCATCCTTAAAATGCAAATTGCTTATATGTTTTCCAGCCATACATCCTCGCAGATGAGCTGCGTCGGGAGCTGCCTCCAGATCAGGCTCAGTACTGCATCAAGAGAATGCCAGCCTATTCTGGGCCAGGCAGTGTACCTGGAGCCCTGGATTACACTGCGTTCTCATCAGCGCTCTATGGGGAGAGTGACCTGTGATTCTGTAATCATGGAACACCAGAATGCAATAAAAGTTGGAGTAACAGTTTGCTTCCTGGAAACCTTGACAGGCTGTTTTAAATTAAAGAAAATATTTTTAAGCATTCTTACAGCTCAATAGTTACCACCCAGTGTAACATGCTAGAAAGAATAGTGTCTATGTCAGAGTGTGCCACACTAAGTAGGTGTCTTTATTGTGGGTTTCTTAGTTTTTTGCTAGTACAATTTTAGAGGGATTTCAGGCAAGAAAGAGAATTCTTTGAACAGTAACAAATTGGGAGGGTACAGGGAGAGAAAGAAGCTTAAGAATGTGAAAACTGAAAATATTAAATATTCAAAACCAGAAAAAAATACTTTATTACAATTTGGTATAGTAATCCCTCCTTTCAGAAATGCCCTTCATGACCGATGTAGTTATGCGACTGTGCCTAGGGAAATATGTTGTGGAGGTCATTGTTTTCTTTTCTTGCTTATCCAAAGATTAGCTGTAGCTAGATATTTTCATGGTTTTGTGGCTTTTGCAGTTGAATTTTAACATAAGTGAAATGAAGCTTTCAGGGAATAGAAACAAACAAGCCAAAAAAACAGAAAGTCCTTTAGCTTTTTAAAAGGGTAAGGAAGTGGAGAAGGGAGAGAGAGAGAGAGAGAGAGAGAGAGAGAGAGAGAGAGACAGGAAGAGATTTCAGCCCACTCTCAATGATGTAGGGGCCGATTATCCAACCCAGGGATCACTGTAAGCCCTTGTTTCACACGAAACACAAGATGTGGGTGAACACTTAAATGAAGTCATTTGCTAGGGGAAAAGGTGGGCTAGTTCATAACAAAGCTTTTAAAATTAACTGTGGATTTCAGTGAGTCATGCTTTTTCCTCAGACCCTATTAGCACAGATTATCAAGATTCGAGACTGTACATAGAGTCCGTATTTTTGAACTCACAGTTTTTCTACATGTTCATTCCTAATGAAACACTAGTCAGAAAATGGCAAACTTGAGGTTCTACAAGGATTTGCTTTCCTTCATGCCTTTAGTTTTATAGCCCCTTAGAAAGAGACAGGCAATTTCACATGAATGAAAGTGTATAAGAAAAGATGAATTCCCTGTACTGGTTATGGCAAGTTTCTTTACTCTGGGAGAACCTATTTTTATGTCTATAGGATTAACTTGTCCCCTGTAGCATATCTAAATTACACAGTTATATTCACAGTAGCATCCATCTGACCTTCGCCCAGTGTAATGTCAAAACCCATCTGAACAAGCACAGTATATGGATATATCTAGAGCTATATTCCATAGATGGCATGGTATATGTTCACTGAGCAGTTGTCTTGGTTTCTGTTGAATGTTCATTAAGCTATTACTCCTTGAGCTACCGTATGCTGTGACTCCCCCCCCACCCTGTTTTTCCATCTTGTTGACAGCTTGTAGAGAAATAAAGCAATAATTTTTTTTTTTACATCTGAGTCCTTAATCAAGAAATGAAGTAAAAACAAACAAAAACAGCCACAAACAGCAAATTAAAACGAACACTACCTCGTTGTTGCTAGGAACACAGTACATACCTACAATGGACAATCTAGATTTTTTTTTAGAAAAGTCCCACCAACAATTAAAAATGAATTTTTTATTAGAGGATGTGCCATGTTTTTCCATCCATAACTTCTTGAATCTTAAACACAGGCTACATTGGTCATCTTTTTTTTTTAAGGAAAAAAAAACCACCTGATTTATATGGGACATTTGATTTCCTCTAATTTCATGGGAGTTTTGTAATTTGGTTTTAAATTGCTTTGTTAAGTGTTTGAGAGTTAAAATAGAGAAACCCTTTCACAGATGGTGTGCCCTGAACAAAGCAATTTATATACATGATCTCTTTTCATCTTTCTGATCGTAGTACTTTTGACTTCTTGGTCATGGTACTTTCCAAAATTGCTTGATGAATGCTTAAGTGAATGGAGCCGTGTCATGGATATGAAAAAGTTAAGATTAAGAAGGCCTTTGTATCCTTTACTACAGGAGACTAAATAGGCTACATTTTCACAATTTCAAAAAAAAAAATTAGGTGACTTAGTTTAAGGCCACACATCAAATTCAGTGTCAGTTTGTTGAGTGTTCATCCTCAAATCTGAGACTGTTGCTGCTCTTCCAGTTACAAACATTCAAAAAAATCAGAAAGAACCTCTCCCTTCTATCCTAGGAGGAAATTGTGATGCTTATGATCCATATAGTCAAATCAACTTGCAGAAAAATTACATATACATACACATATATATATCATCATAACATTCAAGCAAGAAGATTGATCAGTGGCATTTGCTAAAGGATGAAAAAAGGAAATAATCAAATATTAAAATATTTGATAAGCACATTTTAAAGTTCTTTATTTCAGAACCTGGATCATGTATTAAAATCATTTTTTATAATGAAGAAATTCCTGTTTTGATTCTTCTTTAAAAAAATACTTTATTTTCAGTTTTCAACATTCATTTCTATAAGTTTTAAATTTTCTCCCCCTTCCCTCCCCAAGATGGCTTGCAATCCAATATGTGCTCTACACATACATTCCTATTAAATACATTTTCACATGAGTCATGTTGCATAGAAGGATTATAATGAATGAGAGAAACCACGAGAAACAAAACAAAAGAGAAAAGAATCTGCTTTGCTCTGCATTCAGACTCCATAGTGCTTTCTCTGGATGTGAATGGCATTTTCCATAAGTCCTTTGGAAAAGTTTTAGGTCCTTGAATTGCTGAGAAGGGCTAAGTCTATCAAAATCAGTCCTCACACAGTGTGGCTGTTACTGTGTGCAATGTTCTGGTTCTGCTCACTTCACTCAGCATCAGTTCGTATATGTTTTTCCAGGTTTTCTCGAAGTCTGCCTGCTCATCATTTCTTATAGCACAATAGTATTCTGTTACATTCATATACCCCAACTTGTTCAGCCACTCCCCAATCCATGGGCATCCCCTCGATTTCTAGTTCTTGGCCACCATAAAAAGAGTTGCTATAAATATTTTTGTACATGTGGGACCTTTTCCCATTTTTATGATCTCTTTGGGATACAGACCTAGAAGTGGTATTGCTGGTTCAAAGGGTATGCACATTTTAATAGCCCTTTGGGCATAGTTCGAAATTGCTCTCCAGAATGGTTAGATCAGCTCACAGCTCCAGCAACAATGAATTAGTGTACCAACTCTTTCACATCTTCTCCAGCATTTATCACTTTCCTGTTTTGTCATGTTAGCCAATCTGGTACCTCAGAGCTGTTTTGATTTGCATCTCTCTAATCAATAGTGATTTAGAGCATTTTTTCATATGATTATAGATAGTTTTAATTTCTTCCTCTGAAAACTACCTGTTCATATCCTTTGACCATTTATCAATTAGGGAATAACTTGTATCCTTGCAAATTTGACTTGGTTCTCTATATATTTTAGAAATTAGGCCTTTATCAGAGATACTAGTTGTAAAAATTCTTTCGCATTTTTCTGCTTCTCTCCTAATCTTGGTTGCATTGGCTTTGTTTGTGCAAAAACTTTTCAATTTAATGTAATCAAAATTATCCATTTTGCATTTCATCATGTTCTTCCTGTTTTGATTCTTAAAGAATAATCAAAATTTTGTCTTAATACAGCTCACACGGGCCTGAGGATGTGACTAATACAAGTTAAGTAACCTGGAAGCAACAGGGAAATAACTCCTGATTAGAAATTACAAAAGAACAGTCATCCGTGGAATTAAACTGGAAGACATGGATAAAGTAACAGGATAGCAGGGAATAAGTGGCAAGGAGAAACCTCTGTTCTGCTCACCCCAGAAATGTTTGGTAGCAACTGCCTTCTATCTGGGTATAATTGGACTTTGTATACTTTGTTCAGATGTTTTATAGACCTATAGTGTCAAGCTTGACAGAAACATAGAGTAAATTCCTTATCCCTAGACAATTTTCAAGGGAAGACGAAGGACTGCTACCTTCTCTGAGTTGTAGAGGGGCTTCTTATCTCCTGGGTCAGCCTAGTCTTCTGGGGCCCCTTCCAATTCTGAAGTCATCTACTACAACACGGGTACAAATGAGGACAGGGAAGCCTGGAGAAGAGGGAAAAATAGTTTATGTGACTGCTCTGGGGCTCCCATTCTAAACTAGTAAAGGATGGATATGGCTAGTGTTCTAGAAGGTACTTTAAGGTTTGCAAGGTGCTTCATGAGTATCATATTTTATCTTCATAACAACCTTGGGAGACATATGCTATTATTATCTTCATTTCACAGATGAAAAAGCTGAGGCAGACAGAGGTTGAGTAACTTGTCCAGGGTCACACAGCTCATAAGTGTCTGAGGCCAGATTTGAACTCAAGTTCAGCACTCTATCTACTATGCCACCTTATTAGCTTAATAAATAGAGTGAGACATTTAGCATTTGTGTTTAGTGGTCAGAACTATTAGAAAAAATATCATTATTACTTATATCAAATAGCTGTTGGAAGGAATAGTTGCCCAATAAAGTTGCCCTCAACTGAGTATCCTAGTTTGATTCAAAGTCTGGATATTATATATGCTTGTAGAAGTCTTTCCAGAAAGTTCTAAAATTGCCTCATACTGCAGCATTTGCATTAATGTGACAAATTAAGAACAAAGGGTTTATCTAATAAAAAAGGGAAAGCAAAATAGTTAACAATTCATGGTATTTGATCATAATAGTATCATGCAGTTTCAAGGACTTAGAGAATGAAAAAGATATTGCAAATCACAAAGACTGAAATGATAGTAATTTTGTGAGAACAGACTTAATTTTGTCCACTCGTAGGAAAATAAGTATCTTCTGATATTTGAGAATGTATCCTTTCCTGCTCCTCTGAGCTGCTAGTGCCTTCCCATATGAGATTACCTTCCATCTTCCCTAGTATATACTTAGCTATATGGGGTATGTGGGGTGCTCAGGGAAGACATATATCTGGTGTGAGGGCTTGCTGAGCCCTCTTCAGACTGCCCAAGCATCTTTGGTATCCACCTGTCACCCAACTCTCACATGAGGCTCTAAGAAGCTGTAGCATACACAGTGCCTACACTCTGGTAAAACCATCTGGGCAGATGGGCTAAACCAGGCTGAGGGTAATGTGCAGGCCTCAAACCTGTTGATGTTAGGGGGATGTCAGGATATCTATTCCAAGCTTGTTATGACTTCCCCCAGCAGAATGGGTGGATGAGAACAGTTTATTCCAGTGGCCATGAAGGCAGCTGAAGCAGGTGCTGTAAAGTGCTTAGAGCTTAGTCGGACATCAAAGATGCCAAGGTTATCCACTGCATTTCGGGCCATTGCCAATTGTCTTGACTTTTGTCTCGCCATTGGACTTTGAAGAATCTGGAAAAGAAAGTGAGACTGCAGACTTTGGACAACTCTGCCTCACTTATATCCAATTCACTTGTAAATCAAGACATCATTCTTTGTTGTCATTGGTCCCCTTTGAAAAGGAAGAACAACCTAGTTATATTCCTGATGTCTCTCCCATTAGACTGTGAGCTCCTTGAGGAAACGGGCTGTTTTTGTCTTTCTTTCTGTAATACTTTGCTCCATGCCTGGCACACAGTAAGCACTTAATGAATGCCTGCTGACTGACCCACGTACAAGGCCTTTCTTTTTCCTAATCAACAATGAATAACTTTTAAAATGGAGAGTCCTAGTAAATTTTAGCTCAATCTTATTTATTTCAACTATCTAAAAATTTGAGACCCCAGTATATTGCTTCTACAATATGTAAATGTGGTTCTCCAAGTTATTATATAAGTTTGAAGATGAGTGTACAATTAATCAACAAGCATTTATTAAGTACCTACTATGTGCTAGATGATAGACAAATGAGAATGAAACAATCCCTACTCTCAAGGGGTTTATATTCTAAAGTGGTGAGGGAAGGAAGGAGGAGAGAGAAGTACATGCATAAGAATATACAGAATAAATATAAAGAGAATAATCCCAAGTTACGGTAGGAGGGCACTAGCAATTGGGAGGATCAAGAAAGATAATAGGTGATCTATGCCTTGAAGGAAGATGGGGATTCTTTGGGGCAGAGGTGAAAAGAAAGTGCACCCTAGGCTTAGGGAACAGCCAGTGCAAATACACAGAGACAGGACAGGGAAAGGACTGTTGTGTGTGAGAAACAAAAAAAAAATTGACTAAATCAAAGTGCTTGGTAAGGAGTGTAGCATACAATAAGGCTAGAAAGATGGGTTAGGGTTAAGTTGTGAAAAGCTGTGAACACTAAACCAGGGAATGTATATCTATAATCCTAGAGGCAATAAGGAGTAACGTGGTCAGATCTACCCACAAAGAATATCACTCTAGCTGCTCTATGGAGGATGAACTAGAGTGGGGAAAGGTAAGACCATTGTAGTGGTCTAAGGGAGACATGATAAGGAAGGAAACTAAAATGGTGGCTCTGAGCACAGAAAGGGGCTTGGATATAAGAGATGTGGAAATAGAAATTATAAGATCTGGTAGCTAATTGAATATGTGCAGTGAGATAAAGTCGAGGAGTCAAGGAGAAAGTTCAGGCTATGAACTTAGGAGACTGTAAGAATGGTGGTATCTTCTATAGAAATAGGGAAATTTGGAAGAGAGTGGGTTTGGAGGAAAAAATAATAAATTCTGTTTTGAAACATGTTAAGTTTGTGGTATCTTCAGGACATCCAGACTGAAATATCCAATAGTTGGTAATAAATGACCAACACAAGGGAGAGACTGGGGCTGGATATACTAAATGTATATTCTAGAAATTCACAGTTCTGCAAATAAAATCAGGAAAATAGACTGCATTAGGTATGACTTGAGGGTAACTAAAAAGCTACCTAGCTTCCCCATCCCGCTCACCTGCTTAATTCCACCCACCTCTGAGATGAACACAGAACACATTATTACAGAGTTCAGCTCTCATTAAAACTTCTGGGTCAGGGATATTATTTTGCTTGCTAGTTAACTCTTTCCCCAGGCTGGGAGGAAATTATTTTGGTTTAAAACTCTGCCTTTTACTTTCAACTTCTGCTGAGCAAGTACAGACAGAGATACTTAAATACATATATATATATATATATATATATATATATATATATATATATATATATATACACAGAGAGAGAGAGAGACAGAGACAGAGACAGAGAGACGGGGGTAGATTTGAACAAGATTATGTTAAAAGTCAATAAACATTAAGCTGTTACTGTTTGTCCTCAACAAAAACAACAACAACTATGAAGCTCCTAGTATGTGCTAGACTGCTCCGCAAAGTACTGGGGATAAAAAATTAGTCCTTGCCCTTATGCTTATGCTGTAATAGAAGACAGAACATAAGAGGAAAGTGAAAAGCTGGGGCAAGGAGGTATTGGATTGAGGGGGTCATGGTGGAGGTGACTTCTCAAACAAGTCCCAAAGTAGCGTAGGCAGGTGAGAAATGAGACCTTTGAGCTGGGTCTGCTCCTTAAATGGAAGTTTGGAGTTCATGGCCCCACCCTCTAATCAGAGAGTAACAGAGTAGTGATGAGATGAAGCATCAAGGCTGCTGAGATCTTCCAGGACGATGAGGTTATCCCAAAAATGAGCTTCCTGGGGCAGTGGAGAAGTCTGTAAGAGAAATCCCAAAGAAGAGCAGCCAGGAAAGAAATGAGGCAATTTACTGTGGCTTAAAATCCTGCCTTTGTTTTTCCAACATCTGCTGAGCAAATATCAACAGAGATTCTGGGTTGTGGATTTTTTTTTTTTAATGTGTAAGTGAACAGATTATGTGATGGTCTGTATTTGAAAGCAACAGTTTCTTCAATCATTTGCTGAAAAGAGATTTGAGAGTTATTAATTCCCTTAGAACTGAGGTAGTTAGGCAACACTTGGCACAGTGGATATAACACTGGCTATTGAATTGAGAAGGTCTGAGTTCAAATCTGACCTCAGACACTGCTGTATTGCCATGAGCAATTCATTTAACCCTGTTTGCTTTTAGCTTCTTCATCTGTAAAATGAGCTGGAGAAGGAAATGGCAAACTACTCCAGTATCTTTTGCAAGAAAACCTCAAATGAGGTCATGAAGAATCAGACATGACTGAACTGACTGAACAACAGTAACAGAACTTCTCTACAGCTAAAATTTAATGCCATGAGTTCTGAAGAGAATATTAGTAGTATTTTCTTAAGATCAAAATTTCCCAATTTATATAACAGTAAGCCATACTGAACTTCTCACAACACTTTAAGCATACAAATTTAAATGATACAAAGAAAAACTGGTCTATTATAAACCATTTACCAGTTGTCACGGAGCACGTAAAAAAAAACTGGCAGAGATTATGTCCTTATCTCTGAAATAAGAGGGCTGGTCTAGCTGACCTCTTGGGCCCCTTCCCATTCCAAACCTATGATCATATGAGCCATCTATTCCCACTTTCAATGAATTTTTGGCTATTGGGATGATGTCACGAAAGCATGACATCAACTGCCCCTTGATCCTCAGCTGTAAGTACATGCCAGCAAACTGGATGGATTGTGTTCTCTTATCTGAGGCATTTTTGCCCTTGATTTTTCATGCCTAAATAGGGAGCTGGATAGAAGGGGGCCAGAAATGTATTTGTTGTACATGAATATTTTATCCCTTAAATTGAGAATGAGTATCTGAATAGCCATCATTCCTTTGAGCCCATCAGGAGGAAAACATAAATAAGAATCCATACCCATTGTCTTGCAGATTTTTCAGAAGTCCCCTCCATAGAAACATTCGAATTGAAAACTTACTCTCTATTGCCACAAGCTGGGTAAATCCAAGTGTTTTAAAGACATTGAAATACAACTTCTAAGTGGGAAATCACTTTGGAGTCATATGAAGTCAGTGGCAGATACGTACCATCACAGTAGCAATGGGGCAGATAGGTGGTGTGATGGATAGAGCACTTGACATTTCCCAGCTGTGTGATCCTGGGCTAGTCACTTAACCCATTTTTCTCAGTTTCCACACATGTAAAATCGTGATATTAATGACACCTACCTCCCAGGGTTGTTTTGAGGATCAAATGAGATAATAATTGTACAGTGTTTAACACAGTGCCTTGTATATGAATAGCAATGTTAGCTATTATTAAGGGCAGCTAGGTGTCTAAGTGGATAGAGTGCCAGTCCTGGAGTAAGGAAGACCTGAGCTCAAATACAGTCTCAGATACTCAGTAGCTCTGTGACACTGGGCAAGTCACTTAAACCTATTTGCCTCGGTTTCCTCATCTGTAAAATGAGTTGCAAAAGGAAATGGCACACCACTCCAGTATTTTTGCCAAGAAAACTCCAAATGAGGTCATGAAAAATTGAATGTGACTGAAATGACTGAACAACAACATTATTATTATGTGTCAGAAACATGACTTGATGGCAGATAATTTTGACCTTCAGATCAGCTCTGTATGACTACATCATGATGCTTAACTTTAATAAGAGATTGTTATATGAGTTCTTTGTATGATTATCAGTAATAACATACAGATTGTCCATAAAGTCCATGTGCAATTTAAAATAGTTGTAACTTTGTAACTATATGTGATAGAAAGAATCTGTAAAAAGCAAAAGAAAGAAGAAACACAATTTTTTTATTGTTCTTGTTAATTTTCAACATATCCACCACCATTACTAATACAAAGGGTAATACGATTCTGTAGTTCGTGGAAAATATTTTCAAGTTGATTCTCAGTAATGCCAGCAATCACATCAGTTATCCTAGCTTGCAAGTCTTCTTTAGATCAAGGTAATATGGCAAATATGCCTGTTGTCCTTGCCACTAATGTGGAATGTTGCTTCATCAGAGAACATTAAATTATTCAAAAATGCATCATTGTTGCTAAGTTTTTCATTGAACTGGCGACAGAAAGTTAGTCATGCATGATAATCCTCTTCTAACAACATTTGATGCACTTGAATTTTGGATACTTTTTTTAAAATTTGAATTTCTAAAAATAAAATAAACATAAAATTTCTAGAGACAAAAATAAACTAGATACATCAAGCTTTCTAATCCTTGTTACAGATTCTTTCTATCACATATAGTTACAAAGTTGCAACTATTTTAAATTGCACACCAACTTTATGGACACCCTGTGTTATGACTGGTCTAGGACTGGCTAATATCAAGATTAGCTGGTGAATTGGTCAATAATAACCAAGCAGTGCTGACCTAGAAAAGAAATAGATGAAATTTATCTAAAGAATCTTTCACCTTCTCTTTTACTTTCCTTCTTTATTCCTATCATTCCTGTCAGTGAACTCAAAATCTCAATGCTCTCCCCCTGCATAGCCAAGAACCATCCTTTTGCAGCCCATGTTCAGGTTCATTCTGGGAGTCCCTGTGTTTCAGACTTTTCTCAATTAATGTTCCTAGAATCTGCTTGATGACAACTACCTAATAAGAGACAAAGATACAAAATCAATTTTATCAATGGGTTCTAGTGATTATTCTTCCTAGGTCTGTGTATGTCAATAGACTATAAACCTTAACTCACAGAAGTAACTATAATGGGGATCTGAAGTACCAACACATTTGAAGCACCAAGATTGGGAATTTGGGACACTCAATCTGGCCTTAATGTGGGGCAAACTCTGACAACTGTCACAGATGATTCAGTACAAAATGCCACACTCTTGTACAAAATTGAGTTACTAGGATTTAGAGCTGCAACAGAATTTAGAGATTATTTTGTCTAGCCCCTAAGTGTTTCTGACCAGAGGAGCCCCTGAGGCCCCCAAACAGTGCTATAGCTACCATCAAAGAACCAGAGAAAATATTATCTATTCCTAAAAGAGCCATTTACTGTATAAGAACATTCACTAGGATTAGGAGTGAGGCAATCCATTCAAAAGAGTGAAGATACTGAGGCACTATGCATTGATATGGTAACTTTGAGAAATTAAAATTTTTAGGCTAAAAGCACCTTAGCTAGTCTAACTTTTTGATATTGGGATGAGTCTGAGGTCACATAGCTGCCACTAGTGGCTGTGGCGTTGAAATGGCCAGAGATGGCCGAATGCCGTGGAGAGTGAAAAGAAAACATGGGCCAGGAGGAAGAGTAAAGAACAGCTCCATTTATTTAACTGAGGGACAGGGCTTATATACCTTTTAGGCAAGCAGAATCAACAAATCCACGAGCGATGCATTTGCATAATACATGATTTCCTCATGCTTTTATTCCCCTTTTGCTATAAACAATATTGCGTTAATAGCCCACAGGTGGTGTTTAGCATGCCTGTGCCCTGGGGGTATCGGAGAGAACTCCTGTATAGTGTATACCGAGGACGCTTGAAGAGCCTTCATCCTGAGCACCATGTGTATGCCGAGGTGGGGGATGGAGAGCCCACCTGCTGAGTTATCAGCCCAAGAGCAAGAACAGGCCTCTGGCCTGTATCTTATCCCAAAATGGACTTTCTCAGAGTTGGCCCTCTATACATAGCTAGATAGTAGTTTCCTGAATTCTCATCTAAAATTCCCTCCGTTGTTGCAATCTGAAGAGAAGAAACAAGATAATCCAGATATGCACCTCATCTTCCACCATCTTGGGATAAGGCTATGGAGCTGGCCCCAAGAATAATTCTTGTGGGCCCTGGATCCCCAGATGACAAGTACTTATCCAAACACAAGGCCACAACTTCCTCCTATCTTCACCCCCTAAGTTGTTATGAGGATCAGATGAGATCCTACTTGTAAAGTACTTAGCACAGTGCCTGGTATATAGTAGGCACTTAATAAATGCTTATTTCTGTGAAAGAACTTGTCCAATGTCACTAGAGTTGTTCCAATCAGAGCTGGGACTAACAACCAGATATAATGATTCTAAATCCAGTGCTCTTTACATTTCGCTGCACTGTGCTCCAGACCCCTGCAATCCAGTATCCTCCCAAGGAGATCTCTGGGACCTCTTCTTAGGAACGTGTTCCTGGAGGACTGATGTTGCATTCAGAGAGGGAGCAATGCTATGG
This sequence comes from Trichosurus vulpecula, assembly GCF_011100635.1. Classification (NCBI taxonomy): domain Eukaryota; kingdom Metazoa; phylum Chordata; class Mammalia; order Diprotodontia; family Phalangeridae; genus Trichosurus; species Trichosurus vulpecula. The sequence continues at coordinate 145,323,501 of NC_050576.1, read as the reverse complement.
ACTCTGTGCTCCAAAACCCTACTCTTGGTCACATGATGGTGTTCCAATTGGTTTTAAGTAAAACTTTGATCTGTGAGAAGACTTCTCTCTATACTAATTCTTTTGTTTCCTACAGCTTTTTAAACACCTTTTCAATGTTTTCATATGCAAGTCCATCAATTTCTATCGTATATATAGTACATTGCAAAGCCTGGGAAACTCACTGCTGGGCACACATAGAGTATAATGGGAATTTGGAAAAAAGAAGTGAAGGTGAAAGCATTGCTTCACAGTGACTCCAGCCTGCCTTTTTTGTTACTGTTGTTCTGGCTTTTCCTCCTTAATTAGCATAGGAATCCAAAAGAACTTAGAGGAGCTGACAAAAACCAGTGCCACAAATTTGTAGACAGCCTTATGTAGTTTATCAGAAAGCAGGCTCTGAGATGATTTTCAAGGAGGCAGGTTGGCAAGGGGGAATAAAATAGGTGATACAAGGACTACTTTCTAACCCTAAGTCAGATAGAGGTTTGGGACGGAGGTTCAAAGACAGATTAAATGCCTATGGACTGACTGGCTGTCTTGTGTTCTGAGTCTAGATTTTGAGAACTCATAACTGTTTTACCTTATTGATACGAAGCTGCTTATTTGAGTTGCTGCTCCATGCATGTGTGCTAGCCACCTGTCTTCCCTAAGTGCGTACCTCTCTGCATAATCTCTCTGTATAACTACTCTTTCAATTGATGGTGTGTATATTTTTGGAAAAGTGTGTCCCAGGTTTATGGGGGGAATGTTCCATTGTTATTTTTCTTTCTATGTGATGTGATTAAATGCCTTTGTTTTGAACTAATTGTTTCTCTAGTTGACCAGTAAATGTAAACACATTGGTGGAGGCACATGATCTATGATTTTGAATGGCTGTCTATCCACAGAGCATACTGAAGCTGGGCCCTGAAATATGAAAAGAGTATGTCCTAGGTGCTACATATAATTAAAGAGATGATTAATGTAGAACATCTCCAACCTTTCCTGATTCCCCAAATTACTATGGTCCTCACTCCCCAAATTCCCTTGTTTATGTTTTATCATATTATATCGTATTAATTATATCATGTGTCATATGTTAATATGTATAATATATAACATATTATTACATAAATAATAACTATATACATATGTGGTATATACACATACACATACACTGACTTCTTGATAGAACATAAAACTCTTGAAAGTGGCTTTGTTTCCATTTTGTTTATATTTCCTCAGAACTCAGCAGTGTTTGGCACAAAGCAAGCATTTAGTAGATGTTTGATTGATGCCTTGAAAAAAAGGGCACAGGGGATATGCTTGTCAAATTTGCGGGTGACACAAGGCTGGGAGGGCTAGCTAATAAGTTTGATGACAAAATTCAAAATGACCTTCATAGGCTTGAATGTTGGGCTGAATCTAATCAGATGAAATTTAATAGGTGTGAAAGTAATGCCTTGTAATTGGGTTAAAAACAACTTTACAAATACAAGAGGGAAGAAAAGCTGCTAGTTTGTTTATCTGAAGATCTGGGGTACTGACTACTTAAACTTAGTCAACTGTATGGTTCTGATGTGGGTTTTTTGTTGGGTTGTTCTTTTGTTGTGGTCATTTTTTTTTTAACAGACCTATGGTTTCATCAGTGTGGGAAACTCCCTGAATGCAGATGGAAAATGATCTGTAAGCAAGATTTTTTTTAATTAATTTTTTTTAGTTTACCACATTCAATTTCATAAGTTTTTGAATTCCAAATTTTTCCCCCTCCCTCTCCTCTCCTTTCCCCTCCTAGATGGTATGTAATCCAACATAGGTTCTACATATGCCTTCACATTAAACTTCTTTTCCAATAATCAAATTGTAAAGAGTTATAACCAATGAAAAAGCAAGAGTCTTAAAGAGGTGTCAGGAATATCGAGGGGATAAGTGACTGGTGAGAGACAGGACTAGAGTCGGGGGTCCTGTCTTCAAGGATAATCCTCTACTCACCTCACCACGGAGTTTCTCCCAACTGAGTGACACGGCAGCCAGAAAATCTAAGGGCATCTTGGGCTGCATTATGAAGAACAGAGTGTTTAGAACTAGGGAAGTGAGAGTACCACCTGTACTCTGTGCCTGGTCCTACAACACCTGAGACATTACATTTTAGGAAGGATACTGATGAGAGTCAGGCCAGTCAGAGGAGGGTTTTTAGTACTGTGAATGCCCTTGAGATGATGCTATATGAGGATCAGTTGGAAGAAAGGGGAATGTTTATCTTGGAGAAGAAAAGAGGGAAACAGAAGACATGACAGCTGTTTCTGAGTAGGTGAAAGACTGTCATGTGGAAGAGGAATTAAATTTATTTCACTGGGCCCTTGCAAGCAGAACTGGGAGCAATGAGGAGAGGTTATAGATAGGCAAATTTAAGCTGGAGGTAAGTTAAACCTTCCCAGGAATTAGAACTGTGCAAAAGTGATATGGGCTACCTTGGGAGACAGTGAGTTCCTGATCACTGGAGGTCTTCAAGAAAAGGCCGAGATTATCATTGGTCAACTATGTAACTATGTATGTACTGGGCAGGGAGGAGTCGAGATGGTCTTGGAGGTTCCTTCCAAGTCCGAAATTCCATGATTCCTTTCTTCATCATTGTTAATGTTCCTCTTATCTCACCTTGCTAATCACTCACCTCTCTCTCCTATGGCACTGAAAATACTGACCAAAGGCTTGCTTATACAACCTTCAAACGGATTAATGTTCTTACTGTTTCAGTGCTAACTAGACGGCCTAGCACATAAAGTGTTAGACCTGGAATCAAGAAGACCGAAATTCAGATCTGGTCTCAGACAGTTATTAGCAGTGTGACCCTGGACAAGTCACTTAGCTCCTGTTTGTCTCAGTTTCCTCATATGTAAAATGGAGGCAGCAACAGCGCCTCTCTCCTAGCATGGGTGTGAGGATCAAATGAGATAAATGTAAAGGGCTTTGCAAATTTTAAGGCGTTTATAATTGCTGGCTATTGTGGCTGTAATAACAGTAATTATCATCGTGAATAACAACAGCAACTCTTCACTTTCAGAAGTGGGTCTGGGGGCAGCCAGGTGGTGCAGTGAGTAGAGCACCCGCCCTGGAATCAGGAGGACCTGAGTTCAAATCCAGCCTCAGATACTTGACACACTTATTAGCTGTGTGACCTTGGGCAAGTCACTTAACCCCAATTGCCCTGCCTTCCCCCTTCAAAAAAAAAAAGTGGGTTTGATGTCAAATCATTGGTCCGTTCCTCTTTGATGAGTACCCGCAGTATCATCAGTCATCCTTTCCCCCTCTTTCTTTCTCTACCTTCTGAAACCTTTGCTGTGAAGGCTCCTCCCCTATAGAAGGTTTCTCTCAACATCATTCTCCTCTGCCCCTTTTGTCTCTTAAGCACTCTATCACTCTCCACTCCTTCCTGCTCTCTCTGAGTAAGATGATTGTACAGAGTGTCTCTATTTTTGCTGGATCTCATTCTTCTCATTAACCTTAAGTCTATGATACGAAAATGTTGCTAATTTCATTAATTTTTACTATTTCTGTTCTAATTACTTTACCTTTTTCTTGTCTATTCTTTCCATTAAATACTTCTGCAACCACAATTGTTGCCTTTTAAAGTTTTTGGTTTTATACTTTATGCCTTGAGAGCTTTTATGTTGTTTTTTAAAAAATGTATGTATATACACACATTTCTGTTCCTAACATATCACCCCATTCTGACATCTAGAAGGGAACTAAGCATTTCCCTTTGGCTATTTTTCTTATCATACATATCTTTGGTTTCTTCCTGTTCTGCTAGGATCTGAGCTTTTATCTGCGTAGGAATGATTTCTCCCCAAGATACAGCTTAGACTATTGTTCAAATTACAGTCTTAAAGAATTGCCTGAGGTCCTGAAAGGTGACTTCCCCAGGGTCACACCATCAGTATGTGTCACTGGTGGGACTTGAACTCAGGTCATCTTGACTCTATTCATTTTGCCATGCTGATTGTTTAATTAGAGTATTACTGCATTTCTATCTTTGACTGAATCCAAGCTTCATAGAACAAATCTTGAGGACCTAGAGGGCTACGTGTGGCCTTGAGGCCGCAGGTTCCCCACCCGTGGAGAATGTGTTATCCTTTTCAAAGTACTTTCATATGTGTTAAACACAGCAGCTCAGTTTATCTGGTTTAATGTCCTACCTTATTTGAAATCTTGTTTTAGATGCAATTTTGCTTTTGCTCTTGTTTCCTCAGATTAAAAAAAATACCTGATTTAATACGGTTCCTTTAAGGAAAGTTGATTGCTAGACACAATTTTGAAGGGCAAGGGAATTTCATTAGGGTATTCAATTCAAGAAGTATTAATTAAGCACCTACTATGTGTCATTTGAAGTGACTAGATGTTAGAGAGCTGGGCCTGGAGTCAGGAAGACCTGAGTTCAAATCCAGCTTCGGACACTTACTAGCTGTGTGACTCTGGGCAAGTCATTTAACTTCTGTTTGCCTTAATCTGCTGAAGAAGGAAATGATAAATCACTCTAGTATCTTTGCCAAGAAAACCCCATGGACAGCACTGGTGTGCTATGGCCCACAGGGTCACAGAATCAGACACAAGTGAACAGCTGAACATCTGTCACGCATGGCCTAGCTGCTGGAAATACCAAGCATTGCTCACCCTGGAGAAGCCTACATTCTATTGGGGGTGGGGGAGGGATGGCAACAACAAGCATATAGATAAGTAAATACAAAATACACACATGATAAATACAAAATGGTTTTTATTTTTGGCAGGGGAGGGAGTGTCTAGGAGGCGGAAAGTGTTAAGGCCTCATGAAGGCAGTGGCACTTGTCCTGAGCCATGAAGGTACCTTTGGATCTGAAGAGGGAGAGGAAAGGAGAGCATGCCAGGTATAAGGGGCAATCTGTGCAAAGGCATTCAGAGTAAACCTTCAGGGTTCTGCCTTGGGTCCTCTTCTGGGCTCCCTCTATACTATTTCACTTGGTGATCTCGTCTGTTCCAGTGGATTTAGTCACCATCTCTATGCTGATTCCTGCCCCAGCCTCTCAGCCACCCTCCAATCTTGCATCTCTGACTGCCTTTCAGACATTTTAAACTGTATGTTCAGTAGATATCTTAAACTCAGTGTGTCCAAAACAGAACTCATCATTCTCTTTTCCCCTAAACCTTCCCCACCCCACCTTCCTTATTATCGTAGAGGACCACACCATCTGCCCAGACCTTCAGGATGGAAATCTAGGAGTCATCCTAGGTTCCTCACTGTTCTCTCTGCCTATCACTCCCTTCTCGCCTCACCCCTGGACTATTGTGAAAGCCTGCTGGTGGGTCTGCCTGCCTTAAGTCTGTCCCCACTCCAATCCATTCTCCATTCAGCCACTAAAGTGATTTTCCTAAAGCACAGGTCCAATCATGTCACCCTCATACTTAATAAACTCCAGTGGCTTCCTCTTGCCTCCAGGAGCAAATACAAGATGCTCTTTTTGGCATTCAGAGACCTTCATAACCTAGCCCCCTCCTACCCTTTCAGTCTTCTTATTATATCTTACTCCCCATATGTACTCTTTGATGCAGCGACACTGGCTGTTTCACGAATAAGACACTCCATCTCTTGGCTCTGGGCATGGTCTCTGGCTGTCCCCCATGCCTGGAATGCTCTTTCTCCTCTGTTCCAACTACTGACCTCCCTGGCTTCCTTTAGTCCCAGTTAAAAGCCCATCTTCTACAAGAAGCCTTCCCTAATCCCTCTTAATTTCAGTGCTTTCCCTCTTCTAATTATTTCTTATTTTTCCTGTGTATAGCTTGCTTTGTCTATATTTGTTTGCATGTTGTCTGTCCCATTATGTCTACAAGCTTCTTGAATGAAGGAGATATTTGTTGCTCTTTTTGTAGGCCTAGTCTTTAGCATAGTGCCTGGCATATAGTACTTGCTTAATAAATGCTGATTGATTGATTGAAATTAATCTAGAATAATAGGTTGGAGCCAGAGTGGAAAAAGCTTTAAATACCATACAAAGGAGTTTGTAAGGGATCTCTACATGGATTGATTCTCTTTGTGATTTCATCCTTATAGGAAACCCCTAATAAGGAAACTTTCCACCGTCATGTGTTAAACACAGCAAATCAGTTTATCTGGTTTAATGCACTACCTTATTTTAAATCTTGTTTTAGATCAGCACCATTTTCCAATTCATATTCTTAGAGAGTGGCCTGGTGCACTGAGAGGTTAAGTGATTTCTCCAGAATCACATGATAAAGGCAATCCTTTACTTCCATCTTTCCTAGCCTTTTATTGACATGATGCCACAGCATGGTATAGTTTAGCTACAGGAAATATACAGGGAGTTGCAAAGATTTGTCAGCCCTATGAAAGAGAATGGCCTTTACCTGAAACCCAAGGCACAAAGGCCCAGGTAACAGCAAAAAAAGTTTGAAAAAGAGAATTGTCTGAGGAGAGTAGCTACATGAGAGTGGCCCAATAGGTATTTTCTAATGAAATAAACAGGAAGTCTCCTCTCCTCCCTGCCACTCCCCCCCACCCCCCACCAACATCCCAGTTTCTATTAGCATGTTAAGGGCTTCTGTTTTCAAAAAGAGTTGTAGGACTTTAAATTTTAAAAGAGTACGGCAGTGGCTGCTTTTCCTGGCCAAGGATTCCAGCTGAAGCCAAAAGCTGGAAGCATGTTCTACAACTTCATGCCCAGTGGAGCCGGGCCTTCCATTAATTAGTAACAACCAGGGGAGCAAAATAATGAGCACCCGCCATATTAGGTCAGCAGGGAGCAATGTCTAGCAGAGACTATGTTTCTGGTGAGGACTGTGTGTCTGATGGGGCCTATGAGCAATGGAGAGGACCTTACCAAAGGACATTGGCATCCATAAAGTATTGCAGATATGAGTTTTCCCTCCACATGTGTCTTAGTCATACATGTTCCTTATATATATTTCTTGCCTCTAATGGTGTATGTTTGTGAGAGAGTGTACCTAAGCTTTATGGGGTCAATTTCTTGTTACCTTTCTTCACTATTCTATTTTATTAAATATCTTTGCTGAGCTAATGATATACTCTGACTGACTAGCAAATGAACCTATCACTAGGGGCTCATGGGTAATAATTTTGAATAGATGTGGGACCACAGAGTATCTCAAACCCAGGAAAACCTTGTCTAGGGGATTTATGTGGGAATTAGTGGGTATCCATAGGTGCTGCGCTAATAATAGAATGGAGTTACGGAAGGTATGGGGAATGGGATGACAAAGGGGGATAGCAACATGAAGGGACAGGGCTGAGGTGAACAAAAATGAAGACAGGGCGAATGGTAGCCGAGGAATGGTGACCTAAACACGGTTCTTTTCTGAAACATGGGGAGAGGGGAGGAGTGAGTTTGATAGCTATGGGATAGCACCTGATTGTCATGTGCTTCCCACAAATGCACCAGCCCCAGCTAATATGCTGATTTGATTTTCTGCATCAAGCTCTAATCTTGGATCTTCCAGCTGGTCAGGTGGCTTGGCAGTGAGGAGCTAATATGGGTGACCAGATGTCAGGAGTCTTGCTGTCTGAATTCTCTCTGGTTAGTTGTATTTATTAATAGCTTTAGCCAGAAGCCTTTGCTGGTCTGGCTGTAGTTATAGGGGTAATGTGGTAATCGATACAAGGCCAACATAAGAGCCAGCCTCTAAAACATATTAACCACATGAAAATGGGCAAGCTATTTAACCTCTCAGTGGCCCAGGCAACTCTCTTAGGCTATAATTAGGATTGAATTTTACAAGAGACTGGGAAATTTAAAGAGTTAATAACAACATTAATACACTGCAAGTTAGAAGGGATAGATGGAGTCTGGTAGGGGTGGGTGGGCTGGAGGTTTTCAGCAATAGGGCAAGTTGGGGAGAGTTTTAGTTAGGTCTAGGAGTGGGGAGAAAGGCCTAGGCCTAGACCAGGAGCCTATTCTCTCTTCATGGCCTACTGTACTCAATATCTTTGGGTGCTGGGTAGCCCAGAGACCAGTAGTAGCTAGTTAGGAATCTCACAGGTGACCTGCAAAGAAAGGGGGTCCTGTTGCTGCCAGATTGGGGGAAGGGAGTTAAGGCCTCTATCCCCGCTGGAAAACCATGCCTTCCAAGGGACAGCAAACAATAGAGATTTATTGTAGGTTCTTCAGTGGATGACTTGATAAAAGCAATATTTTAGGAATTATAATCTGTCAGTTATTTCATGAATTGTTATGAAACAGTTAAATCACAGATTAGAACAGTCCCCGTTTTTTCAGAGCATAAACACTACTCTCTTACCTCCAATCACACCTCTCTCTTTTCTCCAGGCATACAGCTAGTACCTTACATCAGTCCCTCATTCCCTCTCCCCTGCATAGACTATTGCAGGATCCTCCTAATCAGTCTTTTCTCACTGATCTCCCCACTCCAACCCATCCTTCACCCATCCAACCCATCCTCCAGGAGGCCAACAAAGGGATTTTTGTAAAGCACAGGTCTGGATATCACCTCCTTCCCTCTGCTTGATAAATTCCTGTTACCTCTATGATCAAATATAAACTCTTACATCAGTAGACAGACACCTGGAAGGTCCTGTTTATCTAGCCTTTACTCCCCTTTTGCGGAATACTGGTCCCTGGTCTCACACCTGTCTTTTTGTTCTTTGTTTTCTGTTGCTGAGAAAAGAGTCCGTGTTTAGAATGTGAGCTCCAAACCCAGTCAATGGGAAGAGGAGCCGGTAGGGGGTGGGGGAACTCTGCTTCAGGGTCTCTATAACTTGCTTTGAGCTATATGCAACACACACACACTTGCTGGGGTGTGTCCTTTCTCATGAGAAAGTGGTGAACTCCTTTTTGCCTTTTCTCAAGAACAGTCTCTGTATATTTTTAATGTGAGTAGTGGTCTCTGACCCACACACTTCCAACTTTATAATACTTTTAGTACCAAGTCTTTTTGCTAATGAGGTGCTAGTTAATTTTCAAAACTGAGTTGTATTTTGGAACCAGTACCCTTTGCTTTTAGTAATTTTGGCTGCTAGGGAAAGGCAAGAGAAAGAAAAACTGATGTATAAGAAAATAATTTTTTTAAGGATAGGCTTACATGCAGGGGTGTGCTGGTAAATGTTAAATAACTGCTTTTCTCTTCCAAAAATGTACTTGAGACACACTTTTAAGTTTATTGTTGTTGTTTAGTTGTTCTCAGTTGTGTCTGACTCTTTATGACCTCATGTGGAGTTTGCTTGGCAGAGATACTGGAGTATAGTTATTTTCTTTCTCCAGGTCATTTTACAGATGAGGAAACTGAGGCAAACAGGGTTAAGGGACTTGTCCAGAGTTTATCTTATTAAAATTTTTCTCTATCACTTTCTTAAATCTAGATAATCAGCAAAACTAGCCCTGATTTGTAGCCTTTCCCAACTTTCAGGGTGTAAATACTTAAAATGAAAATTTAACAACAAAAATGAACCTAAGACATGCTTTTAAGTTAAATCTGTATTAACATTTTCTCCATCTTGATAATCAACAGAACTATACATCGAGTCCTGATTTCCAAGGTCAATTGGATCTCAGGGAGCAGGTACGAGCTGGCTCCAGCACACCCTTGGTTGCACGTGACAACAAACAGAAGGGAAAAAACCTTTGTCAGATCCCAAGCAGATATGAGAAGAGGGGCCTCTCTGGGAGTCTAAATGAACTACATTTCCCAGAGATCCGATGGGCTCCCGGCTTACAATGAGCCAATCCGAGAGACATCACGCAAAAGACCAATCACAGGGGAACGGGGGCGGGTCCTTCCTCTCTCAGAGGCGTGCTTGCCGTTGGAATCCAATAGGACGGGGTTGGGGGGGAAATACCCGAAGCCCCAGGCGACTTCGGGTTCTGACTGTAAACCACCAAGGTGCCCGCCTACTTTATGCCCTTAGCGTGCCTGCCAGCGCCCTCGAGCAGCTCGGGGAGCTGCGGGAGGAGCCCGGAAGCGCTTTCTCCCGCCAGCACGTGGGTGCAAGAGCAGCCGGGGAGCGGATCCTTGGGCGGGTACCCGCCCTCTTCCCTGGCCGCTTGCCCCAGTTCCTCCTGTTATAAGACCTCGGTATCTTAGGGAGCCTGGGCCCGGTAAGACTTGGCCGAGGCAGGCGAGACTTAAGGCGGAGGGGGCGGGGAGCTCTGCTTCTTTGGCACCGCAGGGCTTTTGCAAAGGGGGATTAAGCCCGTCTTTATGCTTCCTGTCTTCCAGACCCTTCCTTGGTTTGCTAGCCCCAGCATCTGCCCCGTCCGGGAAGAGTCGTCGCTTTCCGCCCTTCCGCCTCTCGTCGCGTCCGTGCCCCAAGCCGCTGCGGAGCGCGCATCATGCCACCCACCTTAGGAGAGCTGCAGCCCTCGGGTAATTGCAAGTGAGCTGGTGCCCGCCGGCGTTTGTTTGCATTTGGAGTCCTTATTGCGTTGCCCCCGGGCTAGGCAGAGTGCCCCCTAGAGTCACCTGGGGGTGGGCCGCTGATGGTAGTACTTTTCCGATGACTATTTTTTTTAGGGGGGTGGTGCTGTCTAGGTGCTCCTTTTTCTTCGCTCTGTTTTTCTTTCGCACTTCCCTTCCACAAACTCTGACTCTTCGGAAAGGCTGGTGGGAGAAATAGAGCCTGTTCTTAGGGAAAACTGAGATTTGTTGATATGGGCACACTACAGGGGCAGAGGAGGGTCACCAGTGAGAGGTACAGGGAGCCAGCCGCAGAGGCCGCCAGGTTGAGCTTGGGGTAGGTTCAGTGTCGACTAAAGGCAGGACACTTTGTGAACCTAGGCAAGTCACCCTCAGTTTCCTCATCTGTGAAATGGGGATCATAATATATTCCACGGTCATGTAATTCTGTGCCCGGCACACAGTAGGTACTTTAATAAATTTTTGAGTTGAATTGTTTTCAGGATAAAAATAAGATAATACTTGTAAAGTGCTTTGCAAACCTCAAAGTTTTATTCAGCGTGTTCCAAAACTTATTACTGAGTTTTAAACAGCAATAAGACTTGGGACACCCTATTTTCAGCACCATTAAACTTAAGTCCTTGTTATTCTAATCAGGTTGAGCCAAAGGAGTTCTAATTTCCTCCGGGTTTAAATTTCCTCCTCACCTTCTCCAGCGGACTATAGATTTCTCTGGAGAGATTAGCATTTGGAGTAGGAATATATGGGTGGGAATATATGGGTGGGAAGTGAAGTCGAGGTACTGAAGTTACGATTTTAAGTGGTTCCAATCGTGTATGTTGTATGTGCTTGGAGATGAGTAATAAGGAAGGTACTGTGAGTTCCTTGCCTTAAGTTCATGCAACGGAGATCAGGAGAGATAGAATAGTTTGCTTCTCAGATCTACGCTTATCACATCCACTGATAAAGGAAGAATTTAGGACCAAACAAGATTAAAGCATTCCAAAATGTAAAATGGATAATTTTGATTATATAAAATTAAGAAGTTTTTGCACAAGCAAAACCAATACAGTGAAAATTAAAGGAAAGTAGAAAACTGAGAAAAAAATTTATAGCAAGAAGGTCTCATTTCTCAAATATGTAGAGAACTGAGTCAAATTTACAAGCATACAAGCCATTCCCCAATTGATAAATGGTGAAAGGATATGAACAGGCAGTTTTTAGACAAAGAAATCAAAGCTGTCTGTAATCATACAAAAAATGCTCTAAGTCACACTATTGATTAGAGAAATGCAAATTAAAACGACCCTGAGATACCACTTCATAATATCACTACTTGGTCTGTATCACAAAGAGATTTTAAAAAAAGGAATAGAACCTATTTGTATGAAAATATTTATAACAGCTCTTTTTGCATTGGCTTAGAGTTGGAAATCAAAGGGATGCCTGTCAGTTGAGGAAAGGCTAAACAAGCTGTGGTATAGTATTGTAATAGAATATTATTGTGCTCTAAGAAATGACAAGCAGGATGATTTCAGAAAAACCTGGAAAGACTTAAGTGAACTGATGCTAAGTGAAGTGAGCAGGAGGACATTTGTACACAGTAATAGCAATATTGTACAGACAAAGAATTGTGAATGAATTAGCTATCCTAGACATTTGGGCTCAAAAACAATTCCAAAGGACTCAGGATGAAAAATGCTATCCACCTGTAGAGAAAAAACTGATGTCTGAATACAGGCTGAAGTATGCTGTTCCCCCATCCCCCCTTCCCTCTCTTCCTTCCTTCCTTCTTTCCTTTCTTCTGTCTTTCTGCACAGAATGACTAATATGGATATGTTTTACATGATTGCACGCGTAATATCAGATCCCTTACCCTCTCAGGGAGAGGGAAGGATAGAATTTGGAACTCAAAACTTAAAAAAAAAACTCCAATAACAATATTAAAAATTGTTTTTACATGTAATTGGGGAAAAAATACTGAAGAAAAAAAGCAAAAAAAAAAAAAGACACCACAGAGAGAGTGAATGGGAGGAAAGGACAGTAGCTTTTCTGGTTGTTGGGGGCGGCATGATGACCAGAGTGCCTGAGTTGGAGTCAGTCGTCAGTGGTGTAACACACATGGGCAAGTCACTCCCTTCTCATCTGTAAAGTAGATATAAGAATAGCTGTAACTGCCCCCTTCAGAAGCAGCATAGATGGCGCGGTGGATAGAGCTCTGGACTCGGAGTCAGGAAGACCTAAGTTCAAATTCGGCCTCACACACTTCCTAGCTGTGTGACCCTTAGTAAGTCACTTAACCTCTGTTTGCCTCAGCTTCCTTGCTTGTAAAATGAGGTTAGTAGCAGCACCTACCTTTTAGGATTATTGTAGGGAGCAAATGAGGTAATATTTGTAAAGTGCTTGGTAGTGCCTAGCTGGTTGTTGTTCAGTCATATCTAACTCTTTGTGACCCCATAGCACTCCAGCCCCTTCTGTCCTCTGCTCTCTCTCAGTTTTGTCTAAGTTAATGCTCATTCTGTTTCATTGTTTCCATAACACTATCTATCCATTTCTTCCTCTGCTTTCCCCTTTTGCCTTTAATTTTTCCCAACATCAGCATCTTTTCCAATGAGTCCTATCTTGTTACGTGGCTAAAGTATTTAAGCTTCAGTATTTGATATTCCACTGAATAGCCTGAATTAATTTCTTAAATATTGACTGACTCAATCTCCTTGCTGTCCAAGGGACTCTCAAAAATCTTCTCCAGCACCACGATTCAGAAGCATTGATTCTGTGGCGTTCAGCTTTCCTTATAGTACAACTTACTCTCAAAATCATACATTGCTACTGGAAAAACCATAGCTTTGATCATACACACCTTTTTTGGCAAGGTGATGTTTCTGCTTTTTGCTACACTGTCCACATTTGCCATAGTTTTCCTTCCAAGGAGCAAGAGTTTTAATTTCATGGCTGCAGTCACCGTATGCAGTGATCTTTGAGTCCACTCTGATGCTGCTTCCATTTTTTTCTCCCTATATTTTCCAGGCAGTGATGGGGAACCATTTTCCAACATCTTAATTTCTTTGATGTTAAGCTTCAAGTCAGCTTTTACACTCTTGCCTTTTGCCCTCATCAAGAGGCTTCTTAATTCTTCTTCACTTTCTGCTATCAGAGTGGTATTGTTTGTGTATCTGAGATTGTAGCACATAGTAGGTGCCATATAAATACATTTTTTTTTGGCAGGGCAGTTGGGGTTAAGCGACTTGCCCAGGGTCACACGGCTAGTACATGTGTCAAGTGTCTGAGGCTGAATTTGAACTCAGGTCCTCCTGACTTCAGGGCTGGTTCTCTACTCACTGTGCCACCTAGCTGCCCCCATATAAATATTTATTCCCTGCTCTTTTCACTTTCCTCTGGCAGAATATTGTGTAAAAAGTGTTGTTTAAGTGTCAGCTACTCTTATTAAATAAAATGTAAACTTCTTGAGAGATTTTTAACAATCCTTGTGTTCCCAGCACAGACAGTTCTTAGTGGCTTAATACATATTTACTGAATTGAATTAAAAGATGGACCGAAAGAAGTTAATAGAAATTATTTAGTAGTCTGCCTTTCTAGAATTCAGACTCAGGCACTTGGGGTCAGGAAAATCTGAGTTAGAATCCTGCCTCAGACATTTTCCACCTGTGTGGGATGGGTCATGTAACCCCTTTAAGTTCCAATTCCCACATCTGTAAAATGGGGTTCATATAGCACCTATCTCACAAGGTTGTTGTGAGAGTCAATGAAATAACATGCATGTAAAGCACTGTGTAAACCTTAGAGTACTGTATAAATGCTGTCTCTTCTTTTAAATAAATGGAGTTGGAGAGATGGATTTTGAAACCAATGGAGCTGTGATTCAGATGTCTTTTTTTTTTTTAACTATGTTGCTATTAAAAGGCCCTGCTTGGCTTGGGGCCTGGCCAGGCTCAGAGACCGCTGCTCTTCTTTCTACTCTCCTTCCATAATAATATGGCCTCTCAAGCCATCTCATGCCATCTCCTGACTGGGTTAATTTCAAGTTCCTGTCCCCTTTCTAGGTGGTTAATGAACCTTCAGAAGAGACTGAGAAGGATGTAAAAGGCCAGAAGAGAACCAGGGTGGAGTAGCATCAGGGAAACCCAGGGAGACAAGTATCCACAAGGAAGGGGGATGGGTGATACAGAGTATCTAAATAGCTAGCCTTTATCTAGGGCTTTTAAGGTTTGCTGAGCACTTTACCGGTTATCTCTATTGAGTGAGGTAAATGATTGAATCAGGATTTAAACTTAGGACTTCCTGGCTCTAAGTCCAACTCTAGCCACTGCACCACCTCGCTGAGGAAGGAAGAGGACTGAGAAAAGGTCGTCAGATTCAGTAATAAAGAGGTTGTTGTTGACCTTAGCTCAGTTTTACTCTGGTGAGGGGATGCAAGGGTTAGAAGTCAGACCATAGGGGTTGAGGATTCCTCGGGAGGCGGGGAAATGGAGGCATTTTTTTCAAAGTCTCAGGATCCCAAACTTTGGCATTGAGGATAGTGTTCCTCCCACACTCAATCCTCTTCCTCCCCTGTTTTACATCACCTGTCTAAATTGGGAGGTAGTAGTTGGCCCCCCTGGGTAACAGCTTAGGGCCTGGAACTAGGAAGAACTTTTTGGCCTACAACACTTTTGCTGGCGTGCCTCAGTTTCCTCAACTGTGAAATGCAAATCATAATAGCACCTACCTCCCAGGTTGTTGGTAGGATCAAATGGGATAATATTTGTAAAGTGCTTAGCGAAGTACCAGGCACATGGTAGGTGCTTAATGCCAATTAGATTTGGAAGGGGCCTTAGCAATCGTTTGGTTTACCCTCCTGATCCTCACTTTACAAAGAGGAAAGTGAAGCCTCAAGGCTTTAAGTGATATATTCAAAGTAGCACAGAGCTAGGAATGGAAACCTGGTTTCCAAAGTATTCTGCTACAGGTAATGATCAACTTGACCTTCTCAACGTCTGGGCGTTTTTAGTTGACTAGGAAAATTAAAGGGAGTGTTGTAGGGAAAACAATGCTTTTTTTTTTTCTTAAATGGAAAAATTGCCCATGCGAGAACAGGAAGGCCAAAAGGGAGTCAGATGAGGTGTGCACTAGAAAATAGATGGGCCTTCCAGGAAGGCTGGCAGTACCCTCCAAAGGCAGCAAGTAATCAGATGTCCTGTATACAGCACAGATCAGAAAACTAGAGAATCTGCTTGTGGTGCAGAAGATTGAAGAGGGCATTGCAATGTCTTCTTTCTGAAGATGATGTTCTTAGTTGCACTCTCACTTCCTGCTGAAACAGGTCGATACAGAGGCTTATGCGCTGTGTGTTCCAGGCTTAATCAGTAAACTCTGTGTAGAGAGTATGGACAGGAGTGAGAGAGGACAAAGGGCTGCATTTGGAGCCAGAGGACTTGGGTTTGAATTCTGGCTCTGCCACTTAGTAGCTGTGCGATTTTGGGTATCTCACTTATGCCTTCTAGGTCTCAGTTTCATAATAGGTAACATTTACAGAGCACCTACAACACTGTCTCAGGCACTATACTATTATCTCATTTGATTCTCACAACAGTCTTGGGAGGGAGGTGCTATTATTATCCCCATTTTATAGATGGGGGAACTGAGGCAACTAGGGGTTAAGGGACTTGGCTCAGGGTCACACAGCTAGTAAGTGTCTGAGGTGGGATTTGAACTCAGGTCTTCTTGACTCAAGTCCCAGTTCTCCATCACTATGCCATCTGGTGAGCTGCCCCTATAATGAAGGAGTTAAACTAGAAGGCCTCTAATGGTTCTTTCTAACTCTAAATCTATGATCCTTTAAATCACCGGTACTTTGTAGCAACAACTTCTGAAACTTTGGGAGGGAAGAAGTGAAGAGAACCACTGAAAACATTAACCAGGACTTGTAGCATTATAAATAACCTCAAGGCCAAAGGTATGAAGGATTGCTGAGTTGACTTACATACCTAAAGTTTCTAGAGGGTTCCATAGGAACTTGGGACAGGAATAATGACTGACATTTATATTGTGCCTTAAAGTTCACAGAGTGCTTTCCTTATAGACTCCTTGGAGCTTCACAAAAACCTTGAGAGGAAAGTACTGTAGGTATTCTTATCCCCATTCCGAAAGTGAGGCCCAGAGTGGTTAAGTGACGTGTCTGTGACACAGAGGTGGGACTTGAACCTGTTTTGCTCACTCTCAAGTCCAGCACTGTCCATCTTGTCCCAGGCTGTATCATTTAATATCCCTTTATTTTAATGTTTTGCGTTGTGGTCAAAATGAGGATGGTACTGTTCTCTTTACCTTTGTACCATCCTCTGTACCTTGTGCTGTTCTTAACCCTTAAATGATCCTTAGATTTTTATTAAAGTGAATACAAGGGAATAGGTGGAATTCTGTGATAGAAATATAATATATGAACTGACTCAAGGCCTAGCTCTCTAACCATTGCATCACCTATGCTGACCCATATAATGGTCATTAAACACAAAATAACTTCAGGAAGGAGAGGGCTCAAAACTATGAGGATTAAAAAAAGGTTTACATAGAAGGTAGTATGTGATTTGAGCTTTTAAATAGGTTAAATCTATTTTTAAATATTTTTATTTTATTTTTTAATTAGTAAGCATTTATTTTAACTATATATATGTGTATGTATACACACACACACACACACACACACACATATATATATGTATATATATACATACATACATATATATATATATATATATATATATATATATATATATATATATATATATATGAATGGCCCTGTTAGGAATAAAGAAACACTTGTAACAAATATGCACAGTCAAAGCAAACAAATTTCCCAGTTGTCTATATCCAAAGCTGTGAGTCATCGATACCCTTTGTTGATCTCCTTTTGGTCAGCATGTGGGCTGCATGCTTCATCATTGGTCCTTTGTTGATCTTTGCATTGATCACAGTTCTTAAGACTTTCTTAGTTTTTTTTCTTTACCACTGTGTTGTGTAAATTGTTCTCTGGGTTCTGCTTACCTCAACTCTGTATCAGTTCATAGAAGCCTTCCAGATATCTCCAGAACTATCCCTTTCATCATTTCTTGTGACACAATCAATAGTATTCCATTATTTTATATACTAAAATTTTTTTCAGCCATTCCCCACTTGATGGGCATTCCCTTATTTCCCAGTTCTTTACCACTACAAAAAAGGTGCTAAAAATATTTTTGTACTTGTAGGACCTCTTCCTCCTTATTTGCTCTCTGGGGTGTGGGTCTGTTAGTAGTGGTTTAGTGGTTAGGATTTGGCTTGGGTTCGAATATATATTCAAATATATTCGACCCAAGACTTTTTTCAGCCAAAGAAAAACAGTTTATTAAAAATCCTCCATGTTGTCCAGACTCTTAAGGAATCTGAGCTTTTGTGATGCTGTAGAAGTGTACCAGACTGAATTGGAGCACCTTCAAGGAGGCCAGGATGGCTCTTATATACAGAAAGACTGTGGGAGGGATCTAAGGTTGGCCAACCTTGGAAGGCTAGCT
Organism: Trichosurus vulpecula; assembly: GCF_011100635.1. Lineage (NCBI taxonomy): Eukaryota > Metazoa > Chordata > Mammalia > Diprotodontia > Phalangeridae > Trichosurus > Trichosurus vulpecula. The sequence continues at coordinate 145,305,538 of NC_050576.1, read as the reverse complement.
GTTAAGGGTAACAAAGAATTGGGCATAGTGGTAATGAAAGGCTTATAGCTTCAGGCCAACACCAAATCCTGTTGAGAGTTCAAGGGGGTTTCTAGAGCCTGTACCCCATCGAATGGATAGGCATAATTTAGCAACTTAGGGGGCATAGTTTTAAATTGATTTCTGTACTAACTGTACCAATTCACAGCTTCACTAAAAGTATACTAATGTACGTGTTTTACACAGTCCTTTCAACCTTTGTCACTTTACTTTTTTGGTCAGCTTTGTCAATCTGATCGGTGAGAAGTGGAACCTCAGAGTTGCTTTAATTTTTATTTTTATAATTAGTGATTTGGAGCATTTTTTCAGAGCTAAGTCTATTGAGGGGCAGAGGTGAAGAGGTCAAAGGATTCTCTAAACAGGATCTCAAGCGCCATCTATCCTAACCCTCCCATTTTACTGAAGAGGATAGATGTCATGGAAGTAGGAAGATAGAGATACCATGGAAGAATGCTATTGGATGGAATCCCAGGGCAGAAGCAGGCAAGTGTGGCTGGAACAGATAATGAGTGAAGGGGACTAATGTCACCTGCGGTGGCTCCCTATGGCTTCTCAGAGAAAGACAAGTTTACCAGCATGTATTGAGTGCTTACTCTGTACCTGCAATTATGATAACTGATGTGGATACAAATCCTAGAAAAAAGAAGGAGGATCCTGACCTTAAGGAGCTTATATTCTAATGGGGAAAGACAGGAAACAAAAAGGAGCTTTACAAATAAAACCAAAATAAACAAGAGTGGGGAAGGTAGCAAGTGAACAGGGGAATGGCGAGGATATTGTGTCCAAAGCCAGAAAGCCAGAAGCAGAGCCAGGAGGTGGAGGAAGGTTGGCTTAGCCAGGTCAGGTCCCATTCCCAAAGTGGAGGCCCAGGGAAGAAGCTGCCAAGGAGAAAAAGGGGAAGGCATGGCATTTTCTGGGTGAGAGGGCCCTCAAGGGTGAAACTGCCTGTGGGGCACGTTGTAGAAGTTGGGAACATCCAGAGTACAGGCCGGAGGGGAAAGGCAATGATTTCATGACTTCTTTGACTCCTGATCTTGATGGGAACGCTTTCTCTGCCAGAAAATTCTTCAGCCCAGCACAAGGGTGCTGGGACCAAGATGAAGTGTGCTGTGTGGGAAAGAGAGAGAATGCCAGTTTAGTTGGACGGAAGTGAGCAGGAGGAGGAGTAGTGTTCGTGGATGTCTGGAAATACAGGTCTGGGACAGGTCGTGTAGGACTTTTAAAGCTAAACAGAGGAGTTTCTGTTTTATCCTAGAAGCAATAGGAAGCCATTGAGTTGGTTGAGTATGGGAATCCCATGACCAGATGCGCACTTAAGGGGAATTACTTCCTGTAGCCATATGTTGGATTTCCTGGATTGGGTAGAGATTTGAGGCAGGAAGACCAAGAGGAGGAGTCACATATGAAAGATGTTATGAAGGTAGAATACTAGAATTGGGCAATATTGGGTACGTAGGGGGACAGAGAGTGAGGAGTCTGGGGTAATACTAAGATTTCATTGGGATACTAGGAGGATTGTAGTACTTTCAACATAAATTGGGAAATTTGGATGATGGGGATAGGGAGGTTTTAGGGGAAAAGATAACAAATTTAGTTTTGAATATGTTGAGTTTAAAAAGTCAGTTAGTCAATAAGCATTTATTAAGTACCTACTACATATCAGTCACTGGGGAGTGAAAAGCCAAAAAAAGAAGCTCCAGCTCTCAAGGAACTCACAGTCTAATGGGGAGACAGGATGCAAACAACTATCTATCTGCACGCGCATACACACACACACACACACACACACACACACGAGATAAATTGGTGATCATTTCAGAGGGAAGGCACCAGTGCAGGGGTGCCTTCTAGATCCTTAAGCATGGCCTTTTGACTAAATCCAAATATTACAGGACAATTAAAATTTGGATTCAGTCAAAAGGCTACCATTAAGGATCTAGAAGGCCACATGTGGCTTCAAGGACACAGGTTCTCCACCTCTGCACTAGTACTAAGGAGGATTGGAAAAGCCTTGCAGAAGGTAGGATTTAGGTGGAGATTTGAAAGAAGCCAAAGGAATCAGGAGCTGGAGATGCGAAGGGACACATTCCAGGCATGGGAGATGGTTGGCAGGTGGAATGTCGTATTCAAGGGATAGCAAGGAGTCCAGTGTCACTGGATTGTCCCAGAGTGTGTGGAGGAAAGTAAGGTGTAAGAAGACTGGCAAGTTAACAAGGTACCGGGTTATGAAGGACTTTAAAAGCCAACAGAATTTTTTTGTATTTGATCCTGGAGATAATAGGGAGCCAGTGGAGTTTACTGAATGGGGGTTGACATGGGCATATCTATTCTTTAGTAAGATCAGTTAGACAGCTGAGTGGAGATTGGACTAGAGGCAGGGAAACCACCCTGGTGGGTGGTTTTTACAGTAGTCCAGGTATGAGGTGATGAGGGCATGTACCATGGTGGTAGCAGCAGTGTCAGAGGACAAAGAGGTACATACATGAGAAATGCTGGGGAAGGTAATCTTTTTTTTTTCCTGCTTTTTTTTTTCAAATTTATTTATTTATTTTTAGTTTACCACACACGGTTCTACATAATTTTGAGTTCCAGATTTTCTCCCCTCCTTCCCCCCTCCCACCCCAAGACGGCCTGGAATCTCATATAACTACCATGTATAACTTCGCATTGAATTAATTTATACACTAGTCAAGTTGTGGAGAAGAATTATGACCAATGGAATGAATCATGAGAAAGAAGAGACATAACCAAAAAAAACAAAACAAAACAAAAAACCAAAACCAAAAACAAAAGAGAAGCAAAAAAGGCAAGCATGTAGTGCGCCTCAATCTGTATTAAAACTTCACAGTTCTTTCTCTGGATGAAGATAGCATTCTCCATCGTGAGTCCCCTGGAGTTGTCCTTGCACCTTATGTTGCTGAGAAGAGTGAATTATGTCAGGGTTGTTCCTCACATAATCCATATATCTGTGGTTGTGTACAGTGTTCTCCTGGCTCTGCTCTGCTCACTCAACATTATGTCATGTAGGTTTTTCCAGGTTGTTACGAAGTCCGTATCATTGGGGAAGGTAATCTATAGAAATTGATATCTAATTGGATATGGGGGAATAAAAGTGAGGGAGGAGTTGAAATCGACACTTAGGTTTCCTGCCAGGGTGACTGGGTGGATGGTGGTGTGTGTGATGGAGAGGGTGAGGTGGTGTTACATTGTCAGACCTATGCTCAGGGAGATCATCTTGACAGCTGAGTAGAGGATGGTCTGGAGTGTGGAGATTGTGGAGGCAGGGAGACCAACCAGTAGACTATTGAAATAGACCAGCAGTGAGGTGATGAGGGTACGTGCCTGGATAGTGGCAGTAGTGGAAGAGAGAAGGAGGCATATGTGAGATATGTTAGGAAGACAGAGATGACTGGGCTTCATGACGGGGGATCTGGAGAATTGAAAGAGAATGAGGAGTCAAGGATGATGCCAAGGTTTTGAGCTTGGATGACTGAGAGTATGGTGGTACTCTTGACAGTAATGAGGAAGTTAGAAAGAGGGGAAGGCTTGGGGGGGGGAAGAAAATGAGTTCAGTTTTAGACCTGTTGGGTTTAAGATGTTTGTGGGACGTTCGGTTTGAGATGGGCAGTGTAAATGGGTAGTGTGGAAATGGAGGTCAAGAGAGAGGTTAGGAATGAACATCTGAGAATCATCCACCTAGAAAAGATAATTGAAACCATGGGATCTGATGAGATCACCAAGCAAAACAGTATAGAAGATGGAAAAGGGGCCCATGACAGAGTCTTGGGGGACACCCACTGGTAGTGAGCAGACCTGCATTAAGATCCAACAAAGGAGACTGAGAAGGGGGAATCTGAAAGGTAGGAGGAAAATAGAGAGAGAGCAATATCATGATATCCTGTGGAAAAGAGAGTACCAAGGAGAAGAGAGTGCTCAGTGGTGTGAAAGGCTGCACAGAGGTCAAAGAAGGTTAGGATTGAGAAAAATCCTTCAGCTTTGGCAATTAAAAGATCATTGTAACTTTGGACAGCAGTTTCAGTTGATTGATGAGTTTGGAAGCAAGACAGCAGAGTTAAGCAGAGAGTGAGAGGAAAGGAAGAGAAGGCAGTGATTGAAGGCTGCCTTCTCAAGGAGTTGAGCCCTGAAAGAGAGAGGAGATAGAGAATGATAGCTAGGAGCCAACGTGGGATTGGCACTCAGAAAAGGGACTAGGGCTGGATGTGAAGATCTGGGAATGGTCTGTCTAGAGGTGATGGTTGAATTCATGGGAGCTGATGAAGGTCACCGATGAGAAAATATGCAGGTAAAAGTGGAGAGGGCCCAGGAGGGAGCCTTGAGGGTTGCCTGCGGTTAACGGGAGTGTCATGGATGAAGTGCTGGGAATAAGATTCATCTGGTAGCTGTTTATTGCTGTTGTTGATGCTATCTGTGTGTACCCTATTTGTCGTGAACAGTGAAACTGTCTTGTCCAGGGGTGTTAATTTGTATTGATGGCTAAATCTTGTTTGGGGACTGACATTATAAAGGCTTGGGAATCTAGAACCTCCTTCCTGCCTTTTTGTCATTCCTTTGCATAGACAGCCCTACTGTTTGGCTTTTTCTGTGCTTTGTAATCTATTGCACAGGTAGATAAAACAACTACTTTTTTTAGCTAAAAATGTATTGGAATGTAGTTTATCATTATTATTACTATTAATGAAATGACTACTTTGTATTAGTGGTATATTGTAATGACTTTTGTTAATCCTGCCTTCTAGTTTATTTGGGATTTAATTGCACAATGGAAGTGGGGAACAGAGGGTAGTTCTAAGCCTGATGTGGGAGGACTGTCCATTGGTAATATCTCTGGAAGCTAAAGTGACTTTGAAGCTTCCTACTTGCTGTTTTGTCTTGAACACTGCCCATTTGACTTTGCTCTGAAATGGGGACAGTAATAGCACCCAGGAGCATTAGGTAAGAGCCTAGCTAGTGATTATTGCACTATTCAAAACGTTTTATTGTGGCTAGACATTGTTATCATTTAACTAAAGCATTTTTACAAAGTATGTCATTGTTCTTTTTTGGTGCAGTATAGCTATGGCTTATAGCATCTGTGAACTTAATTCTTGGATGGTTTTCTACTATAAACTAGCCTCCTCCCCAACTTTTTGGGGAGAGCATACCTTTATTTTTGGAAATGAATAGTTTGATTTTAATTCTTCACTTTATTTTTAAAGCAGGGAAAAAAATCCTGAAGAATGATATTGAAGCCATCTTGCAAGAGAAGATCATGGTGTTGGACGGCGGTATGGGGACCATGATCCAACGGTACACTTTGAGTGAGGAGGATTTCAGAGGACAGGACTTGAAGAACCACGCCAAGCCTTTGAAAGGCAACAACGATCTCTTAAGTATAACTCGGCCTGATATCATTTCCAAGATCCATAAGGTATCGTACGGTACAATTCAGCAAATAGCTTTTAAATACTTATTCTCTTCAGACTGTTGTAATAGGCATTGGAAAAAAAATGGAGATAAGATATGGTCTCTGCCTTTTTGGAACTTAGAGTATAATAGGCCATTAAGAATCTTTGGGGTGGGGCGCGGGGGGATGGGGGGGAGACAGGGCAGCTAGGTGGTGCAGTAAGTAGAGCACAGGCCCTGGAGTTAGGAGGACCTGAGGTCAAATGCGGCCTCAGACAATTGACACACACACTAGCTGTGTGACCTTGGTCAAGTCACTTAACCCCAATTGCCCTGCCTTCCCCCCTTAAAAAAATTAATTAAAAAAAAAAGAATCTTTCATGGGTAGCCAACATGTATAATATTATGCATGTGCATTAGGCAGTTACAAAAGTTATATATGAAGTTTATTACTAACCAGGGGATCCGGGATGACTTTCTGTAGGAGGAGTCATTTGAATAGGACTTTTAAGGATATTTAGGAATTAACAGAGAAAAAGGAGAGAGAGGGAGGGCATTCCAAGCAGAAGGAATAGTCTGAACAAAGACATCGAGGTCTTTGCTTGTGTATTGTGTGTTCAGAGGGGCAGAGAATTGTCCGTGTTGGCTGGAGTGTAGAATGGATGGAGGAGAGTGATAAAAAAATCAAGTTGCATGAGGTGGAGGTGGCCCCAGGTCCTAGAGGCTCTTTAGTCCCTAGTGGATGAATTTGAACTTTACTTAGGCAGCAAAAGTTTTTGAGCAGAGGACCAGCTGGCTGATCAGGTCTGTGCATAAGCAAGATTATCCTGGTAGTAGTGTGAACGATAGAGGGTGGAAGTGGGAAAAGCTATCATGAAGCAGTAAATAAAGGCCTACCCTCAGGTGGTTGTCATGGGAAGAAAAGCAAGGGGATAGATTTTGTAGAGATGGAATTGATAGGTCATGGTCACTGTAGCTGCCAGGTACTTTGTGTTCATTCTATTATATCTCTCTTACTCAGAGCTGTATATCCTAAACCATGGAAGAGGCATAAGAAGGCAGAATCCCTGCTTACATGGAACCCCTAGAAAATAAAAGCCAGTTCCTAGAAATCATATAAAATGTATCTCAAGAGGTTGGTTCTAGGTGTTTTACATTTTTGATTTAGTTATTATTTTTTAAAATGACATGTTTTGGAGTTTGTATAAGACATTTTGTTGACTCCGGACTAGAAGGACTTTAGGGTGATTGAATGTGTCCTTGTACCTTTGGGCATAATTCAGAGGGACTGGTAGAGTAGAAACAATATTTAGTCTCAAAGTGAGAATTTTTTCTTTTAGAGAAGAGCCATGCTATTGTTCAGCTAAAGAAGAAGGTCCCTTGAACACAGAATAATTCTTAGCCTTTGTCTTCATGAAGATAATTCAGCCGCTGGGTGATATCTACAAGGAGTGAGGGGACAGGAGGTTGTGGAGGTGCCTATCGCCAATGCCATGCCCGTAGCAGCTGCTATGAATGTGCAGGCGTATTCCCAGGTTTGAATTGCAAGATATAATAGACTCTTCCTCAAAGATGAAACCAAGACATTTATTCATATACCAGAACGCCAAATCCACCATGGTAACAAAGAAGTGTGTACGCATCCCTAATGCAGAGAACACTGCCATGCCCTAGCCTTCCCTCTGTCAGGCCTCCCCACAAACAAGCTCCTTCAGGCAAAATGCCCCTCTCACTCAGCTAGCTGCTCTGCCTCCTCTCTCCCAGCTCTGCCTCCCTTGCTCTTCCTGCTCCTCCTGGGGAGCTCCTCCCACCACAGGCTCCCTGTGACTCAGGCTCAAAGCGGGTCACATAGCCTATTGATGGATGGGAAAAATCTTCCCTTTGCATTAACATTACAAGGTGGCTTTGTTCTCTAGAATGTGGAAGGACCTTTAGATGTAGGAAAATCAAGAGAGTGGAACACATTTCTCTTCATCAGTCCTCACCTAGAATGGGAATGTAGATTCCAATGAAATTCAGCAAATAAATGCTTCTTCCTCCTCCTATGTGGTCCCTTGAAAAGGTCTTCCTTTTCAGGAGAAGCAGACACTAAATAATTGTTTTTTCACTGAAATTTTAGAATATTCAGTAAAACCTTGTTATAAAATGGATGGATGAAAAAGCATGAGGATACTGGGGATTTGTGGATAGGTAAGAACGTAAGCTTTTTGAAGACAGAGATGGTCTCACATTTCTATCTGTGTCCTTGTCATCTGGAATAGTGCCTGGCGCATCATAGGATCCTAGATAGTGAGAACTTAACAACAACAATAATAATAACACTATTTATATAGTCCTTTAAGGTTTGCAGTGTACTTTACACACACACACACACACACACACACACACACCCCTGTTTTTCAGTCCATTGGTGTTTATTCAGCATCCTACTATGTGCCAGGCACTGTGCTAAGGGCTGGGGATACAAAGAGGCAAAAGACAGTCCCTGCCCTCAGGGATCTTGTAGCATAATGGAGGAGACAACATGAAAACAAATGTATACAAAGCAAACTGTCCACAGGATAAATAGGAGATCATTAACAGAAGGAAGGCACTGGAATTTGAAAGGAGTTGGGGAAAGCTTCCTGACCAGGTGGGATTTTAATTGGACTTTAAAGAAGCCAGGAAGGTCAGTAGTTTGAGTGGAGGAGGGAGGGCATTTCAGGCAGCCAGAGGGAATGCCCAGAGCTTGGAGGTGGAGTGTCTTGTTTATGGAACAGCCAGGAGGCCAACGCACTGGATTGAAGAGTATATTGGGGGGAGTAAGGTGTAAAAAAAGGCCGGAAAGGTGGGGTGGGGGGGCCAGGAAGATGAGGTTATGAAGGGCTTTGAATGCCGAACAGAGGATTTTGTATTTGATCCTGAGGGTAATAGGAATCCACTGGAGTTTATCTGTATCTGTGTATGTGTTATGTAAGGCTGATGAAAGTTCTTGGGTTATGGTAGTGGGGTAGCAAGGCCCAGGGGTCCTTAGAGCCTTGCATTGCCAGGGCAGATGGTAAGGCCCAGAGGACTTCAGGAGCAGAGCAGATCCTAAGGCCTGGTGGTCCTTCATGTCTTCCGTGCTGTGGCTGAGCTGGCATCTGAGAGACTGGGGCTGGGGAAGGCAAGGGGAAAGGTCCCATCACTTGTGATTCCTCTCCTTCCTCCCCTTATATGCTATGCTGCTTTCCTAAACTATACTAGGGAAAAGTCAGCAAGGTGAATTTCAGCCTCTCTAAAAATGTCTTATTTCAGAAATAAATAAAATGTGACAAATTTATGCTGTAGAATGCATAAAGTCTTTATGCAGTATTATGTTATCAGACACGGAAATGAGAGTCTGTAATAATAAGCATATTTTTTTTTGCTGCACCAGTGATATTAGGAGTATATATAGAAAACTCCCAGTGAGGAAATTTCCTTTCAAAGACTATCTGTGTGCCCCTGGGCAAGCTGCTTAACATGCTTGCCTCAGTTTCCTCAGCTGCAAAATAGGAATACAGGTATTACCTACCTCATGGAGCTGTTGTGAGGTTCAAATGAGAATATTTGTAAAGCACTTAGCATAGTACCCAGCCTATAGTAGGTGCTTAATAAAAGTTTATTCCTTTTAAATGCTTATTCTTTTACCAGTACAGATATGTACTTGCTCTGCAGATTATAATAGTCTCAGAGAATTGCCTGGTAGCATTGAAAAAAATATGTGACTTGCCAGTGGTCACACAAGTAGTATTTGTCAGGGGCAGAGCTTGAATTCAGGTTTTCCTGATGCCTAGTTAAGTTCTTATCTATTGTGCCATCCTGCCTCTTATTATGTACATTATAGGTAGCTAGTGTCAATGAAATGTAAACATGACCTTATCCATTACCTCTTAGAAATAAATCATTTTTAGCTTTGAGAGCCGAGGTGTCAAGCATGTGACCCATGGACCATACTCCCAAACTAGATTAAGATGTAATTGGGAAATAGTTAATCAAAGAAATAAAAATATAATAAAATATAGATGACATTCCATTTTAAAACTAAGTCACCATGTGACCTGCAGGGATCCTTATGTGCGGATCAGTGGCCTCTCATCTGAGTTTGACAGCACTGATCTGGTGGCCCTCCAGTCTATAATCAATCAACTAATATTTGCTGTGTCCCTGCTAGGACTCTGAGTGTGCTAAACACTGGAGATACATGTACAGGGGATTGAATAATGTCTGTCCTCAAGGAGCTCATATTCTAGTGGGAGATACAACAAGCGCATGTAAAAATATATGCAGTGTAAATATAGTGAATGAATACAGATATGTACAAAGTAGTTAAATAAAGGAAGGGGCTTATGTGCTAGGAGGAAGGGCACCAGCAGATGGGGAGATCAGGAAAGGCTTTGCGAAGATGGTGGAGGGAAGGAGGAGGGGAGTGCATTCCAGTTGTGTGGGGTGGCAGGGTCTGTTTGTTACGTTAAAGTCTCCAGTTTGCCTTATCCCTTTTGAAGGATGAGATACAGACTTCTCTTGTTATTGGTGACATGATCTTCAGTTGTGTTTTCTCATGCTAGATAATTTCCCACAAGCAAGATTGTAGGGGAGATTAACATGAAGGCAACGGTATGTTGGACTGAAATAATGTTTCATGGGCAAAGTCTCTTTGGGTTCTGTCTCCTAGTAGTGAATGTGAGCCAGATTTCAGTAGTGAGCAGTTTTAAAAAGGATTGTCTGATTTGGATTCCTGGATAGTTATTTTCTTTAAATCTGGAGTTTTAGCTATTTCCTCATCACAAAAAAATCAGGCTTAACATTTTCATCGTAAGAAGTGTGTACACTCCCAAAGCACAGCATGCAAAGAGGAGAGAACGAGTTAAAAAACAACAAATGAGGATAAAAACTAGTGCCTTCTCCAAAAAATGTGTCTTGGAAGTTAGGGGATGGACTAGAGTCTGTAGTTAACACAACTACCACCATTTATGTGGGTTTCTGAGTGCTTTACATATGTTAGTTTTTATCTTTGCAACAACTCTGTGTGGTAGCTACTAAAATTATCCCCTTTTCTAGATGAGAAAACTGAAGCTGAAAAGTTAAATGACGTGCCTGGCATCACACAGCTAGTAATTGCCTGAGGCAGGATTTGAACTTAGCAAATGACCAGTCTAATTGCACCCCACCCCAATATCTCTGCAACAGAAGAGGACTCCAGGTCTAATCCTCTATCTGCCATGCTGTCTAGCTGCCTACACATTCAGTTATCTAGTATGTGGTGGGTGTGGATTGTCGAACTGTTGAGTTTAATCCTTCAGCAAGGTGTGTTCTGAATGCATACATGAGGGGACTGAGCATAGTCTTCATTGGTAAGACTGTACCTGGCACGTATCCCTAGCACCTGGCCTAGGGACTTGCATTTAATAGGTCCTTGATATTTATTGACTTGAATTTGAGGTTGGTTGGTTTGAGTTTTTTCCCTGCCCCTTAGAAGTGGTGATGGGATGGATTACATTCTGGGTATGTACCCAGAATCTCTTGACCAGTCTGACCAGTGGCGCACATCGGTGAGACAGCTGCTTGAGTGTTAGGATGAAAGCTAGCTTCATGAAGCTCTGAGCCTCAGGGACCCCAGTGACGTATCTTACGTCATGTGCTGAGCTTGTCCGGTGCCCCCTTAGAAGGCACAAAGCCCCAGGCATTTGTAGGCTACAGCTTCAGTCAGCGCCCGTGGCATTATTTCCTTTTGGCTTTTGTGGTCTAATGGGCATGAACAGCAAGGCCTACAGGAGTCAAAAGAACCCTCCTGCATTGAACAGAATTGAAGGAGATCAGTAATTTTGGCATCCCCATAAGAGTAGCATTCTGCTTTTTAAAAATAATGCTTAAAATATTATCTTAAACATTTTTGATTATTTTAGTTTCCAAATTATCCCCACCCTTTCCTCTCTCCAGAGGGACACTCCTTGTTGCAGAGAATGAAAAAAAAACCATAATGCTTTTAAAAGTGCTTTATTATATACATTGTAGGTCTGTTGATGTAACCCCTCCTCTCTGTTCCCAACTTAGTAAGCTCCAGTGACTGCTGTGGCCTCTAGGATCAGATATCAAATCCTGGCATTTCAAGCTCTTTGTGATAGCCTAGGCCCCTTCCTACCTTTCCAGTCTCCTTTCATTTTACTCCCCATCCATGCACTACAGGCTCTGGCTATGCTGGCTTACTTGCTGTTCCTTCCATATGACATTTCATCTCTCTGTCTTTGCACTGGCTGTGCCCCCATCCCTGGAATGCTCTCCCTCCTCCCCACCTCTGCCTCTTAGGTTCCCTGGCTTACTTTCACACTTGGCTCATATCCTACCTTTTGCAGAGGCCTTCCCTAGTTCCCTTGGCTGTTGGTGCTTTTCCCTCTGAAATTTCTCCTTGACTTGTCTATACCTAGTTCTTGACATGTCCTTGCCTTTATTCTAGTGGGAGCTCTTTTACCTTCCCTCATATGCCTCCCAGCACTTAGCATAGTGTCTGGCACGTAGTAAATGTGAACATTGAGGGTTCAGCTCCAGAATCTGAGTTAGTGTCAGAACACATCAACCTTTGAAATGGCAGCTAAGAAGATTAATGAATGGGATTAGCCAATTGCAGAAGGTACTTGCCTGGAGATGAGACACTGGTGGCTCCTGGAACTCTCTCAGGGATACCCTGAGCTAAAGAGCAAATAAAGTAAAATAAACAGTGAGCTTTATTCCCTTGTAATGTTGCTTTTGGATGACTGACAAGCTTGAATGACTTAGTCATGGCCAGTCTCCAGAATACCATGAAGACGAACAGAGTGTTTCCCAAGATTTCAGAAAAGGATGATGGGATTATAACAGGTTGTAAAGAAAGTTGTATTGTTCAAGATTGAGAAACAGCAGCTTAGCAGAGGACAAGCTGCATGGGGCTTGGAATCAGGAAACCGGAGAGTTCTCCTCCTAGCTCTGATGCTCATGAATTGCATCACTGAGGAAACATCACTTAACTGTTCAGAATCTCAGTTTTCCCATCTATTAAAAAAAACCAAAAACTTGTTTTTTTTCTTCTAGCTTTCACATTTAATGTTCTATTATAGATGTAGTCTTATCAGAGGTATAGCCCGAGTGGGCTATTGCAGAGTGTGTGTGTTTGTATGTGTGTGTAGGTGTGTAGACTGTGATCGGGGAGTGGAATCTCACCCCTCTTCCACTTTATGCTCAGTGCTCTTGAGGAGTTGATGGGCAGGTAGGCCATCTTAGAGGCACATTAGTAAGGCAGGTAGTAAATAAAGGCCACTGTCTTTGGATTGGGTTGATGTGAGGAAAGTACTTTATAAACTGTGGGGCATTTTAGATAGAAACTGTAAGGGCAGAGGCAGCATGGCATAGTGTATTTGGAGTCACAAAGACATGGGTTCAAGTATCGCCTCTGACTCATACTGCCTTTTTGTCCCAAGTGACTAAATCTCAGTTTCCTCATCTGTAAAATGGGGATGATAATAGTGTCTGTCTCACAGGGCTGTTGTGAAGATCAGATGAGATGCTATTTGTGAGGAGCTTTGCAGACCTTAAAGCACAACATGGTTATTGTTATTATTGGCATGATGATGACGAGCCATTGATGACTTTGTGGGGATGCTTTAAGTGTTGCTCTTACCTTTTCTGAATTGCAAGACTGGATGACCAGTGTGTATATGAGCAGGGGCTGGACTGCTGATGACTGGTGGCAGTGTAGTGATGGTAATTTCCAGTCCGCAGTTGCTTTTCCTCTGTGTTGTTTACAAGGGTTAATGCTGGTGTCCCTTCTCTTGCTCTAAGTTCTCCAGTTGTGTCTGGCTAAGTAATAACTGAAGGGTAGACAGGGTCTCTTCTCCGTGTTTTTGTGGCAGATCTGTGAGAAGATCCATGCCCAAGATCCATGTTAAAGATTCGTATGGGTCAGGCATTTTGGGGGACGCCTCCCTTCTTCCCCAGCCTCTCTCTCCTAGTGTCCTGGTTGCTGTGTTCCTCACCCAGAGGCACCATTACGTCTTGTAACAGCATTTTTTCGTTGTAGTTTAGACGCTCTACTTGCATGTTTCTTGTCTCACCAGCTGTTTGAGGAAAGGGCCTGTGTCAATGCTTCTTTGTACTCCCAGTGCCTCCTAGCACGGGGCACTTGCACACAACACTTCCTCCAGAGTTGGTTAGAGATCGATCGATAAATACTTGATAATGTTGCCATTGTTGTCGTTTCTTTCTTGCAGGAGTACTTGATGGCTGGAGCGGATATTATTGAAACAAATACTTTTAGCAGCACCAGGATTGCCCAGGCTGACTATGGCCTTGAACACTTGGTAAGAATTTTGTGTTACTTCTTAGCTGAGAAGCTCACCAAGTTATGGCACACTACTAATTGTCTCTCTTCTGATTTGGTACATGGCAACTCATTCATTTTCTTTTTTTTTTTTGAGGTTTATTACTACATTAAGTTTTTAAAAATTCTTATCTTTTGCTTTTATATCACCTTGATTTCCAAATATATCTCCTTTATATTACTTTGATTTCCAAATATATCTCCCTGTCTGCTTCCCAGAAAACAATTGTTTAAAAATCTTTTTTCATTAAATTTTTCTTTTTTTAATAAACAGAAATCTTCCTTATTTCCTTCCCACCTTCCCCCTTCATTGAGAAAGAAAGAAAAAAACAAAAACCCCATCACAAACATGCAGAGTCAAGCAAAACAAATTCTTGTGTTGGCTGTGTTCAAAAAGTACGTCTTATTCTGCACTCTGAATCCAACCCAGTTTTACCAGGAGGTGAATTGCATGTGTTTTATCATGAGTCTTGTGGAATCAGGATTGGTTACCAAGTCATTCAAGGTCTTAGAGTTACTAAATCTTTCAAAATTATGTTTATAATATTGTTAATGTATACGGTATTCTCTTGGTTCTGCTTATTTCATTATTCATCAGTTCCTACAAGTCTTCCCACGTTTCCCGGAAATAAGGTACTTCATCATTTCTTACAGCATAATAGTATTCCATCTTATACATCTATCTGAAATAGTTCAACCATTCCCCAATTAATGGACACTCCTTTACTTTCCAGTTTTTTGTCACCAACGAACAGAGTAGCTAGAAATGTTTTTGTACATCCTTAGAGTTTGTTTGGCTTTGATTTTTTCCCTCCTTTAACCTACCCTTTCTCTTTTACCTCTCACTACTTTTCCCCCTTTTCCTTCTCTTTCTCTGTTGAATGAAATGCATTTCTGTACCCAGCTCTGTGTGTGTGTGTGTGTGTGTGTGTGTGTGTGTGTGTGTATGTGTGTATATTTTTCTCTTCTGATTAGTTCAGATGAGAGTGAAGTTCAAATATCTACCACTTCCCCCACTTCTCCCTTCTCATTTGTATGGACTTAGATTTGTGCACTTGATTATATGGGATAATTTTCCCCGTTCTTCCTCTCCCTTCCTTCCCACCGATGTACAATATTCTTCTTTCCCTCCCTTTCCATTCTTCTTTTAAGATCATCAAAACATAACAGAACCACTTCCAGGCCCTCTGTTTAGTTCGAGTCCTCCTGTGATTCCTGGTGGTGATAGAGTTCTGAGGGGACAGATATATCATCTCCTAGTATTAGAATATAAGCAGTTTATCCTTTTTTGTCCCTTAGGATTGTTCATTTGTATTTACCTTCTTGTATTTCTGTTGACTCCTGTGATTATACTTCAAAGTTTTAATGTGGCTCTGATCTTTTCATCAGAAATGCTTGAAGTCCTTTGTTGGTTTAGAGGTCCTTTTTTTCTCCTTTTAGTGTTTGGCTAAGTAATAATTTAAGGGTAAAGATTGTCTCTTCTACGTGTTATTACAGATGACAGTCCCAAAAGATTCATGTCCAAATGCCATCTTGTCCAGATGTCTGCCATAGGTCAGAAATCTTTGCCAGGAAGACTTCTCTTATTAGCCTTGCTACTGCTTTGACCATTCTTTTATTCTTTGTGCTACTTTACTCCTATTATTTTGTAACATTAACTTTTTAATTATTGTAAGGTTGATTCATTTTACTCAGTTTTGCTGGTCGTCATTCTTGATTGCAAGCCTTTATCCTTTGCCTTTTGGAATGTTGTATTCCAAGTTTTTTGTTCCTTTGTAATGGTGACTGCTAACTTGTGTGTGATCCTGACTTCTTGCTACTTGAATTCTTTCTTTTTTGGCTGTTTGTACTATTTTTCTTTGATTAGGAAGCTCTGGATTTTGACTAGCATGTTCCTGTAAGTTTTCATTTGGTGGTTTCTTTCAAGAGATGACAGGTAGATTCTTTCTATTTATACTTTGCCTGCTGGTTTTAAGAAATAGGAGCAGTTTTCTTTGAAGATTTCTTGAAGTGTGAGGTCTAGGCCCTTTTTTTGGTCGTGGCTCTGTAATAAGAGGGCAGAGTTTATAATCTCAAAGAGGATCATAAACATGTCTGAAAGGTTCGGAACCGCCGGATATAAGAAACTCTCAAAGTAGAAGGCAGAAGAATCAAAACATTTATTTAGGCTCCACAGTAACCAACCCATGAACCAGAAGCCCCATTTTGATATGTTGATCAAAAGCTTCCAGGCCCAATAAGTACGCCTTGAAAGAGTAACCAGGAGGCTACAGAGAAGCATGATTGCGTAAAGCAAAATCATGTTTCCCCCTCTATGGTAATAAGATTACCCACTGGCCTGAAGTCTTTGTTCAGCTTCCTCCCGTAGGTCAGCTCTGCTACTGGCAGCTCCTGCTTCAGCTGTGTCTGTGTCTGTAACTGAAGCTGCAACTGAAACTGACGATGTAACGGTCGCTGTAACTGATGATGTAACTGTCGCTGGCTCCAACCGAAAAAGGAAAAGAAGAATCTTCAAGCTGTCCTCTCCCCTCTTATAGGGTTTTTGACATCATCAAGCTCCGCCCGAATGACCAGGGCTGATTGGTTCTTGAGTTGGCCCCTCCCCCTAGCATAGCCGTTAACACCTCCCCTCAGCCAGCCCCATGACTCATCACACAGGAAGTTCTGGTCCTGCCCCGGAAGAGCAAGCCCCAGCGTCCAGGGAAGCTCAATGAGGTAAACTGAGTCATTCAAAGAAAACAAAGGCCATTCTGGTTACACTCCACCCCTTGTTATAGGATACATAATCTAATCAGCCATGTATCCTAGAACATACATTGTGATCCAATTACAAAGGAAACTAAAACATATCATTCATTATAAAGCAAAACATATCATTCAGTGACATTCCCAAACATTGGTTAACGATTCAAATGCGATCCACCCCTAGATCCCAGCAAAATAATCTCTTCAATCAATCATCCCCAAAATAATTATTAATAATTCAAATGTCCACCCCTAAATCCTTGTATCCATTACATAGGATCAATAATATCATAACAATAAAACAACACAGCAAGGATAACACAAAATAAGTAAACAGAACACTATCATCATTTCCACCCCCCTTGAACGATTGGGGCTCAAGATCTTGGGGTGAGGGGTGAAGGTCTCATTTTCCATAGCTTCTTCATGCTGAAATTGGATGTAGAGATGGCCCTGCCCCCAAAAAGTCCCATTCCAGAGGTCATTTCTTTAACGAGCTGGCAGGAATTCCAAGAATGCTACATGCTTAGGCAGTCACCGGAAAGTGCAGGGTGCTTAAGCCTGAAGGAAACAAAGCTAGCAACAAGGTTAGCCAAAACAAAGGACAGAAAGAATAGACAAGTATGGACTATAATTCTTCAAATAAAATCATCTCAAGTTTGGTTGAGATTTCAGTTATGCAAAGATCCAACATCAGAGCCAAACTCAGGTGGGAAATGTTTCTTTTCAAAAGGAACATAATGAGGAAGCCAAGAGGATCCCACCCTAGATATAGACTAAGATTGTCCTCCCAGCCTTTCCCCAAATGTACAAGTTTTCATCCGTTAATCACACAAGGTCACCTTCAGTCTGAGTGGCTTGTAGGCTTGCAGGAGCAGTTCTTATTTCCCTATTTCTCGTGTTATCAAGTCCTCTATACATTCTGTATAATTCATTGGTTGGAATTCCATCTATCATTTCAAAACCTACTCCTGCTCTCAATAAAGCAGTAAACATTTCTTTCCTTGTTACTCTCCTTTGGCGCCAAGTTTGCTGGTTATTCACCCTTCTCTCTCGAGGAGATCTATCCCCTCCCCAGTCACCTAAGTCATGTAACTGTAAAATCTTATTTATCACTGTTGTAAGACGGCCCCCTACTTCTCCAAGTAATAAATTCAAAATTAGTTGTTTATAAGCAGGGGGAGCTGTCTTAATTATTAAATTCCTATGAGGCAGTTCCATTGAATCATTGTAATATTTGTCTGCAGTTCCTGTCATAATGGCAGTCTTCATTACCTCCTCCTTTAGTCTCATGATACAATCTCTAAGTGAATACCAGGGTCTGTGCTCAGTGGGCCACATAGAATCAGTAGCATATCTCTTATTGCATCCCACAGCGGCTAATGCCAACAGAGTAGTCCTGCTATCACCATCTCCTTGCTGATGATGTTCCCTAAAAGCTTGTTGAACTAGAGGATCATGGCTGATACCTATGAATCTCATGCAGTCTGTCCCATCTACTGATATTCCACCGGCCCCTTGATCACTGAGTCTTACCATCCAAGATATCAATGGTTCTCCTATTCTTTGGCTGAATCTACTCAAAATATCTGTGACCTCTTGTGGTGAGAAATCTTCCTGAATTTCCCTTGTAACTGAATCTTCACCTCGGGTTTCTGTCTTCCTCCTTTGTATGGGTCGAGCCCTTGTCTGATCATTTAACCATCTCCTATTCTCTGTGTGAGGCACATCCTGAACCCCAGTAGTGTTTTGTGCCTCAGCCCCTAACATTGTCTCATTCTCTCCCCACTCACTTCCTCTGCCACCATGGCTAGGACGAAGCAGGCAGTCAGGCTCTTTCTGGGCTGGGTTGAAATGCACTCTGGGCTTTTTTGGTCTCCTGTTGCTCTTAGCCACATTAATAGAAAAGTTCTCATTTGAGTCAGTTTGGTCTTCTGCTATCTGAGATTCCCCTTCTTCCTGTGGGGTAGGAGTGCCCCCATGTCTTTCACTTAATCTCAATCTTTCGTATACTAGCCGGTAGGCTGATAACACTATCCAGCTTTGCCTAGATAGTGATGCCCCTGACTGAATCCCAACTTCTCGTAAACACTTTTCCAAATCCCTAGGATCTCCTCTCCGTAGCCTTGGTTCCCAGTTTTCACAGGGTCCAGCTTTTTTAGCCAATTCTTTTGCTAGGGAGGAATAAAATGGATCCTCCCATCCTGGGATATTCATCTCTTCCTCTGAAATTGTTCTGCTTCTAAATAGAGATCTTATACCTAGCGATCCTGTTCGTGACGCCAAATGTAATAAGAGGGCAGAGTTTATAATCTCAAAGAGGATCATAAACATGTCTGAAAGGTTCGGAACCGCCGGATATAAGAAACTCTCAAAGTAGAAGGCAGAAGAATCAAAACATTTATTTAGGCTCCACAGTAACCAACCCATGAACCAGAAGCCCCATTTTGATATGTTGATCAAAAGCTTCCAGGCCCAATAAGTACGCCTTGAAAGAGTAACCAGGAGGCTACAGAGAAGCATGATTGCGTAAAGCAAAATCATGTTTCCCCCTCTATGGTAATAAGATTACCCACTGGCCTGAAGTCTTTGTTCAGCTTCCTCCCGTAGGTCAGCTCTGCTACTGGCAGCTCCTGCTTCAGCTGTGTCTGTGTCTGTAACTGAAGCTGCAACTGAAACTGACGATGTAACGGTCGCTGTAACTGACGATGTAACTGTCGCTGGCTCCAACCGAAAAAGGAAAAGAAGAATCTTCAAGCTGTCCTCTCCCCTCTTATAGGGTTTTTGACATCATCAAGCTCCGCCCGAATGACCAGGGCTGATTGGTTCTTGAGTTGGCCCCTCCCCCTAGCATAGCCGTTAACACCTCCCCTCAGCCAGCCCCATGACTCATCACACAGGAAGTTCTGGTCCTGCCCCGGAAGAGCAAGCCCCAGCGTCCAGGGAAGCTCAATGAGGTAAACTGAGTCATTCAAAGAAAACAAAGGCCATTCTGGTTACACGCTCTCAGGTAGTGATTGTTAAGTTCCATCCCTTCAGTCTCTTTTCCAGTTTAGTTATTTTTGCTATGAGATACCTTTTTTTCTTTTGATTTTGTTTTAGTATTTCTTCTGGTTTCATGGGGTTATCATCTTCTATTTGGTCTGTTCTGGTTTTCAGGGAATTTATTGCTTGGTTAAGGTTTTGTATATCTTGTGACAAGCTGCTAATTTCCTTACCAGTTCTTTTCTCCATTGCTCTCATTTTTTTTTTCCCAAATTTTTACCCTAGCTTTCTCATTTTATTGACAGATATTTTAAAACTCTTCTAGGAATTCTAGTTGAAGAACCAAGGCATTTTTCTTTGAGGCATTGCTTTTAGATGTTTTAGAGTCATTGCCTTCTTTTGAGCTTCTACCTTGAGGGTCCTGTCATGAAATTTTTTTATTGTGGTAATCTTTTTTTGTTTGTTTGCTCATTCTCCCAGCCTACTTCCTGACTTTTTATAGTTATACTTAGAGCTGGGCTCTGTGTGCTTCTAGAGGGAATTTCTGGACCGGTCTTGCTGCTGCTTTCTGTTGCATTATTCTAGAATCTCAGGGACAGCTCAGGCTTTCAGTTGTCCTAAAGTGGATTCTTCCTAGGCCCTAAGACCTAGGGCATAGGCTAATTTCTACTTTCCTGATCCAAGCTCTTTAAGTTCTTGACCCTGGATTTACCTCTGAGTAATACATCTATGGGCTTGCCCTGTTTGGAGTTCTAGTGAACTCCTGCTAGATTCAGTTACTATTAGCCCACTTGACAGCTCTGCAGGTGCAGGGTGACAAAATTTACACCTTCAGTTTGAAATTTCCTGCCCTGGTTATTCCCCTGTAGATTTCAGACTGTGTTGGAGCCTAGAACTGGGACCCTGCCTTGTTTATGAGGTCAGAACCATACAGCCGTTGCTTATTTCTGAACTGCTTGGTATACATCCTAGGGTCCAAGACTGTCTTTCACCCTGGAAAGCCAGCGTAGGCCCAGATTGCCTTTTCGGTCTATCCTGGAGTTATGACTAAGAACGAGATAGTAAGCAGCAGAGCTGCTAGTTGGTATTTATTCCTGTACCCTCTCCAGGGTGTACTCCTTGTTGCTGGATTTGGAACCTTTTGCTGTCTGAGTTGAGTGCTCCATGCAGCTGTTCCTAGTTCAACCCTGTCTCTAGTGCCTGCAGACCTCTCTCTCTCTGTCTCCCTATGCCAACTGGCCTGGAAAAATGATTCCTTGTCTTTTTTTTCTCTTGGATGTCATGACCAGAATTCCATCTGTTAAATTTCTTTTAGATACATTTGGAAGCACTGGGAAGGTTTGGAGGAATTTGGCCATATGTTTTTCTTGCTGCTCTTCTATCTTGTCTTGCCTCTCCTCAGTATTATCCCTTGTAACAAAGAATGAGAGAAAGGTGGCAAAACAGTTTAGCAAACTAACCAACACATCAACTGAACCTGACAATGTATTTAGTATTCCACACTCATAGTCTTTCACCTCTGAATAGTAGGGAGGTAGGTATGTTTCTCCTTTTCCATGTTCAAACTTGACCATGATAATTCCACAGTGCTCAGTGTCGTGAGTTTTGTTTTTGTTTTTCCAATTTATTTCATTATGGTCATTGTCTATAGTGTTTTCTTAGTTTTGATTACCTCAGTTTGCATCAGTTTATAGAATTCTTCCTATACTTCTCTATATTCTTTATCATCATCTTTTGTCACATAGTACAGTGATATTCCATTCCATTCATATAATCACAATTTGTTTAGACATCTCTAAATTGAAGGGCAAATGCTTTGTTTCCAGTTCTGTGTTATTTGAAAAAGTGATGTTTGTTTTTTAAAATAGTAGTCTCACTTCCCAATAACTTTGTCTGCTCTTGTTAGAACCTTCCTTTATAACAAAGAAGTATCTTTAAGCAAAACAAACTACATGTGATCATGGCTTACAACATCTCTGTTTCAAATCCAGCACCCCCTGCTTAGAGGAAGAAGGTATGCTTCATCAGCACTTTGGAGTCAGGACAGGTCGTTGCATAGAACTAAGTTCTGATTTCTTTTTGCATTGTTTTCCTGTGTATTGTTGTGGTCATGGGGATATTGTTCTCTTGGTTCTAATTACTTTGTACCCATTAATTTTCAGTGGGCTTCCTTTATGGGCAAGTGATAATAAGATGAAAGGGATGCCTATTATGTGATAGGCACTGTGTGTGCTGGGGTTTGTGAGCTATCTTTAGTATCTGGAGGCTGACATGATTTCTTTTAAGCAACTTAGTGCTTCAGTGCTTCCACTTTTACAAGATGCTCTGGTGAGAATGTGTGGTGCATACCTTAGTGCTTTTCTCTTTTAGAAAATTTGCATTACCAACTGAAAGCAGAGACAACAATGCTTTGGCATTCCTTATTCCTCTCTTGGAATAGAGATGTTTTAAAAGACTCCCGTATTCATGCCTTGTTTATTGAGTTAAAAATGAAATGCATGTTAAAAATTGGTTTATCTGACATTCTGTCTACTGAAAATCTCTGTGAAAGAAGCTTTTTGCTTGTACAGTGATAATTAATGCTTAGGATGATGACAGTGAAGCATTCCAAAGCTCTTTCTGGGTCATCACATGTTTAAAATTATGTTCAGTATAGTTTTGTTAGTCCATTTTATGGTCCTATAATTTTCAAAGAATTAGAATATCAATTCTATAGAGTCTTTGCTATAGGTTTTAGATGTCATCCAATTTAAACTCTACTTAAAGTATATTTGGTAGTGCAAATATCCCATGGACCAGGTGACAGAATGTTAGAGCTGTAAGGAAATTTAGAGATTATATAGTCTATTTCTCAACTTGACAGGAGAAATTGAGTCCCAGAGCAGTCAATGGACTTGACTAAAGTCACGCAGTTAGTGAAGGAACTCGGGTCACCAGCTTGCAGCCCAGGTCTATACATTTCCACCGTGTAGCCTAAATGTCAATTCTCTATCAACCAGAATATCACATTCCTTGACCGTGACAGATACAGAGAGAACTTACAGAGTTAAGACTAGTGAGTTCCCTTTTAAAAGAATGTTTGTTTATCAGCTGACTCAGACAGAGTTGGAAGGGATCTCAGAAGCCATCTATCTAGTCCAAGGTGCAGTGCTCCCCAGAGTTATCCTTATGGTATCATACTCAACATATGGTCATTCAGCTTTTGCTTAAAGACTTCCAACGAGGAAGAATCATTAAATTCCAAAGTAGCCCCTTGTGCTTTTGGGTGACCTGCTTGTTGGAGAAATTTTTCCTTACATCAAACCTAAATTTGCATTTCTGCAGCTTCTATCCATTGTACCCATTTCTGCCCCTTATGGAAGATCAGATCACATCTAATTTCTCTTCCACATGATGCTTCTTCAGGTACTTGAACAGAGATGTCATGTTTCTTCCAGAAATGTCTTTTCTTTTTTAAAAATTAGTAACTTTTGGGGAATGGTTCCAAATTGCTTTCCAGAATGGTTGTATTTATAGCTCCACCAAATTAGAGGAGCAAGGAAGGAAATAATACCAGTTGCATTTATGGGTAGGGGAAGAGTTAGTGATCAAACAAGGGATAGAGAGGTTCTTAGAAGTTCTTAGAAGTTTTGATTACATAAAATAGGAAAATTTTTGCATAGATAAAACTAATGAAGTTAAAATTAGAAGAAAAATAGTTAACTGGAGAAAAAATTCTTTCTTCATTCATAAGTATTTCCTTCTTTGTTCTTTTTTTTTTTTATCACTTTTTGTTTGTGACCTTTAAATCTACCTGTATTTCCCCATGTATGATGCACCCTTTTCCGAAAAATTTGGGGTATAAAAACTGGATGCGTCTTATCCAGTGGTTGTAGATTTTTTTACTTGCATGTCCCGCTTTTTCACGCTTGTTGTCTGCGCTCATTGTTTCGCATTTGTTACCGGTATATTAGGTTACGTTTTGCCACATTCTGCTCAGAAATGGCTCAGAAAAGATTTTCATACAGTGCTGAATTCAAGTTAAAAGTGATCCAGTTTGCAAAAGTGAATGGAAATTGTGCTGCAGAACGTAAGTTTGGTCCTCCTCCAACTGAGAAAACAGTCCGAGACTGGCTACGGGAAGAAGAAACCCCACTGAAAACTCCAGAAGAAGGCCATGAGAGGCAAGTCAGCAAAATGGCCTGATTTAGAGAGAGAATTGAAGATATGGATTGAAGAGCAAAGGGCAGTTGGAATTCCTGTGTCCACAAAGATGGTTCAGCATGAGGCAAGAAGAATTGCTGATGAAAAAGAAGTTACTGATTTCAAAGAAGGACACAATTGGTGCTTCAGGTTCATGAAACATAATGGACTAAGCATGTGTACATGCATCAGACTTGACCAAAAGATACCTGAAAGCTATGAGCAGAAGGTCCTTGAATTTCATTGTATATTGAATATTATTGTATGAATTTTATGATGAATAAAACTTGAGTTCAATAACTTTATGTAATTTTTTTTTTTCAAATTTTGGGTCCCAAAATTAGGGTGCGTCTTTTACATGGCAGTGTCTTATACGTGGGGAAAATGCAGTAATTCATGTGTCTGTTTAGAACTTATCTTTTTTTTTCATTTGAGTCAGTCTAGTTTGTTAAGTGACTTGCCCAGGGTCGCACAGCTAGTAAGTGTCTGAGGTTGGATTTGCACTCAGGTCCTCCTGACTCCAGGACTAGTGCTCTATCTACTGTGCCACCTCATTGCTCCTAGAACTTATCTTAGTATATTGTGTGAACTTTGGCCTAAGCCCAGTTTCTGCTAGACTGCTTTCTAGTTTTCTCAGAAATTTTGTTGAATAACATGTCCTTGTCTGTAGTTAGGGCCTTTGAGTTTATTGAAAACTAGGTATATTGTGTATCTGGTCTGTATGTTACATACCTAGTCTGTTGCACTGATGGATTTCACTGTTCTCTAACCAGTACTGAGTTGTTCTGATGCTTACTGCTTGTATTGTAGTTTGAAGTGAGACTAAATAAATTGTCTTTGATTGTGAGCCAGGTCTTGGTTACCTTCCTCTGAATGTTCTCTAGCTTATCACTTTCCTTTGTAAACTGTGGTTCCTAGAACTGGACATACTACTGCAGATATGATCTAACTGCAATATAGACTTGGTTGTTGTTCAGTCCTTTTTTAGTCATGTTCAACTCTTTGTGACCACATTTGGGATTTTCTTGGCAAAGATACTGGAATGGGTTGCCATTTCCTTCTCCAGCTCTTTTTACAGATGAGGAAACTGAGGCAAGCAGAGTTAAGTGACTTACCCAGGACACATAGCTAGTATTTGCGATTAGATTTGAACTCAAGTCTTCCTGATCCCAGGCCCAGTGCTCCATCTGTTGTGTCCTCAGCTGTCCATAAAATACAAGGACATTTTCATTACTTCTTGCATAATTACAAACTGCTTTCCAGACTGGTTGGATCAATTCATAGTTCCATCAGTAACACGCTCATCTTTCTACAACCCTTCCAACGTGGACTAGTCTCATCTTTTGTCATCTTTGCCAGTCTGCTGGTTACTGGGTAAAACTTAAGAGCTGTTTTGATTTGGTTTTCTCTTTTTAGTAAATTAGAATATTCTTTCATATAGTTATTAATAGTATGCAATTCTTTCTAGAGCAGTTTATTTATCAATCAAACATTTATTGCGTACATGCTATGTGCCAGGCACTGTTCTGGCAAAACAAAAAGAGGCGAAAGATAGGCCCTGCTGTCAAGGTCCTTACGTTCTAACGGGGGAGACAACATGCAAACAAATATCTATAAAATGAGCTATATACAAGATAAATAGGAAATAACTGACAGAGAAAAGGCACTGGAATTAAGAGGGCTTGGGGAAGGCTTCCTATAGAAGTTCACTTTGACCCTTTATTGGGGATAATGCTGTCTTATTTGGGAGTTAGAGTTAATACAGTATGTTGCTCTGATACTCCCTTCATTTGCTTCTTTTCTTTTCTTTGGGGGAGAAATGCAGGGAAGAATAATCTTTGCCAATTTTTTTTAAGGCTTATCGACTGAACAAATGTTCTGCAGAAGTGGCTAGAACAGTAGCAGATGATGTAACTTCCCAGACAGGTAAGGAACTCTTTCTCATTCCCCATCCCTTCCCTGCTCCCAGGACCCTTTGTCTTCCTTCTCCTTACTAGACTGTAAGCTGGTTATCTTCTCTTCATTTTAACTCTCTGTGACACTTTGACCTGGCATCTGCAGTCCTATTACATGTTAACTCTAAAATGAGGGCCTTGGCTTCCTTATGTGTTTAGGACTGAGTGGTTTTTTTCCCTCCCCTTTTCTAGAAGGGCATTATCAGACTGACAAAATGGCGGCTTCCCATTTAGATTATCATTAGAATGTTTTATTTGGCAGTTTTCTAGTGTTCTCCCTCCTTCTCTCCTCCCTCCCCCTCTCCCTCTCCTCAGAGTGATTTGCTTGGCTGGATAAAGAGAGGCTATGATTTGGGTATCCTTCACATTGTGTCGCTAGATGACCTTGAAGGTTCTGCAGTGCATGTAGACAGACGTGTGTAATCAGATACTGCAGTGCTGGTACTTGGGAAGAGGTGCCTCCAAGCAAACCCCTGCCAGCCACCAACGCATTTAGGTACCAGCTTGAAGTAGGGGTGCGGGGATTGGAAAAGAAGAGAGAAAAAAACAGGAGATGCCAGCTGGAGCCTCCGGATTTGTTAGATTGCTACCATAAGAGAGATTTTAAAGGAGGAATGTCAGGTGTTTAATATGCATAGCATGCTAATGAAAGCCAAGGCAGTTTATGGGAACTCTGTTTCAGGAAGATAATGCTAAAGTTTGTGGTAACGTATAGCAGGTTGCCCAAACATTCACAGGTCTTCAGGGTATTGATCCAACTGCAGGACAGAGAAATAAAAGATTTTTTTTCCTCCTTTGTATGCATTGTGTAGTTCAACTTTAGAAAAGATAAAGGCAACCACAGGTTTTGTGTGTGTGTGTGTGTGTGTGTGTGTGTATGTGTGTATGTGTCTTTTTTTTTTTTTTTCAAAAATGTCAAAATCTGTGTTATATTCACCCACCTTTTCTAGTTCTATTGTGTCTCAGAGTCTGGAGTCCCAAATTAATGAATGGTTAGGATTAATGAAAGGGATAAATTATGTGACACTTTTGACTTCTTTTTAGGGGGAAATGAAATAAAATGATTCTTATGTTCTAAATATCCAAAAGCTATCAGAGAAGATGTTGCACGGGGAGAAATCAAAGGAGCCCATTAAATTAAAGGATCCTTCAGATGAACCTGAATCTGTTAAATTTTTTTCATTCTTTGATTCCTGATTTCCTAGCTTTGTAGGTTTCAGAGATAACCGTTATTTGGAGGTTATTGTTAGATGTACTAACCATTAGTTGGTGAGCTCCTTGCTCGCAGAGCCTGTCTTTTGCCTCCTTTTGTATCCTCTGTGCTTAGCACAGTATCTGGTACGTAGTAGGTACTTAATAATTGTCGATTGAAGATGACTGGGAAGTATTTCAAGTATCTGGCACATACTAAGTCCTTAATAAATGTTGACTGATTTGCTGAAAGTGCTATTTTTATTATACTGTTTTATGGAAATGCTTGTTTTATCCCATAAATTAAAAATAAAATAAATAAAAATTCAAAGAAGAAAATACCATTTATTTTAAAATCACCAAGGATTCTTTAAGATTATATGATGACCAAACAATATAGCCCTATAGTAGTGATGGCTTAGGTTTATTCAGACCTGGGTAAAGTTTTCTTAACTTGTAGCCAGGCAGTTGTGATTCCAGAGTGATTGAACACCTTGAAAATTCACCCCCTTTTTTTTTTTTTCTGTTTTCAAAGGGATCAAGAGGTTTGTAGCAGGGTCCATGGGTCCCACCAATAAGACCCTCTCTGTTTCCCCTTCTGTGGAGAGGCCGGATTACAGAAACATTAGTGAGTATTTTTTTTTTCTTTAGCGTGCTTTTTGGGTTGTGCTACAGAACCTTCCTAAGCATGAGATTTATTTTCTTTCTCTTTTTGTGCCCTTTTTCTTCTTGTCCCTGTCCAGATTGTGCTAGCCCCTAATGACAGATATAACTGCACTCACCTTTTTAATTCCAAGAACATCTTTAGGCCCATTTCCAAAAGAGTGGAATATAACTCTTTTGTGTGTTCTTTGCCACCTTCTCCCTACCCCAATTAGTTTTAGTTTTCTCATCATCTAAGGCCAGTCTTGGAATGGTAATTGGATCTTAGTCTGTTCATTTGGCATGTTGTATGTCTTTGTAATTTCATTCTCTCTTTGCCCTGAAGAAATCGACATCTTTCCAGTTGTTATTACTGATGTAAGACAGAAAAAGGGGAAGGTTCAGAGTGAACCTGCTTTGGGTGGTTGGAGTTAGTTACTCGTGTTCTCATGTCTTTTATGTGTATAAGTATTTGCATTGTTTGTCCCATTAAAGCTTAAGATTCTTGAGGGCAAGGACTGTGCCTTTTGTTTGCTTTGTCAATCTAGGTACCATATATTGTAAAGCTTAATGCTTTTTAAAAGTCCATTTTTGATGATGACTTTTGCTTTTAAATCATCTTTATTTCCCAGTGTATTACTCTTGTCTCTCCCTCCCAGAGAGTCATCCTTTATGATAAAGAACAAAACAGGAAAAAGCAACAGTTCAGTAAAATTAATCAACATATCAAAAAACTGACATTATATGTAGTGTTCCACACCCATAGTCTTAAACATTTGCAGAGAAATGAGAGTTGAGGTGCCTTTTCTTTTGGGCTTAATAAATGTTAGCTATGGGCAGTTAGGTGGTGCAGTGGATAGAATCTGGGCCTGGAGTTGGGAAGACTCCTCCTCCTGAATTCAGATCTGGCCTCAGACACTTAGCAGCTGTGTCACCCTGGGCAAGTCACTTAACCCTGTTTGCCTCCTTTCCTTACCCGTAAAACGAGGTGGAGAAGAAAATGGCAAATCACTCCAGTATCTTTGCCAAGAAAATCCCAAATAGGGTGACAAAGAGTCGGACATGACTGAAATGACTGAACAACAACAAAACCGTTAGCTAATTTAGGACCTGTTAGGCCATCGTATAATTTTTAAGGATAAATAAGGAACTGGACCTAGGGTCAGAGGACCAGTATAGTCTCAGGTCTGATGATTATTAGCTTAAATTTGAGCCACTGACTTCAGTATTTATAATGAGGGCTCCTTGAGTTTGAGGAATTTAAGACGGAGGAGACTTGTTAAATTTGTTCTACCTATTTCAAGTCCTTTTTTGGCAAATGCCTCACAAAATGAGTGACTTAGTAACCTAAGTGTCCACACTGGAGAAGGGAAAAGGAAACCCATGAACAAGATTGCATGTCAAAGTCAGTTTATTAAAGGATATTCTTTATAGCTGGCTGGCAACAGGAGTGGGGTACTTTGGGACTCCTAATCTATGTACAGATGGGATTTGTGTTGTGGTAGCTCCAAAGATGGTTTTCTACCCTTCCCTCCTTATGTAAAAAAGGTCCCATCTCTGATGCTTCTAAGATATGCTTCCCCCTTTTTTTGGGGAGATTCCAGGATGGTGATTGGTAGAGCAGAGTGCGTCCAGTCTGCTACTCAGCACTTTCAGAGATATGCTTTTGGATCTTTGAGCACAGTAATTGGTTGAAAGGATGATAATGATGAAATTTACCTTGATTTACCCAAGGTAAACTAAAAAGAGGGATGTGTGGAGAATCTTGTCCACAATGTTAGGTATAGTGAGGCCATCTGGGACCACATGGTACCTTTGTCTATGAAGATATTTGGGGGAAAAGAAAGAGAGACCGCAGTTGGTTTTACGAATGAAAGCAAAAAAGTGAGGAGTAATTAACACTTACAGGATACATGCTAATTATCTGGCAGGTGCCTGGAGGATGTCCTTGGATTGTTCCCTGGTAAGAGGAGGAATAAAAAGCCTTTACAGAGGTGCTATGGGGTTTTTCCTTTGGGATTCTACTTTCAGAATGCTAACTTTGATTTTATAAGGAGGGAAAATAAAATTTCCATGTGCAAGATTCTAGCGAAGGAGAAAGGTTTTAGTGATACAAAATATAGACACACACACACACACACACACACACACACACATACACACATATACATACATACATATATACATATACATACATACAAACACACACATATATACATATATACATATATACATGTACATACATACATATACATACATACATATATACATACAAACACACACACACACACACACACACACACATATATATATATGGTGGATAGGTACTGGATCTGTGATTTCATTGGTAGAGGGAATTCCCAGATGAGGGAGCTTTCTCTACCAATGCCTGTCATCTCTTTCTCTGCATCTTTATAATCTTGGAGGATTCCCTTGATCACTGAGAGGCTAAGTGATTTGTGCTGGGTCCCTCAGCCAGTATGTGTCAAGGGTGGTGTTTGAACCCCACATCTTCTTGACTCCAAGGCTGGCTCTTTATCTATTATGATACCCTTCCTTAGTTACATATAAGTGGGCATGCATGTCTGAGCAAACAATATTAATTTACTTACATTCTCTAGAGTAAGGAAAGATAATGCTAAATGTTAACAATGTTCTAAGAACCACCAGTATATCCTTATATGCATAATTATAAAGAAGTATAGGACTACATGGGCCAGATATGTATAGAAAGCATTGTAACAGTTAAAGATTTGTTAGCTCTTCTATATGGCTAAGTAATCCTGAGCAGGTCACTCAGCCTCTCTTAAGTCTCAGTTTTCTTATCCGTAAAATGGATATAACTTTTTTTTTTAACTTTATTCTGGTACACATTAAATTATATCATATGTATTTATAAATTTTGTCGTTGAGTTGTTTCAGTTGTGTCCTACTCTTTGTGAACCCATTTGGGGTTTTCTTGGCAAAGATACTGCAGTGATTTGCCATTTCCTTCTCCAGTTAAATTCACAGATGAGGTAACTGAGGCAGACAGGGTTAAGTGACTTGCCTGGGGTCATACAGCTAGTAAGTGTCTGAGGCTGGATTTGAACTCAGGAAGATGAGTCTTCCTGACTCCAGGCCTGGCATTCTATCCACTTTGCCACCTAGCTGCCCATTTATAAATCTTAAGGTGTTACATAAATGCAAACAATTATAAAGGGTTTCTGGCTCCTACTATAGGGTTTACCCCTCAGTCTGTCCCACTTTTGTCCTGGCAGTTTTTTAACAAATGGAACCTGCTTTAACTAGGTCACTCTTTGGATTTCTTTGTTGGGATTAAATTTTGCAAGACCTTTTTAACTCTCTGATAAAAGAGAGTAGATATATTTTACTTTAAAACATATATGGACAATGATGAAATCTTAATTAAGCCAGTACCTCTTTCTCCAAACCTTTAGCCTATAGCTGCTAAGGGAAAGGAAAATCACCTTTAAGCAGGCCCTATTCTCTATTTTTTTGCCTACCTTTCTCTAAAGGCAGGGAAAGTGACAGAGGATCAAGGAAGGAAGGAAAAAAGATCCACAAATTGAATTATTGATTTTTGAGTTTGCAAGACTCACACTGCGGGTTTAAAGACTGTCTACCACCCAAAGACTTTCCTAGCCCAACAACTTGTCACTGAATCTGCATGGGAGTACCTCTGCCATAAGAGTCTTGTATAACCTAAGGAAGAATATTATCAGTATTGGGGAGAGTATTATTAAAAATATTTGTCCACTGCCCACTCATCCCTTAGATTAATTGAGCTTACATGCCGTAAAATCCCTGAGATCCTCAGCAGACATGCTACTGTAGAGCAAGATGCTTCTCCCATTTTGCACTTATAAGGTTGGGTTTTTTGACCCCATGAAAGACTTGGTTACTTTGAATTAGTTCTTGTCTTACCCACTCAAGTTGATTTTGAGGTTGCTTGAAGAGTTAACAGCTTTTCTTCCTGTTTTGGGTGAATTAATTTTTCATCCATTTGGTTAAGATTTTCAGGGCTTCCTGAGGAGGGTAGGTGACTGGAGCAGATTACATGGTGAGGACAGGTAGGCAGTGCAGAGTCTCCCCCAGCAGTCTGCCAGCACACCTTCGGTCTTACTTAGCCCTTCTCTTTTGGTGGTTCAGTGATTCAGGCATAGAAGTGTCAGCCTGTGGGGATCTTAAGTCCAGCTTGAATCATTTCTCCAGATGACCAAAGGCAGTTTTTAAAAGTTGTAGGGAATTTGAACAGGCTAAAATTAGTGGGCCATCCAAAAGTAGGGGATGTAAAAGAATATGTTTATTATTCTAGGGGATGTAAAAGAACATTCTTATTTTTTTTTTTTTGCTTTTAAAGGAAAGTGAGATCGATAGTAAAGGGAAGTATAACAGTTCGTTTTTGAATAGGGCAGCAATATATACCTCTTCACATTTAGTTTGGTAGGTGTAGTAGCAATTTAGATTTGAAGATCTTTCCCACCCATTAATAGGCCCATGTGACCTGCTTACGTCACAGGAAGCCTAAGTCACATGTGGTGGGAGGAGGAGCTTCCTGACAGGAAAATTATGTTATGTTGCAGGAAATGCTGAGAGAGAGAGAGAGAGAGGGAGGGAGGGAGGGGAGGAGAAGAAGGAGAAGGAGAAGAAGAAGAAGGAGGAGGAGGAGGAGATGCATACTCCGATCTCAGTTTATTAAAAACCATCTCTTATGTGAAGCAGAAAATCTATTTTATAGCCAGAAAGAGCAAGCCTCAAATGCTAGTGTTTCTCTCCTGCACATGTAATGATTATGCAGGGGACCCTATGTTTGTTTTTCTGTGTTTGCACAAGTGGATCACAAGTCTCCACACTGTCTCATACCTGTGACTTGCAAAGAGCAGTGATACCCTTGAACTCTGCAGTTTAAATACATGGTTCACCCAAGGCGAAGTCTTTTCCTGAGATAGACTAGATGGACAGGACTGTCCATGTGGTGGGTGTTCAGTAAATATTTGTTGACTGATGTACTTTGTATGGTTTCTGTTTTTCAGCTTTTGATGAACTGGTTGAAGCTTACCAAGAACAGGCCAGAGGACTTCTAGATGGTGGAGTTGACATCTTATTGGTAGAAACTATTTTCGATACTGCCAATGCTAAGGTGAGTTTAGGGAGGAAAATTTGGTGGCAAGAGGGGAAAAAGACCCCCTAAATTTGGTGAGAAGGCACTCATACCCCTTATTGAGTTAAGCACCATCCTTATTTTCATCCTTTGTAAAATGTTATTATCATAAATATGTATAAGAGACTAGAAAACAGATTTCCCCCAATCCAATTTCTCCTTAAATTTTAGAGTATAAACATGATAAAACATGGGTTGAAGTAATGGAGGGTGAATCCATCACATGGAAGTCACAGATCTATCAAAATAATGTAGCTTTTTTGTTAAAGAGTTCAAATATCTTTCAATTCAGGTTTATCTCACTTTTTCTGAAAGAGATGGATACTTTTGGAAAGTCTTTTTTTTCTTTTTTCTTTTAAGCTTCCTTACTTCTCATTGACTTAGTTATCATTTTAGTTGCTTTACAATCATTTCTTTTGGTCAGGGAGATAGCTCCTAACACCAAATGTATTAGAGGATCACAGTATTTAAGGGAATGGTTTTTATAAAGCACTCAGTCCTTTCGTAATATGAATAATCATTCCTTGTTTTATCAGCTTTGGAAGTTGACATTGATATGTTTTCTTATAGCTCTCACACCTTTTCAAAAAACCAGCTAATTATTTAAAATGATTTATTATAAACAATATTGAACTTCATTACCATCAATTAAACTTGCTTTGCAACTTTTAACATTTAAATAAATGAAATTTATTCCATAAAGTGTCATAATGGTTTTTCGTTTGCTCCCTCCCTGTCTCCATCAGTTTTTCTCTAGTCCATTCTTAATTCATTTTTCCTCTTATGCATTCATGCTTGAAAGGCAGTGTGGTGTAATGGACAGAGAGCTAGCATTGGGTTGGAGGATGGGTTCAAGGTCTGCCTCTGACACGTGGTAGCTGTGGACCCTTGGGCAGGTCAGTAAATTCAGTCTTCCATGGAGCTCTCTTAAGACTATAAGGTACAAATAAGGTGCCAATCTACATTCATAGGGGAATTTTTTCATGGGGAGTTTCTTCAGCTGATGAAATCCTGGATCCAGTCAGAAAATAGTCATAGTTACATCCATTATTGAGTGTGTACCGTGAAAGTATTACATTAAAAAAAAACCATAACTCTTCAAAGATATTCACAAAAGTATTGTTTGTAACTTCAGACAACTGGAAGCAACTAAAATGTAATAATTGGGGGATGTGTAAACACATTTTGGTACATTAGTATAATGGAGCTATTAAGATGGATTAGAATAAAAGATTTTGAGGAAATATTGAAAACCTTAGGAATTAATTTATTTTTTAAAAAAAGTTTTATTGATGTCTCTTTTACACTTATTTCATTTCCATATATATACCTCAACTTTCTGCTTTGACCATCCCTTTCAATCAAAAAAAAAAAAGCTAAGAAAGATGCATAAACAAACATTTTCTAAGTATGCTGTACACTCTGGATAGATTGTGGATGTAGTGTACCGTATGTCTTCTACTCTTTGTCCCTAGTCCCCCACCTCTCTTCTGAAGGGGAGGAGGGTCATGGGATCCTAGGTTTGTAGCTGCTCTGTAGGCCATTCCTCTTTGCTCAAAGTCACACACATAGTGACAGAGATAGGACTTGAACCCAAGTTCTCTGGCACCAAATCCATGCTTCATTATCTGTTTCCTGGGACCAGGATGGTCCTTAAAATTATAATTTGGCCTCTCCTTAGTGTTGTTTTCTTTTTTCATTATTGTAGTCGTTATGTTTATTTTTCTTCTGGTTTTGCTTACTTAAGTTGCATCATCAATTCGTTAGAAGATTTCCCATGATTGTGTGAATTTCTTATATCCATTTTTTCTTTAAGTCTATGGTATTCCATTACATAGGTAGCAAGGTGGCTCAGTGGATAGAGTGCTGGGCCTGGAGTCAGGAGGATCTGAGTTCAAATGTAGCCTCTGACACTTCCTAGCCATGTGACCTGGGCAGGTCATTTAACCTCTGTTTGCTTTAATCCACTGGGGAAGGAAATTGGAAACCACGGTAGTATCTTTGCCAAGAAAACCACATGGACAGAATAGTTGGACACAACTTGAACAACTGAATAAAACAGTGACAAATTCTCTTACATTTCTGTCCCATAGTATGTTCAGTCATTCCCCAATTGTGGTCATCTCCTTTGTTTCTAGTTTTTTACTACCACAAAAAATGCTACTATTAATATTTGATTTTTTTTTGCTTGATCTAATATAGTGCAAAGAGCCTTAGATTAGGAGGAGTAAGAAGACATTTGGGTTCTAGTCCTGGTCACTTAATAAACTAATTGTGAAACCTTGGACAAGCAAGTGTGAGCTTCTGTTTCCTGACCTGTAAATATAGGAGGAAATAATGGTCTTTCTGCCTACTTCACAGGGGTTGTTATAAAGATCAAATGATAGGATACACTTCAAAGCCATGTGTTCTACAAATGGAATGACTGAGACATTTTATTCCACGTTGAAGTTTTGTACTGAATTACATCGTAAAGTATGCCACTCATAGGACCTTTCCATGCAGACATATTTCCTAAGTTCTGTGGAAATAGGACTTAAATTATAAAATTTTAACATTGGAAGGGACCTTAGAAGTCATCAAATTCAACCTTTTACATAATATAGGAATCCTTTCTGTTATGTATTTGATAAAGAGTTACCTAGGCTCTGAAGGGGAGTTTATGAGACAACTTAAGTTCTGTGGTTGAATCCCTAAAAACATACCCAGAAGTGGGTCTCTCCAGATGTGGCCAGACTGTGAATTCAGGCTACATAGCAGGAGTAGGCATTCCTTCCCTTGTACCAAATGCTGTGCTCCTATTCATGCCTTCTGAGATCACAGTTTTTTGAGTCTTGTCCCATGGAAGCTGTACGGTACCATAGAAAGGAATACATGCTCCGAAATCGGAGCATCTGGCTTCAAACCCCACCTTTTATTCTTACTAACCTGGTCACTCTGGGTAAGTCACTTAATTCCATTGGGCCTCAGTTTCTTCATCTGTAAAATGATGGGGTTGGACTAGGTTGCCTCTGGGATGGACCCCTCCAGCTCTAAATCTCTAGTCCTATGTATGTACTATATAGAGATACATAGAAAGCAGAAACCAATTTTTCTTTTGTTTGTTTTTTCTTCTAAGTATTTATTTTTTTTTACTTTATTAATTTATTTTTAGTTTTCAACATTCACTTCCACAAGATTTTGAGTTCCAAATTTTCTCCCCATTTCTCCCCTCCCCCCACCCCAAGACAGAGTGCAATCTGATTGCCCCTTCCTCCAATCTGTCCTCCCTCCTTATGCCCCCCCCCATCCCCTTCCCTTCTATTTTCCTCTAGGGCAACATATATTTCTATACCCCATTGCCTGTATATCTTATTTCCCAGTTGCAGGTAAAAACAATTTCTAACATTCGTTTTTAAAACTTTGAGTTCCACATTCTTTCTCTTCTCCTTTCCCCACCCACCCTCATTAAGAAGGCAAGTAATTCAATATGGGTTATACGTGTGTAGTCATGTAAAACACTTCCATAACAGTCATGTTGTGAAAGACTATATTTCCCTCCATCCTGTCCTGCTCCCCATTCTGTTCTCTCCTTTGACTGTGTCCCTCCTCAAAAGTGTTTGCTCCTGATTACCCACTACCCCAATCTACCCTCCCTTCTATCATCCTCCCTCTCTTATTCCCTTCCCTACTTTCCTGCAGGGTAAACTAGATTTTCATATCCAATTGAGTGTGTATGTTATTCCCTCTTTCAGCTGATTCCAATGAGAGTAAGGTTCACTCATTCCATTGTAAAAACTTTTGTCTCTTTTATGTGAGATAATTTATGACATTCTACCTCTCCCTTTCTCCTCCTCCCAGTACATTCCTCTTTCACTCCTTAATTTTATTTTTGAGATATCATCCCTTCATGTTCAACTCACCCTGTGCCCTTTGTCTATACCTTCCCTCCAACTACCCTAATACTGAGAAAGGTCTCATGAGTTACAAATATCTTTCCATGTCGGAATGTAAACAATTCAACTTTAATAAGTCCCTTGTGATTTCTCTTTCCTGTTTACCTTTTCATGTTTCTCTTGATTCTTGTATTTGAGAGTCAAATTTTTTATTCATCTCTTTTATTGATCTTCAAAGCATCATCAAGAATGCTTGAAAGTCCTCTTATTTCAATGAAGGTCCATTTTTTTTCCCCTGACGTATTATACTCAATTTTTGCTGGATAGGTGATTCTTGGTTTTAAACCTAGCTCCTTTGACCTCCAGAATATCCCTTAATGTAGAAGCTGCTAAATCTTTTGTCATCCTGATTGTGTTTCCACTATACTTGAATTGTTTCTTTCTGGCTGTTTGCAATATTTTCTCCTTGACCTGGGAACTCTGGAATTTGGCTACAATGTTCCTAGGAGTTTTCCTTTTAGGATCTCTTTCAGGAGGTGATTGGTGGATTCTTGCAGTTTCTATTTTCCCCTCTGATTCTAGAATATGAGGGCATTTTTCCTTGATAATTTCTTGAAAGATGATGTCTAGGTTCTTTTTTTGATCATGACTTTCAGGTAATTCAATAATTTTAAAATTATCACTCCTGCATCTGTTTTCTGGGTCAGTTGTTTTTTCAATGAGATATTTCACCCTTGTCTTCTATTTTTTCATTCTTTTGGTTTAGTTTAATAATTTCTTGATTTCTCATAGAGCCAGTAGCTTCCATTTGCTCCGTTCTAATTTTTATGGAATTATTTTCTTCAGTGATCTTTTAGATCTCCTTTTCCATTTAGCCAATTCTGCTTTTTAAGGCATTCTTCTCCTCATTGGCTTTTTGAACCTCTTTTGCCATTTGAATTAGTCTATTTTTTAAGGTGTTATATTTTTTGGGTCTCCTTTAGCAAGCGGTTGACTTGGTTTTCATGATTTTCTTGCATCAGTCTAGTTTCTCTTCCCAATTTTTCCTCTACTTCTCTAACTTGATTTTCAAAATCCTTTTTGAGGTCTTCCATGGCTTGAGACCAATTCGTATTTTTCTTGGAGGCTTTTGATGTGGGCTCTTTGACTTTGTTGTCTTCTTCTGGTTGTATGTTTTGATCTTTCTTATCACCAAAATAATTCTATAGTCTGAGTTTTTCCCTCTGTCTGCTCATTGTCCTAGCCAATTACTTGACTTTTTAGCTCTTTATTAAAATACGACTCTGCTTCCAATGTTGAAGGTGTACTGTCCTAAGCTTCAGGGGTTTTGTGTAGCTGTTTTCAGAAGTATTTCTAGGGACCTGTAAATTTTTAGTTCTTCCAAGGTGATATGATCAAAGCAGAGGTGTTTACTCCTCTCTTGGCCTGTGCTCTGGTCTATGAGTGACCACAAGCATTCTTTTATGTCTTGGTACTGTGAGGAGGATTCCCTCTCCACCTCTGCCAAAAGTTCCTCCACACCAGCACTCCTCCTCACCCCAGGACCGCTACCCAGGACTGAGACCCAGATCCAAGCATAGACAAAGCAAGAGGATCCTGCCTCAGCACCAGCAAGGAGATTTCTGCAATCCCCCTCTGATCAGCTGCTTCATCTGCCCACAAGCTATGGGCCAAGAGCTCTGGAAGTAGCTGCTGCCACCGCTGCTGCTGCCTTTGCCGCCCAGGGCCAGGGCTAGACTGGGCTCCTCTCTCACCCAGGTGCTGCAGACTTCCAACTGACCTTCTTAAGTTGTCTTTGGCGTTTGTGGGTTAAGAAATCTGGAAATTGCCACAGCTGCCAGTGATTCAATGCACTGGGGCCCCAGTCTCTGCACGCATGGCCAGTGTTGATTTTCGCTCCTCTCTCAGCCTGGTGCAATAGACCTTTCCTGTCGACTTTCCAGGTTGTCTTGGGCTGGAAATTTGTTTCACTTTGTCATTTTTTGGGTTCTACTGCTCTAGAATTTGTTTAGAGTCATTTTTTACAGGTATTTGGAGAGGTTTGGAGGAGAACTCAAGCAAGTCCCTGCTTTTACTCTGACATCTTGGCTCTGCCCCCCACTAGTTTTTAGATGTGTTTGTGGGTGGAGGAAAAAGAACAGCTTTTTTTTTAGATTTTCAAGAGGAAATGATCTTTCTGGGGATGACATTTCAGTCAGTATTTATTTTCTTTATTATTCAAAGTGGTCATGCTTGAGATGTTTGAAGCAAATTTGTAATAAGCTGTAATTGTCAGTAATTATGTTGGTAGTCAGATTAGTTATGGTTTTCTGTATTTCCCTGAGGACAGAGACTGATTGATACTCTACAAATCATTATGCACCTAGTACCATGCTGGGTACCAAAGGATGCTTAATAAATATTGGTTCCCTGATTTTCTGAAATATTGTCATTCTTCTCTTCTCTACCTCCTTCTCCTTGAAATCCAGAGTATACGTTCTGTTGTGGCATTATGATTCTTGCACTCACTGTAACTGGACCCTAGTACTCTTGAATTGTCCCCGTGTACTTAAGACAGTGCCTTATGTACAGCATGCACATAAAAAATGTTTATTGATTTGCACTGTATGTAAACTAGCTGCTTTCTGAAGATAGCAGCATGCAGCCCAGGGAAGAAATGGTTATGTTTTCTTATGGAGAGCAAGAGGGGATGACATCTCAATTTCCCAGGTCTTTCTCAGTTTTACCTTTTTAATTTTGTTGGGAAATGGGTAGACATGGAACACTGTTCTCCAAATGTTTATTAGCTTCTTATGGTTGGTCCATTTCCCATATGTGGATTATCTCCAAGATGGTTAACCTTTTAAAAAATTTAGTATTTTGTTTTCCCCCAGTTATGTGTAAAAACAATTTTTAACATTCATTTTTATAATTTCGAGTTCTGTATTCTTCTCTTTTCCCCACTCCCCTCATTGAGAAGGCAGACAACTTGATATAGGTTATACACATGTAGAGATGTGAAACATATTTCCATATTAGTCATGTTGTAAAAGAAAACAGACAAAAAACCCAAAAAAGATAATGTAAAAAAAAATGCTTCAATCTGTATTCAGACATAGTTCTTTCTCTGGGGATGGATAGCAATTTTTATCATAAGTCCTTCCCAGTTGTCTTGGATCATTGTATTGCTGAGAATAGCTTAAGTCATTCATAGTTGAACAAGGAGGTTAACTTAAAGTGTGATGGATGTGTTTCATCCCTGCCCTCAGAGGACTTCTACAACCTGTTACACATGGAAGTATAAAAAAAGAGCTGATGCTTTTACAATCAGAGACTACTTTATCTGCTACTGACTAGACTGACTTGACCTTGAAATGAATCTCAAAAATCTCTCATTTTCATATAGGCAGCTTTGTTTGCACTCCAGGAACTCTTTGAAGAGGATTATGATCCCCGGCCTATCTTTGTAAGTTAAAAGCTTATTTGTTTCTCAGAAGATATATTTTATTCTTCTCTTTGAATTGAGGGCAGATATTGGGTTGGAAAGACTTCATCTTATGGGACCTGTGTCCAGCCTGGCCCCTCTTCCCTCTAATCTGACATATGGTGAATCTTTTGTCCCTAAAGCAGTGAGGTTTTGTCACAGAACTTGGGGTGGAGGAAGAGGGAAAAGTAGGGTCAGAGTCTTTTATGATATATTTTAAGGCTGTTCTTAGCCAGAGAAGTAGTTTCTTTGAGTTCCAAGGATTTATTGAATTATATATTTATATATATTTATTTATTTTATTTTATTTTATTTTTTATTTATTTTTTTATTTATTTTATTGAAACAAATACAGAGAGTATGTTCATGACATGTTGTTTTTGCAATTTTAAATTTGACCCTGGTTTTAAAAATCTAGGTTTCAGGGACTGTTGTGGATATGAGTGGGCGAACTCTTTCTGGACAGACGGGAGAGGCATTTGTCATCAGTGTGACCCATGCAGAACCACTATGGTGAGAGAATAGCCTTTATTTTCACTCAGTTTTTCTTGTTCAGAGGGAAGAGACTGTTATTTATCTTTGTCTTATACCTAGCACCTACCAAGTGTCTTACGTGTTTATTGCGTGCCTTAAGTTTTTATTAGTGTCTTGTTTTCTACATCATCATAGTTTCTGCAGTATCCCTCTCCCTCCGTTTCCCATAGATCCATCGCAGATAACAGGTAGTTTACACACTTGATATCTATCGAATTGAAATGTATGTAAGCCAGCTGCTTTTTGAAGATAGCATATTTAGGCCAGGGAAGAGAGCATTTCTTACTGTTTTTTCTCCTGATGCTGCCGCTTGGTGCTTTTTTCCTGACAATACTACCTGATGCATGCCCTTACTACCTCACACCTGGGCTGTTGTAACATCCTGCTGATGGGTCTGCCTGCCTCAGATCTTTTTCCTGTCCTAATCTGTCCCCCATTCAGCACCAAAATGATCTTTCTAAAGCACAGGTCCATCCATGACCCCTCTCTATCCCCCCTTAATAAACTCCAGTGACTTTTGTTGGCTCCAGGATCAAACATAAAAATCTTCTTTTTGATGTTCAGAGCCCTTCATCTCCTAGCCCCCTCTTGCCTTTCCAGTCTGCTTATGTTTTGCTCCCCACCATGTACTCTCTGATCGGTGACACCGACCCCCTCGCTCTTCCATAAATAAGACACCCCCATCTCTCTGCTCCTGGCATTTTCTCTGGCTGTCCCCCATACCTGGAATGCTCTCCCTCTTCTGGCTCCCTTCAAGTTCCAACTCCAGTCAACTCCTCTTAAACTTTTAGTACCATCCTTCTTTTAATTATTTCCTAAATATCTGGTCTGTAGCTTGCTTGTTGTCTCCTCCATTAGATTGTGAGCTCCTTGAAGGCCAGGATTGACTGTCTTTTTCTTTTCTTGTATCCTCTGTGGTTAGTGAAGTCCCTAGCACATAGCAGGCCCTTAATAAATGTTTATTGATTGAGTGGCCAGCAAGAGGGGATCACAGCCCTGTTCTCCAGATAGTCAAGTGGCTCAGTAGATAGAAAGGTGGACTTGGAGTCAGGATGACCTGAGATCAAATCCTGTCTCAGATACTTACTGTATGAGTAAGTAAAGGGACCCTTTCTTGGCCTCAGCATCTATTTTCTTACTAGTTTTCTGGTGCATATCAAATGAGATTAGCATAGCTTGGTATGTAAATGCTACCCATTATTTTCTCTGTTTTACTTCAGGCATCTCTTGAGTCTATTCCAGCTTGCTTTTCACATGGGATCCTCTAGCAGGTGACTGGCTGAGGTGTGTGCTTTCTTAGGGGCCATGGACATCTGTGCTGAGCTCTTCTGATTCTGTCTCCCCTCCCCTTCTTGATTCTCTCAGCCTTATTTCAGAACATGGATGTATCTCATTTCTTTGCCATTCATACTTCTACCAAGGGTACAGATCACAACCCATCTGTGCCCTCTCATTTTGTGGGACTTTTGACTGTGTTGTTTCCAGTCCTCCACCACTTAAATCCACTTCACTTGCAAGGCATGACATCACCTGGCTGATGTCACGGTCCTCTTTGAAAAGGAAAGACAAACAACAACAAGTTCACCCTACCCCAAAGTTCCTTGGGGCTTTCTAGTGGTTCTGTTGCCATGCGGTGGTCCCCATGGAGCACAGGGTTGTGTGTCAGTTATTCCTACTTTATATTTCATGCGTGGTCCCCCTTTCCAAGTCGCACATCTTTCTGATGCCATCACTTATGTTACTTCACTTAGGCAGTTCTTGGCTGGTACTGTGTTACATCAGAATTACCATGCCTCTCTCCGTCAAAAAAAAATTATCTTTATTGATAGATTTATTAAGCGCTTACTCTGTCCCAGGCAATGGTGCAGCTAATTGCTGAGGATACAATTATAAAACAGTCCCTCCCCTTGGAGAGCTTACATTCTAATGGGAGAAGACTGCACAAGTCCTAACAGTCTCGATGGGAGGGAAAGAAAGCATGCATTTCCTTGTTATGTCACACTCATTTCTGAATCTGTCTACCCCTCCCTTTAGTCCCCATCAAGCTGATCCTTGAGAGAAAGATTAAGAAAGAAAAGAAACAATTCAGCAAACTGCTCTCCATCTTATAGGTAAAGAAACTGAGTCTTAGAGAGATTGAGGGAATTGCTTGTTGTCCCACAGTATCTAAGTGTCTGAGCCGAGATTCAAACCCAAGTCTTTCCTGACTTCAAGTTTAAAACAACTTACTGGACCACAATGCTTTTTTAATGAGAAAATCACTTGAACTAAGGTGCTAGCTCTTTTCTTGTACTTTGTTATTTCTTCGTCATTATTGCTGATGATGAATATTTAGCTTTGAAGGAAAAAGATAAAGTGAGAAACCCCCTGTCTGTCCCCAAGGAATTTACAATCCAGTAGGGAGATAAACCATGCACACAAATAACTATAATATAAGCTAAAATGTGGTGAATGCTTTGGAGAGTTCCAGAGTGGGATGAGAGGCTAGAGGAGGGAGAAGAGAAAGCATCTGATCCTAAAAGGAAGTAAAGGATTTTTTTTTTTTAATAAAAAGATACAGAGATGTGGGAAGAATCCATTCCAGACATGAGGGAGGGTACATGAAAAAGGCATAGAAGCCAGGAGAGGGCAGGGCAGGATTAGGGAACAGAGAGTAGCCCAGATTGAATGAGAAGATTCAGTATGTGCATGGAAATGAGGAGTTTGAGATAAAGCTTATGTTTTCTTGGACAAAACTGAAAGAGATCTAAAAGGGAGCCTTTCTTTGCTTATTCAGTCAAGCAGGGGACAGCTGGGGAAATATGTTAACTAAATACCATCTAGATGCTACTTGGAGCCTTGGGTTAGACCTTTAATTCATCCCCTGGAGTAGCCTGTAACATCAATTTGCCTCCTATTTTATTGGCTCCCCCATTTTGGTCTTCAGTTTAATTGCCCCATATCTAGCTTTTATACCACTCATTGTTAGAATCATTCTTTCCTCTTCTGAGATCTGGTGATATTATTTCTCCGCTCAAAATTCTTTAGTGGCTTTCCATTAGCCATCCTAGTAATGTTCAATTCAGAGTCCTCTGTTTGACATTGAAGACCCTTTTCAATGTGGCACCCTCTACCTTTCTGGGTTTATTTTCGGTACACACTCTACACT
Organism: Trichosurus vulpecula; assembly: GCF_011100635.1. Classification (NCBI taxonomy): domain Eukaryota; kingdom Metazoa; phylum Chordata; class Mammalia; order Diprotodontia; family Phalangeridae; genus Trichosurus; species Trichosurus vulpecula. The sequence continues at coordinate 145,261,862 of NC_050576.1, read as the reverse complement.
CTTGAACTATCTTTCTTGTCTTATGTCCTTCCACACCTGTTCAGTCATTAAAGCCCAGGCCAAATGCCAGTCCTCCAGGAATCAGTAAGTATTTATGAAGGGCCTACTTCATTCACTGGTAATATATAGAGAAAAATAAAGCAGATCTTTCTCTCAAGGAATTTATATTTTATTGGGTTTCTCTTGGTCTCTTTGTAGAGCTTTCTTTCATAATTCTCTTAACCAGAGATGTCAAACAGGGGACTACTATGTGGTCAAACCAGATAAAAATGAAATTGGGAAATATTTAACAATTAAAATTTTTAAAATATAATAAAACATAGATATGCTAATGTGATTTTTCTGAGTCAATATGCTCCCACAAAGGTTGTGGTTTATTGGGCCCCATTTTCATTTGAGTTTGACACCACTGCTCTTTATCATAATACACAATGTCACATAATATCTATATTTGTGTTTTATCCCTTAGGAGATTCTAAGCTCCTTGAGGGCAGGGGCTGTGTCTTATCTACATCTTTATCTTATGGTATATCTCTTTGTATATGTAAGTTATTTCAGACTGGAAAGGTAGATTGGAGGCAGGTGGTGGAGGGCCTTGGCTTCTGTAAGACTGTATTCCTTGGGTGGTATACCTAAGGACCACCAAAGGTTTTTGGATAGGGGAGGGACTGACAAGACCTACTTTTAGGGCTTGTATGATGTTCTGATATGAAATGCAGGCCTGTAACCTCTTATTTTGTTTTCCACCAGCCTTGGATTAAACTGTGCCTTAGGTGCCCTGGAAATGAGACCTTTCATTGAAACAATTGGCAAGTGTACAACAGCGTATGTCCTCTGTTATCCCAATGCAGGTGTGTGTTTTAATGGGTACCTGTACATACAGGTGCTTTAATAAGAGACAGAAAAGCAAAGGGGCCAATCTGGCTTTGAGTTTAGAAATGTTGTTTGCATGGTCTAGTCCAGAAGTGCCCTTTAAGAAGCTCAAGCCATTGACTATCTTTATGTTGGAGAAACATCAAAAATCTCCATGAAGCTGCCAGAAACAAAGCTTGGAGACGGAGAAGTCACCCTTGCCTGCCCTTCTGTGTGCTAATGGAAAAATAGTCTCTCCTTTTTCCTTTCTTTTATAAAAAAATAAAACTATACATTTATTTCTTATGTTTTAGGGTTTGTTTTTGTCTTGTTTGTTTTTGGGGCTCACCGTAACTTGTCAGCGTGTGCCTTGTATGGATTATTTACATATCATGTATTCAGCTCCTAAATACTTAAGAATTGGCTAACAGATAGTCCTTTTGGGTACACGTTTATTTTGTAGACTCAGGATGGATAGTAGAGTTGGAAAGTCACACAATCCAACTCTTTCTTTTTAGGAAATTCTGCCTTATGAACTTTTTTTTTTTTTTTTTAAAATGGAGTTTCTTGGGCCCACCTGGTCCTTAGATCTTTTAAAAAAATCTACAGATTTTTTAGTTTTATTTTATTTCTTACTAGGAGTAAGAGAACTCAGAGTTCGCAGAAGAGAATAACAAATGACACCTAGAAGTAGAGAGTTAGAGGCCAAATTCGTGCTTGGGGAGGTTTAATTGAAATAAAACTAATGAGTTTTTATTTATTTGCAATATAGCAGATGCTCATTAGTTCAAAACAGAAATAATGATTTCCCCCCCTAAGCAGTTGTGGAACAATACAGCTGTCATTTTGAAAGAATAATTTCCAAGGAGAGGGAGAAGAAGAGACCAATACCTTTCTTTCTGCTTGAAGCTTTTTTTTCTTTCTAGACTTTCTTTGAACTTTTCATTTCCTGGGATGAAAACAGAAAATAAAATACTTTTCTTTCTTTATTTTTTTGTGTGATATGTCTTTGTATTTTTTTTTTTAATGCTTAATGGCATACTTTTATGCTTATGTGGTCCCCCCCCCCACATAATTACTACTGTAGTCAGGGAGACATTTTTTATTTTCCTATTTAGAGCTTTTAGAGTGGCAATGTGTTACTTATGTGTAGTTTTAAAAAAATTTTATTGATATTGATATCACCTACATTTCCCAACATATTCCACCCCCACCACCTTTCAGAGACACATCTCCTATAACAAAGATTGAAAAAGAGAAAAACAGAACAATATATGTAGCATTCCATACATATACTTCCCCAGCTCTTCAAAGAAGGGAAAGAGGTGCATTCTCATATCTCTTGGCCACCATTTTTATAGCATTTTGTTTTAGCTATTTTAATATTTTTATTTCCATTTCCATCGTGATGGGTCTTTGTGTATATTATTTTACTGGTTCAGCTTATTTCACTTTGCATCAGTTAATAATGATGATAACCATTTTCTCTGTCTTCATCATATTCATTGTTTCTTATTGCACAGTAACATTCAGTGACAGTCATGTACCACATAGTTTGGTTAACTATTATTCCTCACTCAATGGGCATCCAATTAATTTCTAGCGCTTATCTGTTACAAAAAGTTGCTATAAATATTTTGGTGTAGATGGAACCTTTCTTTTAATCGTATACCTCCTCAGGGTATATACCTAGCAGTGGGGTCTCTGAGTCAAAGGATATGAATATTTTAGTCTTATTAAGTATATTATAATACTCAGTTTAAAAATCTTTCTTTAGGTCTTCCCAATACCTTTGGCGAGTATGATGAAACACCTGAAATGACTGCCATGCACATAAAGGTCTGGACTTTTTCTTCAATTTTCAATTCTTAGGTGTCATAGACTGTTAGAGCTGGAAGGGCTCTTAGAAGGCATCTAGTTAAAGTTTCTCATTGACATATGAAGACACTGAGGCCTAGAGAAGTTCATTGGCATGTTGATAGATAGGTAGTAGCAGATCTAGAAACAGAAACTAATTTTCCCAAGTTTTAGGACCATGCTAGGCCCCCTCTCAATGAAAGTATTTTCTTTTTCCATTTGAACCAATATTTATTATGCAACTACTACATGTAGGACCCTCTGCTTAGTGCTGGAGAAGAACACCAAATGGTATTCTTAGAGCATTGCTTAGGGGCACTGAGAGGTTAAGAAACTTGCCACTGGTCACAAAAGTCTGAGGCTGACCTCCTTGAGGGCAGAGTCTGTCCTTTGGCTCCTGTTGTGTCCCCAGCCTTAGCTTTGTGTCTGGGACATAGTGGATGCTTAATAAATACTGATTGATTAATTGATCTTTCTGACTCCAGGGTTTTCTTGTTGGATGTTAACATTAGAGTATTTTAGTGGGAGCAAACTTGGCTTGTCAGGGTGTACGGAGTGGTTAGGTGATTGCCTAGAGCCGTGTAGCCAGGATGGGGCAGAGGTGGTAGAATTTGAATGCAGGTCTCCTGGACTCCAGATTTCTATCAATAATGCCATACTGAAAAATTGTTCATCTCTGATTGGGGAGAGGCATTTATAAAAACAACAGTTTTGCTAAAACTCACAAATACAAAACTTGGATTAGGAAGTGTTGCTGAGTCAGGGTAATACTTGAGCTCATTTCTTAAAGAAGAAGCCTGTTAGACAGATAAGGAAGAGAATGTCTTCTCTCCCTGCACGGTGGTTTTTGACTCTTAAAGGATGAAATATTTGTGATCCACTGTTACAATAAATGCCAGGAATTTATTTCCTGGTGGAGTTAGTAAGGAGTTCTTTATTCTGTCTAAGCCTGCTCTCACTGTAGGTTTAGAAAACTATTGGGATAGACTGACAGGGTAATTTCTCACTGCAATTTTTTTTTTGATATTGCAGCAGATTTCAAATAACCCTGACTTGCCTCCACTTTGGAAATCAGATGGGAAGGCTATGTGTTAGCACTTACTTCCATAGTTAAATACTTCAACAGTTTTTCTTTGAACCCTCTTTAGAGTATTCTGCCTAGAAATTCAGCAGGCAGAGGTCTTTTTTTGAGCCTGTTAGATTGATGAGGGAATTCTGGAATTCACACTAACTATCCACAATCTTCTGCATCTATTTTCAGAACTTTGCATTGGATGGTTTGGTCAATGTTGTAGGTGGTTGTTGTGGTACCACACCGGCTCATATCAGGTAAGGTGACCCACGGTTGTCTCCCAGAGAGACATGTTTTATAGGGGAAGGACTATGATTTAATGAAGAATATTTTCATGGAAAGAAGAGGGAGGCAAGATCTGTACTCCGAAGGACAACCAGATTTTTCAGAACAATTTAAATTCCTTTTCTATGTGTGTGGGAGAGGGTAATTATAATAGTTCACATTTACATAATGTTTTATAGGCCCCTAAGTGCTTTCCTTAACCATGGCCCAGTGAAATTGATAGTGAAAGTATTATTATTTTATTCATAAAGAAATTGGGGCTCACAGAGATTAAGTGACTTGCTCAGGGTTAAATGGCCAGTAAAGGAGGAGAGCTGTATCATGAACCCAGGGTTTCTGATTCCTGAGGCCAATGTTCTTTACAATGAAGAGGCAAATAAGCTGAATTGAACATTCTTGTTTGTCCTAGTGTCCCATTGGCTAGGTTTGTGGTCTTGAGCTAGTCAATTCAGCTAAATCTGTTTCCTCACGTGATAAATGCTTATAAGCTTGGGACTCAGCTTATTTTTCTTTGCTTCTGGAGTTTGGTTAAAATTTCTGATGAATTACATTTTTCAAACTTCAATTATTTCTCTTTGGGTAGCATAGATTTGACTACACACATACACACACACACACACACACACACCCCATATATATCCCATTATTTGAATTCTAAGTTTTTCATTTTGCTTTCCATTTATTCTTTGTATGTGTTTTGGTTTTATTCCCATTTTTAAAAAATGATCTCGTGGAACTTTATGTACCATATGCATACCTCCTTTGAGAATGCAGGGTAGAGGCTTTGAGTAGGAAATGCCTATTGGTCCTGGAAAATTTGAGAGAGTCATGCTGGTTAGAGATAATCAATTGATGGCTTACATGCTTCATTGTTAGTACATGCAATATCAGGAGAAAAGCCGGGAAGGCCTCTAGCACATCGTATGGACCCTCTGTGTTGAATTTTTAGGGAGGATGTGAGTGAGAGTTGTATACAATGGGAAGGAACGGAGGGCTTGTGATCTGCTCTGTTGGAAACAATGCCCACATCACTGAGATGGCAGATTTATTGGAGTATTGAAGAATTTCAGTCATAGCTAGGAGGACATGTTTTCTGATTGATGGAAACCATGATTGTCTGACGCCTAAGACTGCTCTGAAGTTTAGGGTGTTAGAAGAAGTTGAATGATGTTAATTTTTTAATCTTTCTGGAAATGATTGCAGACTGTGCCTTGTCTATGTTCTTTGCCTTGTTTGTAATGTATTGTCTAACTATGTCCTTTAGCTTAGCCTAAACAATTTCTCACTGGTAAGCCAGTGGCTCATAGTCTTTTGCTTTGTGGAAAGAAGTAAAAAACCAATTTTTCTGGGGCTCTTTGCCTTTTTAAAAGTTAATTGATGCCTTTCTTTTTTATCACATTGCTTTCCCAGGACTATTTCTTCCCCACTACAGTCACATTGAACTGTCCCTTACAACTTAGTCAACAAGCATTTGTTAAGTGCTTACTGTTTGCGCTGGGACTATGTTAAGTGCTAGGGATACAAAGAAGGCAAAAACATGGTTCTTGCCCTCCAGGAGCTCATATTCTAATGGGGGAGAAAAACAACGTACAAGTAACTATATATAAGATGCATATGCAGCAAAAATGGAAAATAATCTTGGAGGGAAGGCACTAGCAGTGGAGATGTGGGATCTGTGGCAGACCTAGAAAGACCTCCTTGTTGTATCTCTTTGTATATCTAGGTCATGTATACATTTTCATATATACATATTTGTGTGTAGTGGTAGCCATCTTTTAAAAGAAATTTACATGATAACTGTATTATATATTTAAAAGGAGTAGCAATTTGCAGTTTCATGTGCAGTCATCTTTTTAAAAATTATGTTATGGAAATGCTCGTTCTATTCCATAAATTAAAAATTAAATAAATTTTGAAAAAAGACCCATGTATCAAATGGGATTTTATATTTGATCCTGGAAGTCACAAGGATCCACTGGAGTTCTATTGAGTCGGGGAGAGGATGGTGTGATATGGTCAGCCCTGTGCTTTAGGAAGGTCACTTGGGCAGCGGAATGGAGAAGAAGACTTGAAGCAGGGGGACAGTTAATTAGAAGGTGATTGCAGTAATCCATGTGAGAAATGGCAGAGTGGCAGCTGTGGCCCCTCCTCTTCAGAGAAGGTGATGAATACTATAGGTGCGATGAAGGTAGAAAAGAGAAGACTTTGATGATAGGTTTGGATGCATTGGGTGAACGCAAACAGGAGTTTAGGATATGTCCACTAAGATGGGACGTTGGGTGAATGGATGATGATGTCCTTGACAGCGGAAGAGAAATCCAGAAAAGGGTTTGAGGAGAGATAAAGAGTTCTGTTTTAGATACATTGAATTTGAAGTGTCTGTAGAACATCCAGTTTGAGGTGTCTAAGAGGCAGCTGGTGATATGAAACTGCTTCTTAGGGGTCAGGATAGGACTAGACAGACACATAGAACAGTTAAGCAAAACCAGCCAATACAGCTATTGTGTTTAAAAGCCGATGCAAAATTTTACCTCCAGAGCTCTTTGTACATCCAGAAGCTTTGGATTTGAAGCGTGGCGCTACCAGCTTTGTACCTGTACTGTGGAGAACATTTTGGTTCATTATCTGTTCTCTAGGGCCAAGATTGGATATGATTGGATATGGCTGTCTTTCACAGTTGGCTTTTGTTGGTGACATTATAGTCATTGTGCCTTTTTCCCCTCTAGAATTGCCTTTCATCCTTTTTGTATATATCCTGTTAATATTTAGTTATTTGTATATTTTCTTAGATGTGTTCTCTAATTGTCATTAGAATGTGAACTCCTTGAGGGCAGGGACTGATTTTGCTTTTCTATGTATTTCCAGCACTTAGCACAGTGCCTGGTACATAGTAATGGCTTAATAAAATGCTTGTTGATTCACAAACTATATTCCTCTGGTTCTGCTTACTTCTCTGCATCAATTCATGTAGGTCTCCCCATACTTTTCTGAATTCTTAATATTCATAATTTTTGCAGTCCAGTGATACTCCTTTATATTAATTTAGCTACAGGTTTAGTGTTTTTATTTTGTTTTTCAACCTAGGGAAATTGCGGAAGCTGTAAAAAATTGTAAACCTAGAGTTCCCCCTGCAGCTGTTTTTGAAGGGCATATGTTGCTGTCAGGTGAGTCCTTGAGAAGTGACCTTTATGATTTCATAGATTATTGATTTATTTCGGTGTGTGTTCATTTCATGTCTGTCGTGGTTAATAACATCATATGTTGAATGGGAATTGTTCATGGAGCCAAAGAAAAAGATATCCTTTTATAACAGCAGTTTCTAGCTGGCAGTCAGTTATCTTTGGGTGGGACATTAAGACCACCTAAGGTACATATCTTGAATGCTGAACTGTAAAATCTGGCCAGACATTAACTGGGTTTCACTCAGTGGCTAGATTTCCATCGTACAAATTTAGCTTATAGCCCAAGTCCAAGACTTCAGCCTGACTAGGGCCAGGTGTTCATGGCCTACCTCCAACTTGTGGTCTAGACTCGAGTTATTTGGTTTCATAATCCATCAAGGCCCTTAAGCTCATTAGTTCCTTGTCCTTTGGGGAAAGAAGAAATAAGAGTTACTTGTAGAGGCAAATATCACTGGGTTTAGGGTCAGAGAGTCTGGATTTGAGGCCCATCTCTGATCATATGA